>NC_090942.1:69379128-69683457 GCF_040807025.1 Struthio camelus | reverse complement strand
TATTAAACACCTAGAACTAGCTGTTTAGAAATAGCTAAGATTGCCTTTATATTTATACAGATGGTCCTGTGGGAGTTTGGACAGACTTTTACATTGCCGGACAATGAATCCTCATCTCATGACCACTAACGCTTTTGTATCCTAACACAGGTTAAACATCTGTCTTTGAAAGGTGAAAGCAAGCTCCAGTACAACAATAAATTCACAAAAGCACAAGGGTATTTTACAAGGTTGCAAATACTATGCTAACACCATTAAAAAGTAAACTGTTTATCATAGGCATTCTACAACCTTCATCAATTTTTTGTGGGTACAAGACTCATTTCAAATTGACTGGGCTAGATTTCACTAAAACATTAGGCACTGGTACAGCTGCATGGGTAGTAGTAAGCAAAGAGAGCTCAAGAAACTAACTTCAGACAGGTTGCGAAGAGGGCAGTAGTACACACAATGGTTGTGCTGTTTCCCTTGCTTAAACACGTGCAAAGTACTGTTAGAAATAAAGGCACAGACCCATTGCTAAGGGAAACTAGACCAGATTTAAATGCTATGCCTTCTGTCACAGCAATCAGAAATACATAATTCCCCGAGAAAACCATAAGTCATGTTATCTTCTCAGAAGAGTAACTAAATTTTGCACTTATAACACTGCAAAAAGGATTTGGGGTAAATTTAACTCAAAACGTTAACAATTAAACTTCCAGAAAAATAACTGATGGCAACCTATCAATCTGAGCCCTCATCCAAGAGTATTATTGGTTGTCAATTTCTCCTGCACATCACTGTGTGATGGTCACTTCAATATTCAGCCAAGAGACACTTTGATACCTGTTTTCTTGGGAGACAGAATAACCAGAATGGCAGAAACAATCAGAATGAGTTAGCACTCAAGTGAGACTGCAGAATCACTTTGAATGAGAATTTATTCATTTGTACTAAACACTTCCTATCATTCTATTATTGTAGCATCTAAGCACTTAAATATGACTAACAAGCAACAATAAGATAACCCACCCAATAGGTTTTAACTTGTCGGAGCGCATAATTAGATTAGAATCTTAGTACCCAATAAAAGATGCAGAACTTTGCCAATATCAGGTCCTCATTTTATATTTTTATCTTACCATCCTCATTTCAGTACAGTACATTGTATCCAAATTGAAGCTGTAGCTAAAGCCAAGAAAAGGCCCAGTTAGCAAAGCAGCTGTTTGTAAACAGTCACAAACACACACGCACCCCATCCGATATTCCACATATGCTCGTTTACAACATTTCAAACAGATATGTGACAGTTAAGTCCACAGATTGTTCAATTTGCATTAGCCATTAAACCAGCAAGTTTTACTGGTTTTTCCTTCTACCAGCTTGACGCAATAGAGCTGCCCCTGCCTACTGCCCTAACTGCCATATTGCCTAAGAGCATGTCCTTACATCACCTAAATCTATGACATTATGGGAGTGACGCTCAAAGACAAAGACACACGGAGTCAACAGAAAAGGCTTAACCACATTTGGACTCATACAGGGCCAAAACGCTTGCGAAAGATTCTTCTAATACAAGAAGATACAAGAATGCCAAGAGACTTCTCAAAATAGGCCTCGAAGATTTATTTGACTAGCACTTGTTGCCAAGCAATCACCAAGGTTAAAAAAAGACATTTCATCTGCAGCAAATTAATTTTAATTCAGCAGTACAGATGAACTTCAGAACTCCTCATAAGTAGAATTCATTGTGTCTCGAATTTATGGTGGATTTGCTCAACAAGCCAAGAAGTTTCCATGTCATCATTTGTACAGGATCATTTCAGTGTGAAATCTGCTCATCCCTAACGAGCGTGCAAAGTTAGTTAGCGGATAGTCCAAAAGTATTGCTGCTACATTTTAGCTCCTTTAAGTGGACTGCAACAGCAAACAAATACGTACCTGAATGCAAAAAGGAGCTGCCAACAGAAATCTGCTAATAGCCCAAACTATTTGTTCATGAAAGAAAGCAGAGAGAAAGCAGTCTGAAACTACAAGTGGGAAGAGGAGAGATGGTCTTTAACTTCTGTGAAAGTTTTCTACAAGTCCATAGTTCACTGAAGGGTTCAAAAGCTGAGGATTACTTTTTCCTAAGACAGGAAGTCTACACATGGCCAGCAGCATCTGGCTAGATGATCACAGTTAAAACGCTGTAAATAGTGTAAATAGAGGCCTACTGCCCCATTCCGTCTTTAAGATTAGGCAGTTAATGAAATCTAAAACTGAAAATTGGAAGGGTATAGAACACTTGTATTGTTGGAGAGATTGCTTTATATTTCAATTAAATTATAAATCTCAAGTTTAAGGCCTTTAACTTTTTTGCAGCATGCAACAACCGATAAGCTTTCATTAAAGTTAGCTGCCATTGAGAAAGAAAGTTGCCACATACAACCTAAACTCCTCTTAATGATTTTAGATCTAGTAAGGACATCCGCATCTAGACCAACCAGCGAGTTCCTTCTGTGTTTTAAATCAGCTGAGAAAAGTATCTACAGAGTTTGATGTTTGTTCAGGGGTTTTGGGTTTTGTTGTTTTTCCTTTAAATCCAGAACTTCTAAAGGCTAAGCCAGCTTTTAGATAGGACTTTTCAGTTTAACACTAGGGCAAGTTCCCAACACAGCCCATAACAAACAGTTAGTACTCCATTAGTCTGTTGGCTCTACCTGCTGCTGCCATCATGCAACCAACAAGAGCCCATACGGCTATCAGTCAACTGCTCACCCTACCCCACTTCAGGAGCTGTCATCCCCACAGCAAGGAGAATCAGTACTAGTTTCAGGCTCCATCTTATTTCTGAAAACAGAAACAGGAGAAAGCAAAACTATTTCAGTAGTTCCCTGCTGCTATGCTGTTACATATATTTAAGGGCATTTAAATACTTATTCTTTCCTCATCAGCTTGGGGAGTAAAATAAACTTACTAAACACCACATGACGATGCTTTGCTGTTCTTTGTAAAATATTCCTGGCTATTCTCACAATAAGAGCTTGGAATGGTTTACAAGCTTTCCCCAGGGTAAGTGACTGGTTTTTTACCTAAGCTGAACAAGCACCACATGGTAGCAAAGCAAAGAAAGCACTTGAATTTAACTACAAACTCTATCCTTAAGGGGATCTGCAACTCCTCTCTTAAGAGAGAGAGCACAGTCAAGGGTGATCAGACTGCTTCCCGTGATCCCTAAGCAAACCAGTCTCTCCAGCATTCAACTCTTCCCAGTATGTTCCTCCTATAAGCAGCACTGAATCATCCCTTCAAAGCTATTTCATTCCATCTCTAGCTGCTATTTGGAAGAAGAACGAAAATGTCACCTTCCCTCTACCCCCCTCTCATCAGTCAACAGCCTTTCTGATAGAGGCTTTCCTGTTCAGGAAGGCAATGACATCCACTGTATGTTCCTTTCTTGCTAACCCTCTTCAAAGCATCCTTAAACTAGCAGGTGCAGTGTACAGATAAAACTAATCTTCACAAGATTACTTCATTCTCATCAACACAGCTTAGTTATCAAAAGAACCAAAGGTCACCATAAAAGTTTCAGGCTATATGATTTCTCAAAACATTTGTTCATCTTTAAAAAAGACGACCTTGAGTGCCTGAAACCCTCATAAGAGTTACTAACTCAGCCTACAAATTTTGTCTCACCTATGCCTATGTGCCATCACAGCTGCAACAGCATCACTAGTGGCTTAGCTACATCCACACCAGGGTCAGTCAAATGGCACAGCTATTTGGCCAATAAACCCCCTATGGATTCAACAGCTTTACCAAGTCAGAGTTGTTTAGATTAGCCTTATTAACAAAATAGGTGGAACTGCGTGGCCAGAACTGTTAGCATAGCTACAAATGGCAAAGTACTTCCTGTATTCTCTATGGGCCAATTGTTCATGACAAGAACATAGCTAATATGGGATGAAGGAGGCAAATTTTGCCTGTAAAAGTGATGATTCTGGCTGCCTTGACCAAAATAAGGTATACTAAGCAAAACAGCTTTTTGGCACATTGTACGCATACTATTTTTTGCTAGAGAGCTTCTGTCACAAGTAGCCCCCCCCCCCCAATGATGTAGTCACACCAACAACATTCAATAAGATATTATTACATGACAGCTTAAATTACTCTCAGGTGACACTACCATGAACATATCCTTGCCCAAGCCATCCCTCTCTCCCTCCCTAGCACCAGTACTGGTGCTCATTTGACTTCATCCACAGTGAGCTGATTGAAAATAATAAATTAGCACTTCTTCTTCTTCTTCCACTTTCTGCCAGTTTGGCATCCTAACCCACTTACTGGCAAAATTAGGCAAATATCAATGTCAATATAAGGCAGGAAAATGGGAGCATACAGTTTGTGCAAGTGGGAAGGGGAAGAGGAAGACAGAAAGCAGAAGGACTAAGTGCTGTATCACATTAGTTAGACTGTTGCTGAATGCCACCCACAGACATGGCGTTAATCCATGCTGGGTCACGAATTAACTACATGGGGTATCAACTGGGTGGCTGCTTTCTTCATTATATATAGAGCAAAGCAGAAGAGAGAAGAAAAAATTTGGTATGTTTAAGTAGATTTTTTGAATTGCCCCTACGTTGGAAGACCACAGCTAAAAAGTTAACAAAACAGCAACATCAAAAGATCCAGGAGTGTAAGTTGAAATAAGGGATTTTTATCCTTGATTTTTAAAATTAAGTCTCCTAATGATTGAGCCATGTCTTTTTAAATTAAGGTGTTAAACATCCACAGCCTTCCAAATACTATCAAAAGGTACACAGCCAAAAGTAAAGCAAATAGGGGTGTGCAAGCACGCGGCAGGGGGAAGAATCTCAGTAAACCTCATGCTTTCTTAAGGTACCCTGAAGGAAAAGTATGAATCAAGCTGTAAAAATTCTTCGGAGGTCATCTTTAACAATGAGGGACAAAGCAATCCAGCACCTCTTCTCTTAGATGCAATTTCCCTAGATAAAGAGACATCTACAAAACAAAGCTTACAGATTCCTGTGGAGGGTCAATGGCCAAAAAGCTGTCTTCGTAACTTGTAAACTGTCACTGGACACTTCAGCCTAAGCTATTTCACAGCAGGCTACAGAGGCAAACAATCAAGCACTTTCTGATGCATTTGGATCCAAGAAAGGGAACAAGCCAAGAGCCTGCCTATATTCACTAAACGCATCCATTTCAAAGGATCCTATTACATTGTTACAACATTTGTCCAATTTGTACTGCAAATTGGATCCCAGTTTTGTAACTGGGTTAAAGTGTTATGTCAGAGGCTGGCCCACCCCCACCCCAGCGCAGAACCTTCAGTTGTTACAGACTGGATGGCTGCTGTAAATTACTTTTACTCTTCAGTAAACCAGAGCCAAGAGTACTGCCACGAAAGCAGTATGAAATGAACAAGAGAAGTTTAAGCTCTTTTCACACCTTGTTCCACAAAAAGCCGCTGCCCAGACATGGAAGACTTTCTGTTCATTTTTCACTAAACGGCTCAGCTTTCTCTGAATGAGAAACATTCAGTCTTTGTGCTCTTTTATGCTTTTCTTTCTATGGCATCTTACTAGCTCGCATCAACTTACTTGACAACTGCCAACAATAGAAAGACGTATTTGTTTTTGTCAGTAACACACTGGATCACCAACTGTCTAAATGTGAAAGACTGAAATTAGACATAAGTTTTCCTCCTAAAGTGAAGATAGAGGACAGTCTTTTAAATCATGCCTCAAGGACATTCAATTCATAAAAAGATCTGCTGGATGAATATGGAAAAAACTCTTTGGGGGAGGCACTAAAATCCAGAGCTAAACTACTAGGCTTGGTACACTCGTTCTCCCCTCTGCACAGAGGGTTTTTGCATGAGAATGAAAAAGGCACCAGATCAACAGCAGCAATCCAGACAGTAAGCGTTCCTCTACCCTGGCAGGTATAACACCTCCTCCTAGGAGACAGAGGTTTGAACCCCTCTAAAAACTGAATCGAGATCTTCAGCTCAAACAAGTGCTCCAACCCAGAGAGCAACTGGAAAATAAAAAAAAACAACAGACAAACAAAATGCCTCCAGCCTCCTTCCTCCGCGACCCCAACACACTGCCATCTTGATTTAAAAAGAAGAGAGGAAAGTTCACATGTTTTAGGCTGCAAATGTCAAGCAGGAATACAGGAAGGGACCATTGCCTCCAGCAGTTCTCAGGGGCTTGCAGGGACAGCTCACTGCTTAGACGGTAAAACTGTGCAGATCTAAGGGCTGGCCGCTGCCAAAAGGGGGCAGCCCCACTCTTCCTTTGCTCCCTGGGAGCACGTTAAGCAATCCCACTTGTCGTGTCTGTCCCTGCCAAAGGCAGCTCTGACACCTGTCAAAGCCCATTCCAGTTGGTGGTTTGGAAAAATGTTAAACCAGGGAAGGAGAGAGAATAGTTTTCTGCCAAATTAGCAAATTGAATTGACTCAGTACACTGCCAGATAAGTAGTAGGGACAACAACAGTGACAGAGAGTAGGACCACACCACTAAGATTTTCATCCTACATGTAGGGCAGTATTCTCCAAAACTGTTGAGGACTGACAGTTATTTGTTGGCTCAGGTATTTAATTGTCATATACATGCATACCACTGTCTTTATTATGATCCTGGTGACCAGGTGCAGATCACAACCAGCCTAGCAAACCAGACGCCTTTACCAAGGCTACCGATTTCAATCCAGGATCCTGACCACTGCAAGCCAGGTTCCAAAATGCTAAGCAGTACATCATTCTTTCCCGTTTTTGGGAGCACACAGCCTCCAGTTTTGCTGATAATCCTGGCAAGTGTTATTCATCGTGTTGTGAGCTTGCTCATCAGTATTTTATCTTGTGGCTGACAGGTTAGGGCTACAAAACATGCTCACATTCCTGTGCTTGTACAAAAATGAGAACAAGAATCTCATTCTTCTATTTATGTTCTTTTCCAGAAGAAAACATTGTCCTTCCCTCAAAACATTATGATGTAATTTCGCCACAGGTCAGGCGTTCCTAAAATTCGCTACTTTTCTATAACAAAAGTTATGAGAACATTGTGGGAATAACCAACCAGATCTACAGTAACAAGACTGCATCTAATTTATGCAAGTCAGAAGCAGATTTAGTCAAATGGGTGAAGTTTTAGGCAAGACCAGGGTTTGTAATATAAAGTTACTTTAATTATGCACATTAACCTCCTTCATGCAATAACCAAAGACTATATAATCTACTTTGAAAAGATAATCACAATTGAAAGGGTTAAGATGAGCTTACATGAATTTTAAGTCCCCTCTGCTATCTCCTGCCACTCTTTCAAATAAACAATATTACCAGGATAGTAATGTATCAAAGTTTGAGATGACGTAATACAAGACCAAGGACACTGATGATATGATATACCACTTATAATTCAAAAGCAGAAAAGTAAGTTATGTTCTACTGTCCTATAACTAAGGAGAGGCTACTTAGAATTATAGCAATTATCTTACAGAACGTTATAAGAATTAAAACTACTATCTGTATACATGCAAGCCCTTTAAGTAGAGATGTAGCTTACACTCAAAACACATTTGCAAAACCTAAACCAGGTCACTCACACAAGTCATCTTGCTGTGATTTGTTTTACAAACTAGGCATAAGAATTTTTGCTAGTGTAACTGCATTCACTGCAGAGCCTTTTGCTAGCATAGCTGTGACCTGGAGTCTAACTAACAAAGCTACACTGGTGTAAATTCAAAGCTTGAAAGAGCTTAGGACCTTACACATGCTCCATGTTATTTTTCAAGTAACTAAGAAGCATTTCAGAAAAAAAAAAAAGTTAAATGTGTTGCATGACATAACATCTAACACCACTTATTGATGCATCCGAATAGCCATACGGGGTGGGGGGGAAGCCCTGCTCACTTGTTTTTATGATTTGAACAATGACAATGAAGAGCACCTCAGTTCTATGCGGCTTCAGTGAAAAAGCAAGCTGTCCACACTTTGGAGCATGCAATTCATAGTCCATCTTCTGACAACAGAGCTACATTACCTGTTTAGTAAAATGAGGACTGACAGCATTGCTTGAATGGCAGTCAGTACCATTAAAGCAAAATAAAGATTATTTTGTTATGTCGAACTACTTAGCATAGGTAAGTGACACCAGAAAATATAAATTCTGTTATCACAGGAGATTAAGCAAAAAAAAAAATCCTCAAAGGAAACAGACACCACAAAACTTACAGCTACAACTACCTTACTACAAAACAGAAATAAAAGTGTAATTTCATATAAAATAGAAAAAGTTGGAGCTAGATATCCAGGTTGCCTTTACTGTTGATAAAATACAGAGTATTTAGTGTAATTACACTTTTGTGTTTCCTTTTATGAATCATGGAGAGGCACTTAAACCAAGTAATAGCTATATATCACAACAAAGGGTTTACAGACTTACACAGGTGATCAGGAGGGAAGACCAGCTAGGCAAGAGCAAACATCCTCAAGAAGACCCTTTACTCAGTCCTGAGTCAGTTTTTGAAACATCCTTGCTAGACTTGCGAGTGACTGTCTGCTGCAGACTCAAAAGCGGGGAATTGTAACCATGCAGCCCTGTAATACCAGTATTGCATTGCTAGCACCAGGCCATAAGCTTTGTAATGAGTTGGCAAGGCTCAGTACTGAGGTTTGTCAGGCATGCTCTGCCTGACCTTTTCTTGATCTACCTCTACCTTTGTTTTACTGTGTTTAGCTGTGATAGCAATTTTGGCAATTGACCAGGTGTCTACGGCTAACTTATTCTGCTTTTGTTTATTGTCATGTGGTACAACTGCAGTTTTATACAGAGAGCAGTACCAAGCACTTGTTCCATGTAGACTAACACAACGACAGAGTGTAGAGAAATACAGGCCTGGTACAATAGCAGAGGACTTGAGAAGTAGAGACAGCATGCAGCATAGGGGAGAACGGGCATGGGATGATAAGAGATGCGGCACAGCCTTAGCACTAGAGAACCCACAGCTATAAACAACTCACTCATGATCACTCAAAAATGCAGACCTGGTCAAAACTGGTTTCAGGGGTAACAAAAAAAATAGTACCTAACATACATAAAGGGCACCACATAAAGTAAATTTGGATGTAACCTTGAATTGTATACCAGTGAATAAAGAGAAAGGTCTAAAAGCTCGTTAGTGAACGTATAAAAGTTATCTTGAGTGCATCCTGGAAGGAGGAAGCAGCAGCCAGCAACAGCATCATATTCTTCCCAGTGAAGGACTCTAGAGGCTTGCCAGCTTATGGTGTTACCCTCTCCAGCAATCCAAAGATACTGACTTTAAGACCCAGAGGACCAATGGAAGGGTGTGCATAACTCCAAGAGAAGGGACAGAAACCATATGTTACAGTTTTAATTGTTTTACAACCATTATTGCAAGTTTCCCAGTATATAAGCACTAACTGCATTATTCTTCTTTTCCTGTAATAATTGGATCTAGACTAACGATGATTCTTGAATTAGACTAAGATTTCCATCATACTAGCAATAAATTAATGGCTTTACATATGCATATATACACACACACACACATATGTAAATACACATTTATACGGTGCGCTTCCCTTTCACCCATAAACAAGACTGAGTCTAACAGTGCCAGTGGACTCCTCCACTCCTGCTCCCATTTTGCAATTCTGAAGAGCGTTATTAGTCTTTGAAGTGCTACAGAAAAATTATGTAATACCAAAGTCCGAAAACAGCCTGAGAAGTAACCAAATGGACCCCCTGAACTTTCAATACTCTAACACCAGACAAGAACTCTTTGCACCAAGGTGACCCAGACATCAACGTTGTTGTGTATCAAAGGGCCTTCCATACAATAATGTACACTTCTATGACAGCATTTAAACATAAAAAACAATGAGTTAAGCAGTCACTGTCTATTTGCACCTTCTGTTTGCAGAAAGAAGTTCTAGGCATCACAGAAGATGCACAATTTCTTCAAGAAACCCTACAAACAGGAAGGAAGCATGGCAAAGTTGATAAATATCCATGCTGCTAAAAAGTAGGAAGGGTAAGAATTTGGGCTGACTTCCTGGACGAGGGCCCAGACAGGAGGAACATGAGCAGAGAGAAGGAAGTGGGTCAGCAAGCTACTGAATAGTTATTTGTCCTAGTTTTCAGTACTCAGTGAAGGTACTCTTACACTAGCCCAACTGCATCTGCAAAAGGTGTTAATATATGTAAAAACTATTCAGTTAACTGTTTTGGGAAGACGAAAAAGTACCTTATACTGGCACAAGGTCTAGCGTCAATGGAGTTGGCAAAAAGGGATCTCATTACAGTACAAGCTTGTTCTCCTTCCAGCATAGAAATAAGCTATATTCCTATTATTTAATGCAAAGATCAACTACTGTGTCCATGCCTGTGTCTGAGAGGCAATACAGCTATTCAGCTTCATGTGATGTCAGCAGATAGACAGCTGCCATCAATATTGAAAGAACGCAGACCAAGCTTTTTAGTAAAGATGGAGGCCTACATATGTAGGAGCCAATCACTAATTTGCATGCCAGAGATCTGCTTCAAAAGCTAGCCGAAAACTGCATGAAGGGGGTCAGATGTAAACTCATCTGCCTTCTAAAATCCCCAAGTACACTACTACGAAAAGCATGGAAGGTTCTTGCATTACTGACAGCAAAGTAGTGGCATGTATGCTTCCAGAAGAAGTAGACACTGACAGACTTGTAAATGCTAAAAATCAATAGCCAGTGCTGTGAATTTAATCTGCCTGTTAAATTTCATATATGTTAGAAGTAAAGCCTTGGATGACAACTGGCCTGCCCAGATAACCAGGCCAGCCCTGACCTATGTAGACAAGCAAGCAGCTGTAGCTAAGGAAACAGTATGAAGTGACACAAGCCTTCCATGTACGACATACAAAATCTGGAATCTATTTTTAACATGTGCTAATTATCAGCTCAGATGTTTTACAGCTTATCATTTGCTAAATGATTTGGGAAAGGATTTTCTTTGCAATAACAAAAAACAAGTTTTAAATAAAACCAGAGTTGACCACTCAAAATTTCAGTAAGTTTTCAACACAGCACAAGCTTTCACAATCATTACGGCTACAAAAAAAGTGAAAGCACCAAACATAATTAAACACTTTCTCTGAGCAAGTGAACGTCTCAGAATTAGCAGCTGCCAAACACAAACACAGAGAGAGGTTGTTCTTGACATAGCAAATAGCAAGGAGTTCCCACGGTTTGCCTATAGGATGAGGAGTAATGGTGAGACTGAACAAATTAACGGGATAAATCCATCAAGGGGTGTTAAGAAGCCGCCTCTAGTTTTAGACGTCCCCGAGCTAAAAATGGCTGGAAGCTCAGAAAACGCTCAGGCCAAATAACAGCACGTGCTTTCCACAGACTCCTTGCATATTCATGTTTAGTTGCTATTTCTTATTTTGGGGATAGGCATCCTTACTAAAAACCTCAGAGTCCTCTCTGAGAAAAGAGGGGGAAGGGGCCTAAATTGGGGTGGGAGGGGGGAAATCAGTGCAGAAGTAAAATTATTATGAGATAGAAAGCGCGGAGAGAAAGAAAAAAGAATCACAGAAGGATGAGGATCAACACAGAAAACGTTGAGGATACCCGGCAAAGCACCCCAAAAACACCAGTAACTCCCCAAAAGGATCCAAGAAGCCAGAGAGCACTACTCCGAGATATTCTGGCCAAAGACACAAGAGGACAAGGAAGAAATAAACCCTACACTATAGTTGCCGGAGTCTCATTCACTAAGTTTCCTCCTCCTTCCCTGAATGGCCAGCTTGGTTGGGACCAGAAAGAGGTTCTGCAACTTGGCTGGGCTGTAGACAGAAAGAATATAAATAAAAAGGGTAGGGACAAAGCGCAGTCCAAGTTTCAGTAAGAGGTCTTGCGACCTGGCACAGTAGACAAACATACATCAGGATTTCTTACTGCAGCAGGGGGCCACATCAAGTGAACCGTGAACCATGAACACACCCATAACCCCACTTACAGCACCCACCAACACAACATCCTCAGTGAAACATGGGATGTACTGAGCATGAGCCAGCCCAAAGTTTCTTGTTCTCTCTGCTTCAGGTGAAAGGTCTCACCACTTTGTGTGTGAGCAGAACACAAGGGTAAGAAAACTGAGAAAGCAGAGGCAGAGCACGCAAAGGTGTTTCTCTAGCATGGCCTGGATGTAGGCTGGCTGGGTATCGTGGAAGGAGGGCAGAAGAAGTCAGACAGCCTTGCAGGGCAGAAGCTTAAGCAGCAGCTCCACAGGGAGGTAGGATACTGAGCTAGAGGGACCTTTGCTTTGACCTAGCCTGGTTGTACTTAAGTTATAGCTAATCCAGAATTCCAGGTTTTATTGGAACGACTCACCTTTTACTCAAGTAAATCAAAATAATCAATCTGTCCCCTTTTTGACTCATATGTGCAGATTAAAGTCAGCTAACCACTGATTATGATTTTTTTTTTCCTTCCTTCATGAAGAGTGCTTAAACTGTCATACAGTGATTTGATGTCTTTGATTTTCATTGCCACTCAAAGTCAGAACGGTGAGAGCAAAAAATTTAAGAACACAGACTATCAAATACCAGATAATCTGCAGCAATCTCCCTCTTCAGCTGGAAAAAAGCAAGTAGCTGAAGTCCAGCCTCTGACTGGTTTATACTCTCACTGACCTCCTCAGCTATCTACAGAAAGAGCAAGCTTGTCATATTAAGTATCACCTCATTTTAGAGGTGCAAAGCTCTTGTAAGCCCCAGTCCTGAGGTATACAACTTAGAAAAAACAGATCTTGTATCTTCCTCATGGAGTAAGAGAATGGCTATCTTAACCACTTTTTCAAAAACAGAAGAAAACTACCCAGGATTCCTGATGTCTAGTGTATTACTGCTCTCTGACAAATAGCTGTGCTACCCACATAGGTCAGTTCCTCACATGAGACTTGTCACTGGTTCTTGACTTTTGTATTCAAGTTTGGGAATGTTATAGTCTAGGATTCCTAAAAGACAGATGTGAAAGCAGCGTGAAGGCCGCTAAGTTATCTTAAAAAATAGATAATAAATTTACACAGCAAGGAAAAAACCTTAGATGTGTGCACTACGGAGTGGCTACTGAACATATGCAGTGGATGACAAAAATGCATACATTCCATTCAAATCAGAATCCCTTGATTTTTGTAGGACTGCCCGGCAAGATAACTATGTAAAAATTTAAGTCAAAGTTATGGCTGAATCTGTATAAAGATGAACCAGCACAAAACCAAGGAAAGCAGGAAATTCTTAACCATCTCAGCTACATCAATCACCATAAGGCTTTCAGTGTAACCCCAGATACCATATGTTATTCAAACCCTGAAACAAATCTCTCCTCAGTGTTTGTCAAGGCAGATATATTACAGTCATAAATGCGTTAACCCACCTGTTAATCTGCTTTGGGTCACTTAAAGTTAGTCAGAAAGGAGTTTTATCAAATTACATGTAATATTGCTTTTTCATACACACGGGAGTTTGAAATCAGAGCTTGAGAAAGACTGTCTATAACAAATACTACAGCACAAAAACAGCAAGGAACACAGAAAACTTTACCTGTAATTCATTTCCATTTTTCCTGCTTGATTTGAAGGCATGCTGCTAAACAACGTAAAAGTTTCCCTAAATGAAATCCGAGTTTATCTTAAGGTCCTGTGTCACTAGAGTTGTAAAGCATTACAACACTCACAAGCCAGCCTCAAACTGACACTGATTGCACACTAGCGGAGGAAGGACTGTTTTACAAGTTACTTAACCTATTTCACCTCTACTTCAAGTAATACACGAAAGAGAAAAGTTTGCTCAAACACTACATTTATGACAATATGCTCAATAAGTGCCAGCCCCAACCCTGTATGAAGTCTTACCCAACAGTTACTCAGAGACTTGAAACTGTACGGCTTTTTTATTTACTATTTCAAACAGAAAGCAGAATTGTTTTCCACCAACAGACCACTTGCCTCCCAGTATAATCAGATCTCTAGAGTACTTACCAGATGATCAAGGCTTTTGGCCCAGTTAAGTCAAGAGTTCAATAACTGTCCAGCAGCCTTTACTCCTGTTTGAAGAGTCATTTTAGCACAAACATCCTTCACATTTCCTTTGCAACTGGATCACCATCAGCACAACGTTCTGATATAGGTCTATTATTTGTCACATCCCTTACAGCAGCAGCCTCAAAAGCAAGCAGCAATAATGCATATATTCTACACCTTTTCTTTTTATGTCTTCCTAGTAATTAATTTTAAGTGCCAGTAATTCTTAATTACTCCATCATCAGTATGACTAAAAGTCATTCTACAACAGGAATTATGCAACTGCTTTGGTCAACCCCAAATACCACCGCTGTCACCTGTGACTTTGCATTTTAACAAATAACATGCTTATAAACTGCTCATTTATTACAAAGACATAACTTAGACTACTATCTAATTCAGGAGTCCCTTTGGCTTCAAATGAGAAAGTGCTCAAATATTCTGTTACCTCATAACAGGATCTCCAAGAAGGGAGCACCAAGTTTTAGGGGAGTTTTAATGCCTACGTGGAATAAAATTTCGCAAAAAGTAATGCAAAAAAAGTATGCAGGTAGCGCTAAAAACTCCTGGACACTCCGCCTGCACTGGTAAAGGAACAGGAATGTGGAACTGTACCTTTTCGACAATGATCTTAGACTGCACACAACTGAGTCTTGCAGGCAGATAAACCCTAAGGCACTTATATAATAATGAACTATTGAAACAGAGCCAAGACATTAGTGTTCAGAGGAGAACAGTCATGGGTTTCGTGATCATGCTTCGTTTTTCACAATGACTTTACTGTGATGTGTGACACGGGGTCGATTTGGAGCAGTTAAATAATACAGAAAAATGCAGAACGAGAAACTGATGTCCTTCTGACAGCATCTTATACCACTTTTCCACAGCATTCAAGACTCTGCTGCTCAAAATCCAAGGTGGACCTAGTTTACTTACAGACATGCAGAGCCACGCTGTTACATCAACCCTGACCTTATCCGAATATTTTACATTTTTTTCCAGTATCATTGCAGATAGTCTTGTGTATCATCTCCTTTTCCCCACACTGACCCGCATACTGGAGTCCTTCCAAATCATTTGACATTAACTGGCACTTTCAACAGCATCACATACTAGTTAAATGTTTAGGACAGAAGACATTTATGCAAGTCTTGTGAAACTTGGTCAGTTTCTCCTGCTCAACAGCAAATACCTTAACTTGAAATTCTGATTATGACTTTATGGCAGAAGATAGGAAATGTCCTAACTTTACACTTCAGAATATGAGACGGATGAAGGCCAAATTAGAAGAGAATTTTACCGATACAGTAGCTAAAGCCAACACACAAGTCTTCAACTACTTTAGCAACAAGTCACCTCTTACTGAATCAAACATTGGATTTTTGTTACCCAGACTGTTTTAACGTTCTGTTTTTGATCTTCCTTCTCTGCACTCCTAGTTGAAGGAAGATTGCCAGGACACCTACAAAAAGCCTAATAAAAAGCAAAGGAAGCTTTGCTGAATTATACTTCCTATTTCTGTGGAATGATCTACAAAGAGAACTAGAAGAAAATACTTGTCCTTTTATATCCTTCACAGGAGTAAAATGGGTAACTAATTGTTGGAAAAAGTTAGAATTCCTCTTCTATACCCAAAACATATTTGAAAATTGCCTCTACAAGATACCTTACAAAGCAAGCGTAAGCCACCTAGCAGCTTCCTTCACTGCATCAGGGAAGCTAGGGAAAAAACAAAAAACATGCACACACAAAACAAAAAGGACTTTCATAACATATTCATTATTGAACTGACATTTTTGTAACTCTGCAGAATTAGTATGGTTTTTAATTACTAAAAAGGTCAAGGGCAGGCAGTCAAAGTGCAGCAGCACATAAGTCATAGGCATCAAGATTATCAGGACACAGGCCTTCTTCAGCATCCTCCTCTTTGGACCGATTGTGTATACAAAGTCCAGAAAGCCACTAAGTAAAGCTTTTGTCGACTTTGCTATGCTTGTTTTCATCTCTCCGGACACCCACCTCAGAAATCAGTCCATTTTGTTCCCCATTCAAGGGGAACAAGCTACAAGTGCCAGTAGCTGGCACTTTGCCACATTGCTTTTTTTAAATGAGGTCTGAATAGGCTCTTCCTTTCATTTTTATAGTTATGGTCCATGAAAAGAAAAAAAACTATTTGCATAAAAGACTAATATTGAGAACAGTGAAGTACAGCTGTTGGCAACCATGCAATGTTATATCCTGTTCTAGGGAATATATCAGGAAACCTAAATAACCACTTAAACCTAATACAAAAACAAAACAAAAAACATACCTGGAACATACACTGTTCTTTGCAAATAAATTAGTTTTATCACAGCCCATAATGTCAGGGAGCACCAGATTTCACCAGCACTAACTTATCTTTGGACAACTAGTATTCTTCTATGTAATCCAAGCCCACAAATTCCACCAGCCAAGACGACCAAGACTTAAAGCATTAGAAAGACAAAACAAGTGCATGCTTCAGTTTACACCAGGGCCTGGAAACCACTAAATCTCAAATGCAGTCCACTATGAAATGCAGCATAGCATTCTTCATAAAAATATGACTAAACTGCCAGCTCAGAGAAGCCGAAATGCATGTTCAGTGGCACTTCAGCTCAAGTCCTACTAGTTATCCTCTTTCACATTCCAAATTCTAAGATTTTGCAGTTAAAAGCTTGGCAATAATCGCAAGACCGCTAACCAGTCTTGGCTGTACTTATCTTTACATTGCATGTGTTTTTAAAATAGCTCTCACAGCAGATTAGGAGATACAGAGATAGGTATTTCTAGTATAGACAGGAGCTCAGAGTTGGCTAAAGGAATTTGATAATTCAGATTAAGTCTAAGAAGTCAGGGGTGGCATTCCTTCTCAGAAGGCAGCTTCTACTAACTGAATTCAATTATTCCATTTTCATAGGAAATTCTCCATTTTATGAAAATTCAAAATATAGACTTAGGTTGGCTTGAAGTCCTTAGGGTAGCAGGTCCCAAAACCTAGTATCATCAAGCAGTTTACATGAGAAGTCAGAAGAGCACAAATAAGCAGCTTTAACAAAGACCGCAGAACTCAATGAAGAAAACATTCCATATAGGGAGAAGGTCCATGGTATGTTCCCACAAGAAGAACATGGATCTTTGAATAAACAGGTTAAACATCCAGTTTACTACACTATACTTAGGACAGCATTTTGAGAAAGTCATACTTGACAAAAATATCCTTAAGGAGCTAAAACAGCAACCTCAGCAGAATGCTGTCATTAAAACAGGCCAAAGCCCAACGAGGGATCTTATGAACAGGACAAAAAAAAAAAACAAAACCACCCTTTCCCAAGAGCTGTCGGTGAATTGCTTAACAGATCCAGCCATCCTCTAAGCAGTTCTAATAGAACATATGCTATCTTCTCTCCCTCCAGACCCCAACAGGGCAGTACAATTTCTCTGTTTGAAGATAGATGTCAAAGTAGACTGCAGTCCTCTAAGTAAAGGAGCCAAAAGGTGGTGGAAAAGAACACTTAGTTTGGTTAAGAAGAGGGAGGGAAATTGGTTGAAAAGGTAAGAAGAATGGCTTTGAGGTACTTCAGATAAGCCAGTCTAACCATGCCTTTTTAAAAAAGGCAAACGGCCATGGCTGCATTCAGAAAAACATTCATGCTAGTAAAGACAGTTAGATTTTTAGATGACCTTTTCAAATGCAGGCAGTTTTGTAACATTATGAAATCTACAGCATAACTTTAGTTGTCGGTATTACATGAAGAAGTATGAATACTAAATGTTTTCAGATGAAATACTGCCAGAAAGGAAATAAGGTAGGGTAAAAAAAAGAAAACAGCATTTCCTATACCAAGTCCCAACAGAAGTTTCTAATGTACTTAACTCTGCCCCTGTAACACTGCAATACTCATTTTAAGCGTGCAGAATAGTCCTTCACTTCATTCCTTCAAGCAAATTGTCTACTCCTGCTTACTGCTAGCTAAAGACACCTTAGAGAGCCAGTGATTATAGCTCTGCTTATTCCAATACTTTATCTCTGTAAGTAGTACCTGACTTTTTATTCTGTTCTCACAAGGCTTAGTTAGTCCTGTTCACAGTGAGTTACAGCAGCCGGCATATTCCAGCAGACTCCACCGCACTGTCATGGCTACTGAAATCCATCAGAATCATGCTGCAAGTTTTTCTACTCTGATAATTACATATCCGGTGAACCCTCATACTTACCTAAACATTCAAAGATGCCATTCTGCAAGCAATTTGGCCACCAGTCAGTACTGAGAAGTTCCGAAACGTTCTCTGACACACATACAGTTTGGGTGCAGATTACTTCGAATGTTAAACAATCCTGCATGGGCCAGAAAAAGACTTTCTCCTTCGCAAGAAGGAGACCGTTTCTCCTCCTCTCTTTCTGTTACAATGGAGAAGTAGAGATCAGTAACTCTAGAATACAAAAGCAATCATGACTATATGCAATAACAAATACAACTTTCAACTAACTTTATTTTATACCCATCGTCCCTATATCATATTCATCTGCTCAAGAGCCCATTATTTAAGCTACAAAAAAATAAAAAAAAAAAAAATCTACAGAACTGAAATAGTCATTTTCTTCCTGCCCTGACTATATCCTGACTCAAACAGATACCACTCAACAAAAAACAGTGAAGGATAGAGACATTTCCATGAGGTGCTGAAAATTCAAAAGCAAGCAGAAGTTGTAATTGAAAACCATCCTAAATTAGCTGGCAAGCTAGTATTTAAATCTGCAATATTTCATCTTCAAAATTCTGAGTACCTTAATTGTGCATATGTGCCCTCGCTTCAAGTTAGTTGCTACTTCTCAAAACAAAGCAGCAACAGCATGAGCTGTGGCACCTCCTTCCCCAAGGGAGGCTGACTGCTTATCACCACACCAACTGCCACATTGCAATGTGGTGAGTAATGTTCTGTACACAAAAAGACTGTCACTGTGCCCTCAAAGTAAACCTCAAATTTTGTCCTCAAACTGCGCTAAGAGAAACTTTCTTTTCATGAAAAAATCATTGAGATAAACTTGCCAGAAAAAGTACGGAATCGCTGGGCAAGTTATACTTCAGCTCAGTTTTACAATTACTCAGTGATAAAAGTCTGATTCTGTTAGTCCTAGTTGTTGGCACACAGAAGGCAAGAGGTCATTCTTTTCAAAGTCCTGCAACAGGAAACATGTGGAAGCAACTCACCTCTTCCTTGCTCTGCAGCATCCTACTCAAAAAGGAAACTGGATTTCTAACAGCAGAAGTGTATTGAAATGCAAAAATGAAAGTTAAAAATGATTTCAGAAACCTGTTATCTAAAGAAGCAAAACTAATACTAGAGATTGTTACCATATTCTCGCTCTTTGAAAGAGAGTTTCTTTATTGGAACTGGTCTAGACAAACATACTGCTTTAAAAAGCAAAGCTCACCAGTCACCATGTTAAGTACAACTAGCTGAAATAGAATGCCTTGTAGAAAGGATAAGACAGTTGTTTAGTACAAGCTTTACCAGAGAATGATACTGCTTAAAGTCATAGTTTTCCCCTTAAACACCCTCCCAGGAACTTTTTCATAATCACTACCATTATCTTGTGTAACAACCTCTTTTCAAATCTACCAACACTGTCTGCCAGAAAAGCCAGTGAATGACTCAGACACAGACTTTCAAATCATAAATACTCAAAATTGCTATTTCCATTTCGGTCCTACTTCTATTTAAGCATCTGAATTCTAATGGTATAATAAGCCAATGACCTCCTCAAGTTTCCGTATCGAGATTTTCCTCATGCACAGACAGCATCTCCGCTGATGAAATCAAGCCTTGTTTCTTCACCCAGTGTCTTCAAAAATATGATTACACAACCAGAAACCTGTAAAACCTGCAAAATTGTAATGCCTAATATTGAGTATCTGTGGACATCAATGCTTGACACACCTCCTTGAACATTCAACTGAAAACATAAGAAAGCTACAAAGATCAGATATTAAAATCACTGGCATTACATGCCCTGCCAATTCCCATCAGTTTTCCTTCATGGCAAATCAACAGAAACTGTTGCCTACAGCAAGCACAGGCTTTTCAAACTTCTTCATAAAGGTCCAGCCTCTTTAATCTGTATCAGAAGTCAGGCTTCAAGTCTGAATCTTGCCCACAACTGCCAAAAACACACTAACCACTTGAGCAAACTTGCAGTAATGCCACCAGTATCAGTGCCATTGGTAAAACTCCACTGGTGCAAAGGTGGGGGAACCCTTTGTTTAGGCTCTGCTGAAAATCTGATACAATTTAAGATCCTATAGCTTTGTTTTCATTTTGAAAACATACTTATAAGAGATAAAAATAGGCCGAAGGGATATTCATCCTGAAAGGCTTTGCTTCAGGAGCATGCCAAAAAAAAACCTTGCACTTCACACTCAATTGTTTTTCATATCTGATTTATACTCAGGAAGAATCCTTTTGAAAACATGGACAGACTTGGGACACAGCTTCACACACCTCCATCACCAATTCCAATTCAGTTTTCCACCTCAGCGGGTTACTCCCCAAGGTTTTTGGTTACCTATTAAAAAAAATGGTACCATGAAGCTGCCAACAACCTTATCCGTAGGCTTACTTAATAACATTAAATTGTCAGCTTAGACAAGAGAGTCATTTCCACATTTTAGCAAATGATCTTACACTTCCAACACAACAGTGAACTTCTTGTTCAGCTTCAGGCTGCCTACTAATGCACGCTCAGTCTTCATATAGGCTAAAGAGTCGCAGTATAACTTACTACGTGTAAGCTTCAGATATCTCTTTAATGTAAGATCCACAGCATAAAACTAGCTTAACCTGAACTGGCTGGTACCCTTATGTGAAAAGGGAGGGATGGGGAGAAGGACAACACGATGACTTCCTTTCTTATATAAACAGTATTTGTTCACAGCTGAAGATAAAAAAGGAAAATAGGCTTTGTTTTTTGACCATGCTGCACCTCAAATTCCATGATATGAGATGTATTTCTGTCAACCAGAAATATCTTTTCCTATGCTACAGCAGCTACCACCAAATTATAAGTAATCTCATTAATACTCTAAAGACAGACAGTGCCTCAGTACTGAAGTGTTACAAAAAGGCCTCGTAAACCTGAGGATTTTACTATGGAATCTTGAAAAAGACAACCGTGCAGTACGCTGTCCTTCACTGATTTCCAAAATGGATTTATGACGACCATAGACAGACTGTAACTAAGAATTTAATATTCCCTGACACCGACTACAACAAGAGCCTGCAAACAGCTTCAATTACACCTTAAGAACTCAACTCTTGGAAACCAGATTATGCCCAGAAGGCTTTGCCCAAAGGACCTAGTCAATTTTAAAAGCCTAGTCCCTTCTAAAAACCGATATACAAAACAATTTAGTTGCCTGAAGAATTCCAATGCGGCACTAAGAACAAAATGTATCTTTAAGCAATAATACCTAAAAACTTTTCTACTATGTGGCAGGTGCATACAATAGTTTACATACAAAAAGTGACAAAGTCAAGGAAGTTAGGATACGGTGTTAGGGGAAAGGGTTTTCTTAACCATATGCCAACACAGACATCTACTAAAGCCACTAAGTCAACAGACTTGCAAGGTCAAGACAGTTACAAAAAAGAAAGGAACACACTGCTTCAGAAACTCAGTAAAACAACAGCTGTCCTATCTTGCTTGTCATCTAGTCAAATACTGCAGGCTTCACCCTCCTTGTTGTCTATCCCAAATATACAAGAGATGAACATCTGATTCTCTGTTTAAAAAAAAAAAAAAAAACAAACCTAAAAAAAGTTTCTTTAACTAAAAGTTTCACTTGAGAATATCAGATTTTATTGCGGCCAGAATTCAATTTAGATTATCTGTTGCTGACAACTGCAGTGTTTATAAACACGTATAAAAACACGGGGTGCTTTTCAGGCAAGGCAAGGCAATGCTCCTCAGTCTTCTATTGTGTAAGGGCAGGAATTACTATCTTTATCGCACCCATAAAACAGATGTTAGGTGCAGCAGCAGGTCTCCCTGCCCTGACAAGCAACAAGTGTGAAGAAGCCGAGGCACAAGCCCCACTTACAGGACTCTCGACCCACTCACGAGCACTTCAGCGGCCTAAAGCCTCCTCCAGCCGAGGATCCCGACGTGCTGCCGTCGTGACCCTGAGCAAACACCGTGACCGCAAGCCCGCCTTCGCCCTGCCCCGGCCGGCTCGCCCTCGGGGCCCGCTCCCCGCCAAGCCGAGGGCAGCGCCCGCCGCCCCCCACCCCAACGGCCGCTCAGCCGGATCGGGGCCCCGGCCGACCCCCCCCCCCACACACACACACAGCGGGGAGCAGCGGCAGGGAAGAAGGCGCCCTCCGCTGCCGTCGGGCCCGCCCGGCGGACCCCCACCCCCGGGAGGCGACGGACAAGCCGGGCCCGGCCGGGCTCCGCGGCCCCTCCCCCGCCGGCCGCTCACCTGCCCGCGCGCGCCCTGGCAACGGCCGGCGCCCGCCGGGTGCTGCCCGCCGCCCCCCTCCTGCGGCAACCGCTGCCGCCGCCGCCACCTCCCTCCCGGCCTTATCGCCTCCTCCTTTGCCCTAAAGCGTCATCATCGCACGAGGCCGCCGCCGCCAATACGGGCCGCCCCCCTCGGCGCCTGCGCACGACGCACCGGAAGGCAGGGCGGGAGGGAGCCCGGCTGCATCTTGGGGAATGTAGTCGGCGAAGTCGCGGCGGCGGCAGGAGTGCGCCTGCGCGCCGGGCGGGCGCCAGCTTTGACCCGCGGAGGTCGGGGAAAGGAGGGGCGCGGCTTCTTCCCCCAGCCTGCCGCGCCCGCGGCAGGAGCCGGCTCTGATTGGCCGAGGGAAGCGAGTGACGTTTGCGCGGGCTTTTGTTCTCCGCCGGCGCGCGCTGGCGGGTGTGCGGGGCGGTTGCCATAGCGAGGGCGGTTGGAGCGGAGCGGCGGGGGCGGGAGGGGTCGGCCAGCCCCGCGATGGGGGCCGGGCCGGTCGCCACATCCGTCGCTTTGGCGGGCTGAGCCCCTCTTGCCGCCGGCACCGGCGGCCCTGCGCGGGAGTCTCTTGCGACACCGTGTCACCTGGGCCTTGTACAATGGGCAAAAGGTCGCTTTTCCCCGCGGGAAAGGCCGTCACGGGAAATAGGCCGCCACACGGCCTTTGCCCGTGGCCTGGCTAAATGGGACGTGGCAGGAGTCGGCACGGGTATGGAGGCACCGCACGGGGCCGTGTGGGCTGGGCCAGGCACCGGCAAACTCGTTAACGGGGAAGGTGAGAGTAACCCCCAGCGGCCTGGTGGGCCGCCAGCACTGGAGCACCTATGTCCAATTTAGAGGCACAGAGAGGGGACACCAAAAACAACGAGAAATTATTATTGTTTTAAGTCGTGGGAAGCGTGGGCAGAATAGCAGGAAAACCTATGTGACATTGAGATGCCAGCTTCTGAAATGGTGTCCTTGGGGAAAATGGTGGAAACCCAAAGCCTGAATCTTGTACAATGAGACTAGTCAAAACACTGAGAAAACATCCTGTTAGAGGACAATCTCACATTGTCAAGGAGAACAATTAGATGGTTTGGAAGGACTTGTCTAGCTGCAATTTTTGTGGTTTTCACATTTTAGTGCCTTGCTGAGGCACAGTCCTTTAAAGAATCCACACCCAGAAGTTTTATCTCAAACATTTTATTGATTGTAAAAGAGACAGTTATGGAAGCAAAGTTATCCCCATAAATAAGTATTTGAAACATTTTGGCCTGAAACACCCACCAAAATTAAATAAATATACATTCCTTTAAAACCACATTTATAAAAATATGATTCCCTTTTATCTCCTTTAAAACAGCTGTCTGATCTCATGAATCCATTATAGTCCTGAAATAAGAGTTTTGAAGGGAGCAAGGTAGTTACCGAACGTCAGAACTACACTATTAGATATATTTACAATGTCTGCCAGTTATCAAAACATATTTTGATGGCAGCAGGGCAGCAGAATTGCACGTAGCAGCTGCAGGGTCTGCTCCGAGCTCCACCCCCTGCCTATTAGATGAAGTATTTCCTGTCCCGTGTTTCAATATTTCATCTGTAAAATGGTACTAATTTTAAAATATTTTGAGCCCTACTGATGAAAAATGTATGTAAAAACTGCATGTCATTATCATCTGTCATTTCCTGTCACCATAATTTTAAATGTAGTCAGTCAATTTAGAGAGACATTGAGATAGGAATACTGTTCTAAATTAATCATCAAATAAACTGGCTTATTCTGGTTCAAGAGCCTGGGAATCAAAAAGTAAAGCTGTAGTGTGCAGTATAGGGCAAATTGTTCATTTGGAAAGGCACATTTTGAAAAAATGGGTTATGTACTTCCTGGACATTTATAGATAATTCCTAGAAATCACAGTATTAATATAAAATGTTCATTGCCCTCATTATTTTCTCTGATTGCTTTTGTCCTAAATGCATAGTCTTGCACTTTGCAAAAGTTAGCATGTCATTAGTTACCTCTGTTATTGTTCCTGAGCAAGAGAGAGCAAATTTGCCCGTGGTAAATGAAACAGACTGACCAGAATAATCACAGTGGATTGCAAAGCGGCTGCCACTCCAAAACCCTGGTCTAGATGTTTTCTCAGCCAAAGAAAGGTAATGGCTAAATGCTTATGAGGCTCCTTGAGGCTGTGAACATGGCAGGGCTGCAATTAGCTTCAGCACAGTGACTGTGACATTCATTAAGTGACACTGGCTCTACCCCACATTTTTTTTCCCTGAAAGGCATAATTGTAATGTGTCCTTGCGTGGTAATGCCTCATCCTGCCCATCCCGCGTTGATAATGGTGCTTCTGCAGTCAAATGAAAGACTGACCCGACTATATAGCACACTAGGAACAGCCAAAAGACTAATTATGATTCAGAAGGAAACTGTCCTGGATTCAGGAAGAGCCTGCATATTTTTTATATATATATATAATTTTGCAGGATATGCCTTATTTCTACCAGCCTTTATCTCGATTCACAACCAATTTGAAAGGCTCCCTTCTATATTCCCTAGGATGGACGCAGTCATGTGGGTGGCATGGGACTTGGCAGTCACACCACCATGGAGCAGCACTCGTGGGGAAAGGGCCCAGGGTGGACGCGGTACTTTAATCTCTCTAGGCCCGAGTAAGGCTTTGTCTCACTATTCTTTTTGCATTTCCTTGCAAGATTTAGATAATTAGAGAGAGACACACAAGTTAATGAATTCTGCCCAGACTGTTGAGTTGAGCTCTGCAGCACTGCGAAAGGACACAGCAGTGGTTGCTGGGTGAGGGGAACCGTGCAGGATCAGCAGCACTTAGCGCCTGTGGGGAAGCAGATTAGCAGCAAGGGTTTAGTTAGCTGGAATTTAAGAGCCTGTAAGGTCCTGAAGGACTTTCAGGGTCAAGACTCCTGTAGCAGGATCTGGGGACAAGAGTGGGGCAGCAAGGCTTTGTGAGGGCAAGAGGAGGAGGGAAGCAGGGATGGTGGAGCAGGAGTGAGGATAAGAAAAGGTGGAAACAGTGAGGCCTTCCTAAAAAAAAAAAGAAAGACCCACTCATACAACTGTTAATGGGACTCTACAAAGAACCAATTCATTTGGTGTATTAGAGACTTCCCAATACCCGCCTGAACACTCTTGGGAGCTCCCAACCTGTACTGTCTGTTAGGAAGGAGAAATTAAAGTGGGGCTGTCCGTCAAGTGTAAAGAACAACAGTAATTTTGAAAGATAAGCCTAGCTCTGGTGTTCTTCCAAAAAAAGGCTATAAAATAATGGAACTAAATAGAGGAAATGAATGTTATGATGATATATCTCTTGTTACCTGCTGTGGGACTCATTGCCTGACATGTGAGTGGGTACCACTGCTCTCTACTGGTGAGGGGAAGGACTGCTGGGACATGTAGCACCAGGGGTCACTTGACATAAAAGAGATGCCAGTGGTGTCCAAGATGGATACCTATATTTATCACACAATGCACCCTGCCTCCTTGGGTCATAAGAAGGCCCCTGGTCCATGTGATCCTGCCATCACCAGCTGAAACTGAGTCTGTGATAATTTGGCCACTTATCAGGTCACATCACATCAAAAGAAGGCTGGCGGCATTTTTGCACTGCACAGCGGAAAGGAAGCACACCCAGTGGAGGCAGCGCTCACAGAGACTGGTATTTTGTTGGGCTTTGAGGAAAATTTCTTCTAGGTATGCTTATGATGGAGAGACATAGTTGCAGAATGTGGCTTCTGTTTTTTTAAAAAGAGTTTAAAAATAAAGTACTTTGGTTTTTCCTTTTAGTGGGAAATGCCATCTCTTTATAGAGGACAGGTGGCAAAGTCCAAACAGACAAACAGGCAGAAAGTATTACAATTACAAACAAATGAAATGACTCCAAATACCTTTCTTCCCACATGGCCCCCGTACATACCAGCTAACTTTCCAGACTTTCCCATGTAAGCTAGTGGTTAAATGTATACACAGTTTTCTCCGGAAAAGGGAGAAGGAGCCTTTTCAGTCATACGGGAAGAGGCTGGAAACCCTTTCTTCATGTGCCTCACTGTGAAGATATGCAAATTCTGGCAACCTGCAGGTATGTCTTCCAGATTGCATTTACCTGAGTGAAGACAGAGCCCCAATTTGGCATGCTTAAAACCCAAGTCTTGGTTCTTTGACAAGGAGCAGTCTGGATTTTCTCAAACTGGCCTCCTTTTTACTCTGCCTAATTACTTTCTTTCTGCAATGCTTGTGACCTTTGATCCGTCAGCCCCCTCAACCCCTAATAAGCTATAGCCCTTTAAGTAGTTTAGTAAGGTCTTGTGGAAAGCTCAAGTGCCCTACGCAGAGCCAGCATAGTCTAGTACAGGGTAATACTTTGTACTCCATTTTACGTCTTTCCACCAGTGTGGGGAAAGAAGAGAGAAGCTGCTTCTCTCTGCTCATTGAAGAGGAACTCCTGACCTGCTGTTGTTCCCCCTTTCTGTATTTGAGGAAATGCTATGAGTAGGTCATGCTGCTTTTTTTTTTTTGGTAACCCCCCCCCTCCCCCTCAACTGTCATTTCAGCAGCACAAAGGAAGAAAAGGGAATAGTAACAGCTTCAGGCTCTGCAGGAAAGTATGTTGACAACAGAGAGTTTGACAGGAAGGTATGAGCATGCTGTGATCATCTTATTATGCTGGTTTTTATATTATCGTTATTTTGGGATTTACAATGGCTGATCATGATTCTTTTTTGTCCTTCCTGGTACGTGTCCCGCTGGCCACAGAGATCTGTTTTGCTTATCTTTGAGTTGGGTTATATTTAAACTTCCGAGCTGGTATGCTCTTCAGCATGGCCCCAGTCCCATAGCCAGCAGCTGTCTCCCCCAAGCTGGAGCTGGAGCTGGAACAGGCTTGGCGCTACGGCCTTTGCACTCAGCAGCCTTCCCACACGTGCACAGAGTGGGGTAATCGATGCCCACACGCGTCCCTGGTGAGGAGTCGGGACACAGCCAGGGTACACATCTGGGCCAAGGAGATGGGACACGTCTCTGGGTCCCACAGTTTAGACATAGCCAGAGTCTACCTTTTAGGAAAAAGGCATTTGATGTTATGTTCATATCTGCTCACTGTTGTATGACACTTCCTTCAGAGCCTGCTGCTCAGTGCAACTTTATTTCAGGCAGCATCTTCTAGAAACTGTTTGACCCAAAGTGTAGTTCAAGAAAAGCTAAATGAGAGTGAATGAGCATAAAAGCTGCTGGTTCTGGACAGCCTTGTGACAGACACTTTAAAAATGCCCTTTAGTTGATGGAAGGTATTTCCCAATGTCTCCTTGGGATGTTCTGTGTATGCGTCAGCTGATCAAAATGCCATCTGTATTTCTGTAGCCACAGGTGATCAGGAATTGCTCCCACAGCGTAATATAAACCTACTCGACTTCTCCCTAGACAGGGTCAAGTGAGCAGAGAGAGATCCTTGCGGGTTTGATTATATATGACTGAACAAGATCTGCTTCATTTGAACTTTGTCGGAGCTACAAAAACTTGGGCCCAGATCAAAAGTATAAGTTACATTTATACTACACGTCTGGGTTCAACCTTGCTGTTTCCCAAACGGCAAAAGACAGAAATCTCTCCATCATATTGAGCTCTGGATAGCCACAGATTTCTTGGTGACGAAGAACGGGAACCACCAAACAGCAGAAACTGCCCAACAGTCCAGTGTTTCCCCAGGGGTTAACAGGTCCACTTAAATTTTCTAACACCACCACCATTATCTTTTTACCATAATTAATATCAAATGGAGGTTTCTATTTTTTCTGGGATCAGCTATTTCTTAGCAAACCTTGCACTAGAATATACTAAGGACTCATTCATTCAGTTTATAACTTACGTATTACTAACCAGTTGGAAAATGATGACAGATTTGCATCCTGTTCAGCTTCGTTTAGGACCTGACGTTCCCTGACTTGTAATAGCCATACATTTGCATAGTGCCTTTAGTTCTGAAATATTTTAGTTTTACACGACTTATGGGTGGTCGTTTCTATCAGCCATGAAGTGCAGCGACTTCGAGGCTGGAATGTGGCGGTTAGTTATGAGCACATGCTATATAATAGCGAATTGTGTGAATATCTTATCCACATGAAACTGCAAATAGAACTCCAGTAGGCAGATACTTGATTCAGAAACCAGGCTAACTTTCCTAATCCTTACTCTTACTACAAGATATTCAATAGCCATAAATAAACAAGTCCTGAATTTCACCTTTCTTTTGTAGAACAATAGAACCTCCTGCACCAGACAAGGCTTTTTGTGCAACAGCCTCCCAGGCTCCTGCTGAGCCCCCCGAGCACCTGAGCCAGGGTTGGCCTGGGCCTCTTTGTCCCAAATTGAGCATATCACAGCACAGTGGGGATAGAGCTATCTGACTGCAAAAGTATATAGAGTAGGCCTTTAATTACATTTTTTTCCTCCATATTCCCAAATCCATCCATCCATCATTTTCCAAAGAAAAAGGTGGTATCCTGCTCCTCATTTTACATAGGAGGAGACTGGAGACTAAAACGCAAAGAAATTCAGTAACTTGTCAAAGATTACAAAGCAGATAATTGACAGAGCTCAGAACCAAGTTTAACCACCCTCCAACAGCCCTCTGCCACTTTGTCCATCTAACAATACACAAAATCCACCAAATTTCCATGCTAAAGAAGCAGTTCCTCTACAGTTTTACATTTGACTTTCTTTGGCTTTGCATCAAACCAAACTTACTGTGCTCTGACTTATTTTATACTTACTACCACCCTAAAGAGGTTCTTTTATGTGTGGGCGCCATATAAATTAAATTTTAAGCTAGAGCTTAGTGGAATCAAATTTTTGAATATAAAACTCCCAGAAAGTCGAGACGGCTGAAACCCAGGTCTTGTAAAAAAAGGGGTGGGGGAGGGGGAGAAAGCGATCCAGTGGTCACTTCTCTCATATCACTATATGGTCCCAGTCCAATAGGAACTACTGGCTCCAACCAGGCTGCCAGAGGTCCAGAGTTCTGGGACAAAAAGCCAAAATCATCTTCCTTCCATCCAGACAAAATTTTAGGTGGAAAAAGAAGGACATAACCAGGGACACCCAGATGAATAGTGGCCCTAACAATGTCAACCTTTCCACTCCCAAAGTTGTTTACACCCACAAAATGAATTGTGGTGCCAAACTGCAAGGAGATTTGAGACTCCCTTAAATGTGTGGTCTTTATTGGGAAGGCCAAATGAAATCATTTTGAATTACTAGACATATTAACAACGCCTGAGGGTGTCATATACAAATATCTGACACCTTTAAGTACTGATGTAATCAGGATGGACAAGAACATGAGGTGAGGGTCGTGGGAGGAAAGGTCTTTTTAGATGTATCCAAGGTAGAGTAAGTTTTATTACTGGCCTAGAAATGTATAGTATCCCAGGAGTGAATAGCTCACACATTTGATCTGATCTTGGGCTCAGTCCAGCTCCCACTGAAGTTTAATGGGAGTTGGATCAGGCCATTGCACTCACATTTTTTCCATGCGTGGAAAACTATTTCCGTTACTTTGAATTGCAATACCACTGGCTTTGGATTTTATATAATAAAATACATCTAGGCCACTGTTTATATTCCAAGAAACTGCATTCTGGGATGCCAGCAAATATATTGCCTGTTGGATTAAAAAAAAATTTAAAAAAAGGGACACATTGGTTTAAAAAAACAACAGCTCCTAATTATTAAACGTAATTTTTCTTCCTTGTGCTTTTCTGGACCACTCAAATATTTGAAGTATGAAAGGTACATATAAATTCTTCTCTGGTGGTTGAAATGGTGGAATCTGTAAGACTGCAATATTTTATAAGAAACAGAGGTTTAATATAAAAACAATAATCTTCATGACTGGCTCTTTGCTTATTGGCAGATTTTGTGCATTTTTAAAATTTACAGTAAAAAAACCTAGGAATGTCAGTAAGAAAGAGGATGTATATTAGCAAACCCTTATATTTTGGGACTGGCTTCTCTTGATTGTTCTCTGACTGCAAATGAACTCTGCAGACGCTTAGAGGCACAGGAAATGTCTTGTGCTAGAAACAGCATTTGTTCCCTGTTTTATGAATTGGATTCTACTAAAATTCCAAAGTGGTAAGACTGATTAGCAGACTTTTGGTAACGGCTTCTGCCCCACTACAATTTTATTATACTCTTTTATTACCAATGGAAAACACAGAAAACCCTTCCATTAGTGAACATTTGCCCACATTCTGGGAACAAATTTATCTGTGGTTAGTTTTCCTCAGGGAAGAGCACGGCCCCTGGGCTCTGAAATACCAAGCAGCAAAATAAAAGACCCCCAAAAAAGAATAAAACAAAAACACACATATACGCAAGCAAGAGAGGGAAAGAAACCTCATTGAAGGGTGTTTAATGTTAAAGAGAAACTGTACATTGGGGGTGGTGGTGAGGATTTATTAGAGCTGAACAAAGTGACCACCTGCATCCACTTCAAAGAGGAAAAATGGCAGCAGTATGAGGAGTGCTTATGCAGTAACGCGCATGAGCATGCGTGTGAAACTTCTGTCTACTGACAAAAATATGAAGTAATTTCTTTCGCAAACATCTCTAGGCACAGGCAGCTTCTCCTCTACCATGACAAGTTTCAGTATGGAGTTGAAAAGAAAAAAAAAAACTCCCTCTTGTATATATCCACATAGACTGCGCTCTGACAGATTCCCCTCTGTCCAGGTGGCACAGAAGCGCTAGATGCTGGCTTCAAAGGGACTCCCAGGCTGCGCACCTCTCAGCCACGGGTCACACCTTCCCTCCTCATCATCAGCTGCAAACCTCCCACCACCACATTCTGCTCTGTCCAGTTTCCAGGCACGGTTTACAGGACTCTGAACTTTAAGCCATATTCTTGTCCATGAGCCTTGCCTAACTTTCCCTCTAGTGGGACAAAGCGCTTAAGAGGAACCAAGAATTGCTTCCAAATCCCTCAGTGGGTTTAGTGGGGCGGTGGGGTTTGAAACGCAAGTAACTAAGACTCTCCCATGTCTGGCTGTAATTTCAGATGTCCAATACTATGCAAAAAGCAGACATTTAATGACGAGACAGCAGAAAGATCCTACCCTTCTCCTCTTCCTCCTCACTGACCTTGTTTCTATAGTGAGATGGTGTGTGCATGTGTGTGTGTGTGTGTGCGTGTGCGCATGCGTGCGCGCGTGCAGAGGGCGCTCTTTTTGTCAGCCGCTCCTTAGCCCCTTCACCCTGACTGAAACATCCAAGGGGAGATGCACACATAGACAAATTCCCCAGCAGAACCAAAGGAATGGCAAACCAGCCCATCTGATAGGGGAAATTTCAAAACCAAAATGTCTCTTAAATAAGCTTCTTTAATTATTATCATCATCTGTTTATTTATACAAATATAAAATATATTTATATAGATTTATATAATATAGATTTGTTGCTTTGGTGGCTCTTTTCATTTACAGACGTACTGGTCAACGATCTCTGTGCACTTTTTACACTTGACGTAACAGCACCAATGGAACTTGCAGTGGCAACGCTCCACCTGGACACTCTTGAACTGGTCATAACCCCGGCCGCAGCACATCAGCTCACACCCATCCATGCCCTCTGAGGTCTTGTTGCACAGTCGGCCCTGAGTGCCCAGTGAGCCAGTGGTCTCGTTGCGCAGGCAATAGTCCGGGCTAGGGTCAACGTAGACCAGGTCCTCCTGCGTAGGCATGTTGAAACGGTTGTTCACCAGCTCCAGCTTGCCCTTGCGACTGATCCTCATGGCGGCTGCACTGTCATACTTCTCCTTCAGCAGGTCGCCCACTTTGCGGAAATCAGCCAGTTGCAGCCAGCAGGTCTTGAGGCTGCAGGAGCCTGACACACCGTGGCACTTACAGGCCACATCCGCCAGCTTGTACACGGCCTGCAGGAAAAGGAGTGGAATCACACAAAATTGTTGTTATTCTTGCTGCAACTGGCAGCCAGCCTAATTATAATAAATTCATCACATTTTCATAACCACTTTGATTATCCCCCAATTTCTGTTGTTTCTCCCTTCAAAAGGGACAAAAATCTCCTCTTTCGCCTGTTGCACCTGTGGCTCTCCTGTGTCCTAAATATTTTCAGTTCTGGTTGCATTCCCTCTAAACGTGCCTTCCCCACTCCTCCCTCTTTTGCTCTGGCAGATCCAATCCGATGGCAGGGTCAAGAACGGGAAAGAACGAGGAGGAAGAGTTCTATCCTTGTGACATATTTCTGGAACTGCTCCTAGTCTCATGGACCACCATATCTTACATCTCTTTCCCTTCAAAGTTCATAAAAGAGAACCCCTGGGAACCTGTTCATTTGCTATCAATTAAAACAGGAAATGATGCTATAGTTCTAAGAACACATCTGCATCCTTGTGAAATAAATTCATGGATCCACACCCTTTCCTGCTGTCTCTGTTGAGGATCTTGTTCACCTACGGTTTCCCAAGGAGTTGTTGTTTTCCAAAGAAGCAGCAGCAGAGGTGGTAGTAGTAGTGTGAAAGATTAACACCTTTTCACTGAAACAGAACAGTTCACATCTTTTCAATGTGTTACCCCTCTGAGTACTTGAGGAGCAGATTTGCAAGCCCAGGCTACAAATTTGCGCCATCTTGTGTCCAGATATTTCACTACTCTAAAATTACTGTAGCTGTGGAAAAGGCCTACGTTTTAAAAAGCAAATGCAATTTTTCACTGCTGCCTTTTCTGAGATACTTTAAATTAAATTTTCAGAAGTTCGTGGGAGCTAGAGATGCATCATACCTCTGAAAATGTGGCACTGCCTGCTGCAAGTTGGGAAACCAAAATTAACAAATACTCTTGAAAATTTAGGCCAGTGAGTGTTAAACCCTCAATAGAGCAAGTATGTGATATATAGGAAAAGGGTCATTTCTCTCCTCCTCCCCGCCAGCTGGGAGGAGAGAGAGATTAAAAAATACTATAGAATAACAAAGCTCAAAACCTATGAAAATAAACTGAAATGCAGGTCAGGTTTGTTCTTTCCATTAATTTCAAATATAGGTACAAAACTGCAGACTACGTGAGATCCTGTCAGCACTAACAGGAACTTAACAAAGTTTACAAAGTGAAGAGCTGGCATCGACATTAAATCAGAGCTACTAAGCATTACAGTATTTTACTTCCAGAACTCTTGCTCTTTATGCATTAAGTATGAGGCTCACATCTGCGCTTCCACAACCATCCTGCATCTTGTGCATTTGCAGGGCACTGCCTCTGCCAGATCCCACATGCCAAATAGAGCTATTTGGCTTAAGCTGCAAAATTAACACCAGCTGTATCTGGTGTAGGAGATCACGAAATGGGAGAAAAAATAGGATGTTTTGAGGGAGATGGTGAAATACGTCTTCTAGCCCGGTTTTATGCTGAAGAAAGCAGCCAAACACCGAGCTTATTTCTCTGCCTCACTCACTGACACAGAATAAAGTTTCCCAACTCTCTGCATTTGCTTGCCAAGAGGTAGGTGATTAAGGCAATTTTGCATACTGCAAACAAAACAGTCTGCATACAATTACGTTCTAAACCAACAGAGAAAGGTCAGAGTCTTCCTAAAAAAAAATGATTCCTGGTATAACTAACATCTAGTGCTTCTGACAGCTAGTGAAGATTCAATATGGCTTAACTGCTAAATCACATGGAGGCCAACCCAGCTCCCAAGAAAGTCAATGGACTGAGCCCTTAAACAGAGACGCTTTAGTTCTGCTCCTCTGAGTTCAATTTACCAGGGCGATCTCTCACTGTGTAACCTAGCAGCTACAGGCTGGGAGTTAAGCACTTGTCTTGGACTGAACTATAACTGCAGAGGACCAACCACACTGTTACTTACGAATTCCTGCTGTACTGTAACCAGACAGAACTACAGCTGAATTTCCCGAGCCCCAGACACTTACTATATCCTCATCGCCTTGCCAGTCTGCTCGTTATAAGCTTGTGTTAGCACTTTTTGGTTATGGTTCTGTCAAATCCCAGGCCACTCATGCCTCCCTTTGCCCTTGCATATGTTTTTATAAAGTATTATGATTCTTCCTAATCCCAGGCTTTGTTCCTTTAGAAAAACACTGCAACTTGATCCCTCTCAGCTAATGTCATGGGACTGAGTTGACTCTGACTTGGTTTTAAGCAACTGATGCTCAAAACATCTGGCCCATGTGGGTAATAGCTGTGCTGCGGAATGCGAATGCTACCAGATATCACAGGTAAGCATGACGCCACTTGGCCGCACAGCTGCCCCCAGCTCCCACTGTCAACGTACCACGGGTGTAACCGTAGCTTCAGTCTCAAAATGGCTCTCCCAGAGCTGCTTGGATGGGGAGAAAGAAGAGGAAATTGGAGAATTCCTTCCTGACTGAGCTGGGGTCAAGGTAAAGAATAACAGACCCCACATGTAGTTCTAAAGGCAGGGTCTGATCGATGGCCATGCCACTTAAAACAGGTTGAAGATGCCTCTAATGGAAAGGCTTAAAGCCCTTTCCCATAAGCCCAAGTTCTCTTCCAACTCTTTTCTCGCAAGAATGGGAACGAGAGGAGAATTAATGGTGAATTCCTGTGTGGTCAATTAGCCAGACCCCCTTCCAGGCTCTTCTGGCACTGGATTGAGTGACTGATGACTGAGGCCTGCCATATGCTGACTGGGTAAATAGTGTGGAAGGACTGACTGCCACAGCCTGCCAGACAGGGCGACAGATAACGAACGGGCAGGGAAATAAGAGAGGGTAATGGAGACCAATTGGAAAAAAAGACAGATGGAAGGAAAGGACATATTGAGATAACAGACAAAGATAAACAAACAAGGGCAATAGAGCAGGAGCCACTACCACGAGGACTCCCAAGTGGAGTGAAGAGGTGATGGGGTCAGGACTGCCTGAAAGATAAATAGAGCTTTGTTCTCTTCAAGTCCCTCTCACCTCCTCGTGGAGACCACGGAGAGCACAGACAAATTTCCCTCCTGCCATCAGAGCTCCTCAGGCCTCAAGGAGGGCTTTCTCACCGAGAGGAAACTGAGTGGGGGGACATGGCAAAAATCTGTCTAGAAATCAGAAGACATCATCCCTGGCTGGGAAACAGGGGCCAGGCTGTGTGAGCTGGCACTTGGTGGTCACTTAGCAATGGCGACTGCCGTGTCTCTAGTACTTCTATGCTCTTCTCTTTTCTTTCAGCACCAACTTTCAGGAATATGGAGTTACACAGGTACCTTCCAGCTTCCAAAAACAGAATCTCAGAAGTGAAAACTTAACGTTTAGGAATGCAGGACTAGATGGGACCTCCCGGGTTATTAAGTGCAATCTCTTGCTATTGTGGGCACCACTTCAAATAACATTTTCCTTAAAAATACTGAGTGGCCTTTTAAAAGCATTTAGGTTTTTAGCCACCATTATTCTGATCGCTATTCCAATGATAAAGTATCTTTTTTCTAATTTCCAGCCTAAATGTATTCACTCAGTGCCCATTTGCTATTGTGCCAAATTGGCCTTTTGCTTTAAAAGTACTTTTCCTTCCCTGCTATTTATCCCACTAACGTAGACATCAGTCATACCGTCTCTCAACTTTCACTTTGCTAGGCCAAACATGGCAAGCTCTTCTAGCCCGCTTTCCTAGGAAAAGATTCCTTCCCCTTAGGTCAACTGCATCAACCCTTTTCTAGTCTACGGTCATTTTGCTTGGGACTACGACAGTAGATAATATTCTAGAAGCCTCACTAGAGCTTAATACAACGGCATTAATATTTCCCATGTCTCACGAAAATACTTTCCTTAATGCATCCTAGGATATTTGCCACTTTGACAGCTGCATTACATCTGCAGCTGACTGGTGCATTCAACTTGTTTTCTACTGGTTTCCTAATGACTAAAAGTGTTTTTCATACAAGACCTCAAATGATGGTCTTCATGTTGTTTTATTGGATGTCACCCTTTTCTTTACTACTGCAGTCAAAATTAGCTGACGGACAAGACCCAGATTCTCCTCCGTATTCATGATGCCTGCCAACTTTGCATCATCAGCAAATTTCATCAGCACATTCCTAATATTTGTGCCAAGGCCCATAAACAAAAATATTAAGCGTTGGTCTTGAGGTCAGTCCTTAAAGAACTCAGCTAATTAAGCACTCTCTAGATCAAAACACACCCTTTCACACAACTTACTGACGTCTTCCCATGAACAAGCTTCTTATCCGTCTCATAATTGCTGTACTTTTCTTTATTTTTCTCAATTTAATTGTTTCCCACGTGGAAAACACAATAAATATCTTACACAAGTTTAGAGAAATGAAACCTCTCAAATCTATTTTGCCTTTTAGGAAATCAATAATGTCTTAAAATAAAATTCATGAGTTAGCTTTGTGTGATCATCCTTTGAGAAACACATGTTGAATTACTCCCCATTTTGCCATTTCCTCTGAGTTATCCTTTCCCTCTAGTCCTCCTGTAAACACTGCCAAGGTCACGCTGTCTGGTTTGCCAGGTGCCAGCTCTTTCAGAGTGTTGGGAGAAAAAGTGGGCACTCCCTGTGATTTGAGGACTTTAAGCTTTATTGCGTTTTGATTCCACCTCAGTGGTACTAATTTACATTTCTGGAAATTCGCTGCTTTTCTCTCTCTGTACCAGTCTGCCTTTGCTCCTATATTTCTAACAGCCAAGAGGAAAGGCTGCCCTGTACTGGCCAAACACCATCCTGACCAGACAACCCTAGAGTCCGTAGCAATGCCGTCTCCGAGGCACCTCAGGCCTCAACTCCAGATCCTTTCACAGTCATCTTTCCAGAGCCCAGCACCTCCATTCCTCACTACCCCTAAATCCTCATCCGCCCAAAGCCCCAATCCCGTTTACTCCAGAGCCCTCCGTTCTTCCAACCCTTTGCTGTCACTTGACTCCAATATCCTCCACTCTGAATCATTCAGTCCTAAACTACCCTTCTTCAGCAGTCCCCTGCTCCATCCCACCCCTTCCAGATCCTCCAGTTGTGAACTTCAGCACCTGCTGCTCAGCTCCTCTTCCTCTACCTGTCCAACATGAGGGCTGCCTCCTTGTGCCTTCCTCACTCCCACAGGGTGCCAGCATCATTGGCCGCTGCTGACCGTCATCGGCCTTGCGTGCCCCTTGGGTGCCCTGCCTGGGTCTCCTCAAAAAGTGCAGTCCTGGGAGACATAAAAATCCAGTCTATGAACACTTATTCCCCCAGGCAGGCGCCCTGAGATCAGAAAAAAGACATCTCCAGTGAACCAGACATACAGTATCCATCCTCATGAGCAATGCCCTCATTCTGACTTGAAGCCTTGAGGTAAAGTACTCACTTACCTTGGGACCAGAACTGCTCTGTCTTTAGACTCAGCCCCATTCTCAGTCAAATCTCCCTTCTCCTAATCTCTTCTTATTTGCTTAGTTCAAGGACATTTCACTATTTATTTTATTACCCTTTGCAAGGTCTGACTCGGCTTCATTTTTTACTATTCTCACTTCATCTTTACACTTCTTGACCTCCAAGACAGAGCTTTTCTCTATTTATTTGCTATCAGGTCTTTTTTTCCAATCTTAGCAGGCTCTCAGTCGATCCCTAACAGCTTCTCTGTGGTAGTTATTCATTCAGTGAGGTCTGGAGATTCTTCCTACAAGCTTTTTCCTCTTGCTTGGCATGCAGAATCGTAATGGCTTTAGCATCTTTGACTTGAAAAAGTTCCAGACCTCCTCCACATCGAGCTCCTCAGCTGAGTTTACTAACCAGCTCCCTTAGTTTATCAGAGTTTGTTCTTTGAACACCACAAACTTAATTACACAACTGTTTATACTTCCATTTCATTTAATCTAAAAAGACTTGTATCCGTTTAATCTAAGATTATTTTCTATGGCCACTTACTCTACAGGGCCCTAACTATTTATCAAAACAAGCTTAAAATAACATTGCCTCTTTTTAGACTCTTTGGAAAACTTTTGTCCAGGCCTTGCACTAACTGGAGACAAAAAAATCACCTAGCCTTGAGAGTCTTGTCTACAGAGTACAAGGAAGCCTGTGCGCTATAGCACAGTTTATAAACAACTTTCTGCATTTTCATGAAGCCAGGACATAACTGTTTTAAGCTGTGTCCCTGAACAGGACAAAACTTTCCTCTGTCTAAAATTGTATCGTCGTTTGAAGTCACAGCTCAGTTAGATTCTTGCCCCTATAGCAAGACTGGTAAAACAAGATATGGGTGTTTTGCTCCATGCTGTGGAGCAAGTGTCTTCTTACTTATCTTCTAATATAGATGTGATTGCAGCCCAGCCAGCCAGCCCCTCAACCTACTGGCCATTTGCCTTGTCTGGTTCTCTCAAGACAACAGGACCGGCTCTTAAAACGGCTCATAAGCCATGCACTCCTTGTTTTAGGCAGAATATTCATTTGCAGTAATCCAAGTTCATGACTCCAGATATATAGGATGTTCAGTGTTAGTACTGCAAAGAACATCACTTTTACACTACTCTTCCACGCAGGAATGGAAGCCCCTTCTAAGCAAGGGCAGTTAAAACTCCAGTCCTTATGGCCTCCCAAGATCAAAGAAAAATAAAAAGCCTCCCTGCAACCAAAAACTACTGAGCTCCAGAGCTTTCAAACTCGCTATTTTCCACCTACTGCAAATTTACTCCAATTTATTTTTGCAAAATAATTATGGAGCATTTGCAATACTTCAACCTGACACATATCAATTTCACAATCAAAAAACACAGTAGGTCTTCTTTGGTGGCAAAATGAAGCTGAAATTAAAGGCAGAAAAGCAACACATGCCTGGGAAAGGGAAAGATAATTCAGTAACAATTAGAAATCAGAAAGAGCAGAAAACTAATAAGGAAAACTAAGTTAGTGAAGAATGTACCAAAGAGCAAGGCTAAGAATATTTAATAGGATATTTTGTTTCTGTAGCATAAGAAATAAAATAAACCTTAGAAATGCTCACTACCAGGAAGCAGTGATAAAATTCTTAAACATCCTATAGAGAAGGCAAAAATGCTCAGTAAAGTGCTTCTGTTCTACATTTGGAAAGAAGTGGGATTAGGCAGTTATACCACATAAGGATGATGATACACCTTCCAGGCTATTAGTCACGGACAGAGGAATTGAGTGAAAAGCAGATGTGTATACACTGAATGTATAAGAAGGGGGTAGCTTCACCTATGTTTATGGCATCAGCGAGACCAGTACCAGAACCCTGCATGCTATTCTGGTATCCACTTTCTTAAAGGATATGGGAAGACTGGGAAGGGTACGCTAAAGTGACGCAAATATGATTTGGTGGCTAAAGAAAACGTCTGAGAGCAAGAGAGACTTAAGTTCTCAATCTAGTTGTCAAAAAAAGAGCAGTGAATAAATTGCAGTATATAAATACTTCCATGGATAGGAAATTCTGATTACTATGGGGCTTTTCAATGTAGCTGTAAAAGTCAGAAAAAGAACCAGTTGGAAGCCGATGCCAGATAAATTCAAATGATAAATGAGGCCCAATGTTATAACAGTGAGGGTGATTAATGATGGTAGCATACTACAAAGGGAAGTGATGGATTCCCCATCTCTAGCTTTCTGCAGATCAAAACTGGGTATCTCTTCAGAGAATGTCTGTTGCGTAAATGCAAATTATTTGGCCCAAAACCAGGGTAGCAGAGCCGGGTGTAAATTTCAGTGATAGCCAGGCAGTCTGATTCAATGTTTGTTTTTGGCCTTACACTCCCAAGAATCTGAACAATGCCAGTAGAATAAAACTCTATGAGCCAACAGGCTGTCCTGTTTACCACCACCTTGTCCCTTTGGCAACTCTGGGAAGAAGTTCCTGAGACATAAACCTTGCAAGTGGGCCATGACCACACCAGGTTGATTTGGTAAGAGCTTATGTGTTTGCATGCATGTGTGCCATCCAGTATTTCAACAGACCCAAAAGCTCGCTAGCTTTAGCTTAATGGTTGTCTTCCATTGCCAAACCGGAGTATACTATTGTCTATAATCAGAGATATGGAAACGTGACCATACACCGTTTCAAGCAAGTTACCGGGGCACTCTTGGGCTATCCCTCATCAAACCTCTAGGCGATTTTATACCCAGCTAAATCCTGAGTTCAAAATCTGCCTCTGAGAACCAGAAAACAGTCAGCATTCATCTTACCCTGCGACCAGCCTCGTTGTTCTGCAAGTTCATCAGCATGCGAGCCTGCTCTTCTGAACCTCTCACGTAGTTCTTCTCCCTCTCTTTGGCATCCACAAACTCCTTGGCAAAACGATATCCATACTCCACATTATCCCCACAGCCGCCCCACAGCCAGTCTCTTGGCAAGTCCTTGGGCCGGGCCGTCCGGCTGCAGCCACAGCTAGAGAGCTCTCCTTCCCGGCAAGCCCGGCTGATCGCATTCACCACCCCGGCAGCACTGACAGCGTAGGTGAAAGCAGTCTCTCGACTACCTGCAAGAGAGACATGAGGAGCAAATTAACAAAAGACAGATCTCTTAGCCAACAGACATGAAGGAGGGACCACACTGACCCCAAGCAGTGGGAAATGGTGTGATCTGAGTAAGCTCACATAATTAACCGGAACAAAGGAATGGGTGATCAAGTTTAAGGGAACCACACTCTTCTGGCAAAGGGGAGTGGGAACTGTAATAACACAGGCTTGCATTCCCTTTTTCTTTTCATTTCATATTAATGGCTCCAGTCAACTGACTGTTCAGTCGTGGCAGGTTCTGTGCACCCAGGATCAAACACAAACATTCTCTGTCATACCAGGGAAGGGGCTTAGATTCCTGCTATGGCCTGGAGGAATATTGTTGTGAATAGCATGTTTCTTTTTAATGAATTTTTAAGTGCTGCTCTTCAAGGATTATTATTACATTCATATTTGCCCATTAAGAGCCCGGGAAACTCCACTCCTTAGCCCAAAGAAATAGCGACATCACGGGCAGGGACTGCTCAGCCTCATTCCCATTTCTGCCTCGGATCAACCCTTCCGGGTGCTCTGATTCTCACCTGGAGGAATCATTTAAGCAGAATTATGCTGCCTTGTCCACTGAATCTGCCAATATCATTGACAGCAACTAATGAAGTTGGGTCTGTGCAAGAGAAGTGATCCAGTTTAACCAGCTATCACTCTAGAACTGTTTTAATTTAATTGGGACAAACACTTCTTATGGACACCTCAGTTCAAATCTACCTTATTTGGGTTTAATTAAGGTCTGCTGGTAATCGGTTTGAGATAGACTGAAGGAAACCGTTTTTACACTAAAATATCAAGACAGGCTCTCCCAACACCTACAGAACTGCAGTGCGGGAACGAGTAAAACTTTCCCATGTAGACAATAATAAATGAAAAGACTTTCCATTTGCACATCTACTAGAGACTGCCCTGCTTGGAGCCTATTCCCTATACAGTTTAGAATACAAGCCAAGCAGCTGGATCGGTCTCCGGCTATGTGCTCCTGGCATTGATTCAGCCCCAATTTGACCGGGGCACCTCTGCAGCCAGAACACCACATAGGCCAAGTGCGCTGCACAACTCAGTGCTGTGGGTCCGAGGGGAAAGAGGGGGCAGCAAGGCAATCCACACCTGCACTGACACCACACACCAACACCTTCTGGGTCCTTGTGTGTAATCAAACTTTCAGACGATAAAGAGAACAACTGCCAAAGCTTTGCTGGAATAAGCAATATGATTGTGAAGAGCTACTTGCACCAAACCCCAGCAAGAGATGACCATCCAATGCTCTCAGCCAAATATATCTGACCTCAGAGGGCAGATCCTCCAAGAACAGTTTGTCACCATTGCATAAGGCTCTCAGTGCCAGCTCCCTCAGCAGGGCTGAGCTGATGCTTTAGGTATGCTCTTGTTCCAATTTGCATGAGCTGACAATCTGCAATTAATAGCAGCTTATCACCAGTTTAGCGGTAATTGACCCAAGACAAAGGCAAGTGGTTACCCACCTTGCCGAACAACCTGTGATTTGTTTTTTTCTTAAACGAGGATTGTACACTAAGGGTTTCTGCCAAAACAGCTGCTGCTCTGGAGTAGATCACAAGGCCAATCCAACCGCTACAAGAGATGCATACTATAGAAAGGAGGGCCATAATAGCAGATCCTAGGGGAAGGATTACAGCCTCCAAAACCTCCCTGAAGTGAGAGGTAAAGAGGAGTGACTCCTAGTCAAGGTAATTCGGCTGAAACCAGCTGTTAAGGGAGTTGCAGTCACTTCGCAGTGAGCAACACTGAGCTTTTACTCATCTTGTTTGCTTTGCATGTTACGCATACTTTTATGGTAACGGGCTAACGTGCAGCTTACCCCTACCACTCTGTTCCTGTATGGAGAGAGCTCAAAACAAGGAGAGGACCTCCTAAGGTTACAGTTTGTTCAACAGAGAGTGCATGAATCCAGGTGCTTAGGCTCCTTAAGCACAGTTGGGATTCCTGTACTGAAAGTACAGACTAGATCTGCACTTTTACTATCCACATTTTAACCATCTCCATGTTTGAGATGTAGCAGCACCACAGCTCAGCATGCCATCCCTGGGGGACTGAAGGGGTTCAGGCTGCTGAGGATGGTGGTGGGAGAGGCAAGCAGCGGTGGTTTTGATCCTTGCTGCACACAAAGCAGAACAAACCATTGTTTTCAGTATCTGTAGTTTTGGAACACTACAGCTTGGTTTGGAAAGTGGGTTCAGGTGTGGGTGTGAAATCCTGTGCTAATATGAAGCAAATCTGTAGTTGCCAACTATGGACTTCAATATCCTTGTTTTCAGTTGGTCTCCTCACTGTGCTGTCTCTGCTCTCCTACCACACCTTTCAGCCAGGAAAGAGTATTAGGGTTTTAGTTCATCTTCTTTTCTCAAAATTCACTCCAGTTCCACACCACTACGGTATCACCACAACTGACAGGTCGGTGTTATTCCCTAAATTTGTGCAAAGATGAACAAAGGTTACAGAGGTGGTCGGGCAGTAATTCCCCTCCAGCCCTCTCGCACGCCTTCGGTAAGCTCTCCTGGGCAGGTCGGGTGTTTGTGACCAGAGGCTGCTGTGCCTTGGGTGGGCTGGGGATGATGCCTCAGGGCTGTGGTCCCCAGGCCAGCGTGGGAGGCTGGCAGGGCCGGGAGCAGGGCTCTCCGTAGAGCAATGCTGCCCTCCTGTGCCTGCCTGGTTCCCCGCTCGCCAGGCACTGGCCACAAGCAAGGGATGGAACAAGGGGCTGTGAGGGCTTTTGCAGGCCACCTGCAAGGATGCTAGCTTGAGCATCCTCCTGTGCTGTACTCAGACGAGGTATCAATCCCAGCAGCTTGTTCTTCTTGAACTAGAAATGGAAGCAGAACTGACCTCAGTGGGAGACCGAGGTAGAGATGATAAAAATTAGTTGTTCTAACTTTCTTGATGAAAAAGTCTTTGATTCAAATGATTTTTTTTTTAAAAGCATCTTCCTAAAGCTTGTTGATCTCAAAGAAAAGTGAGGAAAAATATTTCTCCCTTTCTTCTTTTATGATTCCTTTTCTGCTTTTTGCATTTCAAAAGGCAAAAAAAGGATAAAATCTTTGGCTCTAGAAATGACTGGACTAATCTGGAAAACCCAGTCTTGCATTTAGGATTGCACTGAAAGAGATTACAGAATAGGCTACATATTCCCTCCTCCCCTAAGAAAGTTCACTATCTTATTGGGTGCTCTGTCCTCTCCTTCATATATGTAGGAGTAAGTAATGTATATATATCTGTACATACTCTATATATACACATATACAGTCTGTAATCTGTATCGATAGGACAAGAGGCAACTTCAGAAGGATGATTTTTATCTGTCACAATAAGATACTGTTTTTGAACGAGCCAGAGACTACATTCCAAAGCTAAAAGCCATTCTCAACACAAACACTAGGAAAAACGTATCTTAAAAAGCAGCTGTCTTCAAGTGTGACATGCCTCTACAAAATCTTTGTCTTATTGGACTGCCTCACCTCTATAAAACGCACAAAATGAAGATGTAATGATTAAACACAGACTGACTGCCAAGCAGCCGTCCTGTGAAGATGAAAAGCATCTTCCAGGTTTCCCAGTGAAGATCCTTCCAAGGGTCTCCCAGGTTTTGGGCTTGGCTGGGGTAGGTTCTTCTCCCCCTTCATAATCTAGAGCAGCTCAAGAAATCATATATGATATCATAATATATGCCATGCCTGCATTTGTGGGTGGGCAGCTCTAGAGCAGCTCAAGAAATCATATATGATATCATAATATATGCCATGCCTGCATTTGTGGGTGGGCAGCCTAGAATTATTGGCACACTATACACCTTCTGGGTCCTTCTTATCTCTTTTTCCCCTCTTCTCCACAACACTCTGGCATGCCTCTGCACTCTTGCTGATACTCTGGTCTCCAGACCTTTTTCGTGCCACTGGAACAACATAAAGAAAAGGGGCTGTCATCTAGAATTGGGGCTTAGAGGTTGAAAACAGGAGACAGGCACACAGTATGAATCCAGGGAAGAATGACTTTATAGTTGACATGACTTGAGAGGTTGAAAGGGTTTCTTTTCTTCTGCAGCATGGAAAACAGATTTGCTGAAATAATGAGCAATGCTCCATTACAAAGTAAGAAAAAATAAAAACTGAAGGTCAAACTAAGAGAAAAGAGGCAGTGTCATCCTTTACAGCAACTTATCTCTGACTTAAACAGACAACAGTGATGAATCACCATAAAACCTGTAACACTCCAGGCTACTTTTGGCAACATTTTTCTAACTCGCCTTCTCTATTGTCTTGCAGTGGAGGAAAAACATCACCCTGCGAACATGCTCTAACTGACCAAAGCAGAGGATCTAATGAAGCCAGGTTCAAAATTGTTTGTTAGGGTAGCTTTTTAAATAGCGGGCAACCACAGGCAATCACTTTGCAGACATCAGCAGATTCCTACTAGAAACACATCAGCACTTCAAACAAACAAACACCACCACCTCCCCAAAACAACAGAAACAGAACTACTGGACATAACCATCACATACCCACAACACCTTTCCTCATCAAAACCCAAATCCACTCCCAATTTAAGTTAACAGGATCAAAGTAATTTTAAAAAGGAGGAATCTTCCCTCTTCCTTTTTCCGCTCTAGTCCCTTCTTCCTGTACTCCTGCTAATCCTGTCCGTTTTTCTTCCTTCAGCTCTGATCTTTGCTTCCTCTTCAGTTCTCCCTTACTTCTTCTCCAGGTCTGGACTCTCCCACCAGAGCAGCTGGGGATGAGGGGAGAATCATCTTCTCCTGTGTCCTTGCTGAGTCACTAGGGTCTCTTTGGGGATCTTAAATTGACCCTGTTCTTTGGAATGCTGAGGCTATGCCAGAGGGAGGGACACCAGATGGGAGAGACGGAGAGGTATTTGCTGTCATTATGACACAGCTCCAGTCTCTGTCCTTTTCCTTTTGGAGGCTGAAAATTCAGTTTTCACACCCTGAAGCACAAGTTTTAACAATCTGAGACTGCATGGAGCCTCATCTGGCCAGCACCCTTGCTATCAGACAGCAAGAGATCAAGGATGCGCAGATGCCTTGGATATGTGTCAGGAGCTGAAAGTGTGTGTCAGGAAATGGAATTTCCCAAGGGAGTACCCTAGCAAAACATAGGATTTCTTAGAGTGTGAGCTGGAGAGATGGGTAGATAAGGAGGAATTGGAATTTGACGGGCTGAATGAGGGATTCTGAAAGATTGAGTAATACATGCTGAAAAGTCTCTAAAATTTTCCAGGATGACACTTAAGAACTTTAGGCTGAGCCTTCAAATGGAAGGGACCAAGGGAGTTGGGTATCGTGGTACCCTATTGCCTTGACTTCCTAGAAGTGAAGAAGTATTAAAAGACTGGTGCCCTGCTCCCTCTTCTGTTTGTTGAGAGTGGAGTCCAAAAAAGTGAAAGCAATGCTGGGGGTAGCTGGGGTGTGGGAGCTAGGGTCTTTTTCTGTCCTCTACTAAGTGTTTTCCCTGATCCCAGCATGGAGGCATAGCGCTTGTTCTGGATTCGTCAGTGGTAAATGATCGGCTTTGTGGGTGGGTAGTAAAACCTCTTCACACAAGAGGTAGAGCGTGTGTGCCAGCGTGTGTGTGCGTGTATGTGTAAGCTGCTGTTTTAACACCTTTTCTTTATTGTCCTGGCTGTCGGACACATCAAACCCAGCCCGGATTTCTCAGTTTCTTGCCATCAGATGATTGCATTTCAAAAGGAGCTGGGACAATGTAGCTAGGTCACACCTCAATTCAAGTGCAGGAATGGCCTGTCAATGCGCCTCTTATGGCCAGCAGGGCAGGAATTATAAAAATCTCTTAGGTTTACACAGAAAGCAGCAGAAAAGAGAGAAGTGGGGCGGGAGGGGGGCGGGATCCCAAGCCAGGGAGTCAATATTTCCCCCACATCTCAGGGCTGCATTCCCTGTCTAAGGGCACTCCAGATGCTGAGGAAGATAACATGGGTCCATTGTTCCTGGCTCCAGCTTCTTCCCTCTCTAGCTCCAAACAAGCACACAAAACAAAAGCAGGCCCCTTTTCCTGACCTTCCCATGTTCCCCCCCCCAAAGGAAAATCCCCCCCTCCACTAGCTCCTGCTGTGGCTCAGGTGCACAGCGCCTGGCTGCCTGCCCTGTCAGGCACAGGAGCAGCACTTGGGGGGCAGCACAGGAGCACCACTAATGGGGCTCATCACTCCTCCACGAGTATTTGAACAAAGGGAGAAAGCTGTACAGAAACACCCAACGTGAGCCCAGCACCTGATGCCTGCCAGTGGTGCCGGGTGCTCCTACCTATTTTCATGACCCGGCCAAAGACGGAGGTGTTGTCCACCGTGCTGCAGTTCCACCTCCGCTGCCGAAACTGGTACTGGCACTCCTTGATGGCGCTGCGAGCCCCCTCCCCGATGAACACCATGTGCTCCTGGTAGAGCTGGCACAGCTTGCGCTGCCCGGGGGACAGCCCCGGCAGCTGGCTGCAAACGGGCTGCGCGCCGATGATGTACATCTCAGGTCTCTGGATGGGGTTCATGGCCAAAGACCTACAATGAGAAAAACATCCAACAGAGCCTGGGGGAGAGACTTGAGCGGCCCCTCCGCCAAGCGCCCCGCACGTTTCCCCGCCAGCCCAGCCCCACTCTCCAAGCCTGGGAGCATTTCTCATGTCAGCTGCCTCCCTCTATGCCTCTGCCAGATGCGAGTCTTTTCCAGGGCTCTAGCGGGAGAAACACAGCTCGTTTGTAACCTGAGTTTAAACACTGAGGACACCCGGGATGGGGAGGGGGCAGAGAGAAAGCTCAGCGCTTTCTCTGCGAAAGAAAGTGAGCTGTTTTGTGCAGGCTGCCAGCGAGCGATGCCTGCAAGCCAGGGCATTTGCCGCTGTTTAGGGGAAGGGGGCTACGAGGCTGCTCCTAGGGCTTTTAGCAGCGGACGGGAAACTTCACCCATCCTCTCCCCGAGTTTTAGCCCCTTTCCAGAAGCCCGGTCGGGTTTTCAACAAGCGCTCACAAAAGGACCCCCGAAACGCTCGGAGGGGAGCAGCGGGGAGAGGGCTGCGTCCCACCTCCCCAAAACTGGATGGGGCGGCGGGGGTGGGGGGAGGATTTGGGGGGGGGGGACACCTGGAAGAAGCGAACTGCTTAAATAAAAAGAAGCGAAGCCGCGAAGTGCAGGACGGGGGTGGCAGGCAACTTCCCGCGGGGAAACCTCCCCCTGCCCCGGCAGGGTTGCCGTCCCGCCAGCCGGCCCCGGCCCCGGGCCCCCGGCCCCGGCGGCGGACAAAGGCGCCGCGCCGCCCGCCCGCCCGCCCGCCGCTCACTCACCACCAGGAGTTGGCGTCGGCCACCGGCGAGGTGCAGCTGCAGAGGAGCGCGGCGGCGAGCGCCAGCCTCGGCCCCGTCATCGTGGGCTGCGGGCGGCGGCGGCGGCGCTGGGGCAGCCCCCGCAGAGCCGGCCGCCGGGACGGGGCGCCCTGCGGAGAAGCGCGGAGGAGCAGCGCTGGAGCGGGGCCTGCGAGCGGCGGGGGCGCGGCGAGCACAGCCCGGCCGCGGCGCCCCCTCCCTCCCTCCCCCTCCGCCGCCGCCGCCGCCCCCCGCAGGACCCTCCCCCGCCCGCCGCCGCCGCCGCCGCCGCCCGGGGGCTCCGCGGGGGCCTCGCTCGGCCGCGCTCCCGGGGGCTCCGCCGCCGCGGGCAGCCTGGGGAGGGGGTGTGGGGGGGGTGAGGTGTGGGGGCGCGGGGGGATGAGGGTGGGGGTGTGGGGGCGGCCGAGGGAGCCGCGGCCCCCTCTGCGGTGTCACGGGGGGAGCCGCGGGGGGCGGTCGAGGGAGCCCTGCGCCCGGCCCCCCGCGACCCTCGGAGCCGCCGCCGCCGCCCTTGATGCCTCTGATGGCCGGGCCGGGCCGGGCCGGGCCGGGCCGGGCGGCAGGTGCGCGGAGCGGGCACTCGAAAGCGCCCCGCGCGGCCGCCGCCGCCGTAAGGCGCGGAAAGGAGCGGGCTGCGCGGCGGCAAGCGGAGCGCTCCGCCTGGCCCAGAGCAGCCCTCCACAGGGCCCCGCTGAGCAGCCCCGGGGCTGCGGGCGGGAGAAGGCAGAGCGGGCGCGGGGCAGGCGGGCAAGAGAAAAGTTTCAAAGGCTCCTCCTGTCCAAACACACCCTTCTCGGCCCACCAGGCAACTCAAAGGCGGGCGCAGTTAGGCAGCTCCTCGGCCCTTTTCCCCCCTAACAACTCGAAAAGCCTGGGCAGAAGGTGAAGAGGGGCGTGGTTGGACCCACGCGGGTACCTCCAACACGCGCTCCTTGCACCCTGCCCTCTTCCTAAGGCAGCCTCATCATGCCGTCTACACCACTGCTGCCTCGGTCTCGAAGCAGCCTCCCACAGCCATGGCTTTCCCTGCGCCAGACAGTTCCCACGTCGCCGCCAGGGCCAAACGCTCGCCCCAAACGCCTCTCCTGCCGCGGCCCGACGTCCCTCTGGACGTGCCCGTGTGGCAGCGATGCTGCTGAATGCCGGCTGAACGCGCTGTTCCCCTCCAGTGGCTCCCGAGCTGTGACCGAGACGTGCACGGTCCAAGAACTGCAAGTAGCTGGCCTTTCATTTTGCCTCATAAACGGCACTGGAGACATTAATCACCAGCCTCAGCAGCTCAGACCGCTGCAGCGTATTTTTTATCAAATTCCTTGTGCCCGCCATGGTGAAATTGCTGTGTTTGTTTGTACCAAGCTTCGCTTCCTCCCCCATCCAGATGTGCAGTACCTGCAGCTGGTGGCCCATCTCACCTGGCAGACAGATGTGCAGCTCTGACTGCCAGAATTAGCCTCAAGACAAAAAGGCCTTGTGTGACCCACAGCCTCCACGGGAGGGGAGTTTTACTGCTCAGGCACAGCAGGATCCATGTCTGAAGAAAACAGGGTGACTTTATTCACATCTTCTATATCCTCCCTCTTCCTCCGCCCACACCCTTGAGCGTGACCGAGGGATGGCGAGGTGTATGTGTGTGTAGCCACGCATGCATGTTTTGGGTCGGTTTCTATAGGGAATAGACAGAATGGAAAGTTTATCTCGAGGAGTCTGGGGAGGAAGGAAGTTGTGTATGGATGAATGACTTTTCCATGACAAACAATGAGTCTGCACAGACATGGTGTGATGTCACCTACAGGATTTCCAAGGCAGCCTCAGATACAGAAAATCTTTTCGCTGGCAGAGAGGAGAATATCCCACCTTTCCATTTCAACACAGCCAGAAGGAAGAAGAATTAGGTTGGGGGAAAAAAAAAAAAAGCCTTCACTCTCTGTCTTTCACCCAGACAAATAAGGTATGCACCATGTAAATAAATGACATGATGGGAGAGGTGTATCTATAAGCTTCGCCCTAACCAAGTCTCCTCATGGATTCTGAGAAAGGAGTAAACAGTGGCAAGCCGTCCCCATGACTCTCCCAGCTAGGTATGTGAGACGGCAGTAGCTGATATATGTTCACAAGTACGGATGATGTGAATGTTCGTGCTGGTGTGAACCTCTCTCGGTGCACGTGTGCAGACGCAGCAGTTCGCAGGGCAACAAGCACGTGATTACAAAGCGGTACTGCACCAGCGGTCAAACTTTGGCACTGTGGTGCCATGCAACTTAAAACCTCTGTGGCCTGTAAAGCATGCAAGATGCTCAGGTGAAACTTGGTCTAGAAACACATGGCATTAATTAAATATCTCACTTTAATTATTAATATTTGAATGCAGCTGATAAGGAACAAGAGCAAAATGTTGTGAACACTGCTAGTAGCAGCCTGATGGCTAGTAAGCACAAGCAAGGCAATGATCTTATTTCGAAGCACGGCACATAAAATTTCCCATATTGGATAAGAGGACTTAACCAGCCAACCCAGTATTCTGTCAAAGGCAGCAGCTGAAGGAAATGCTTCAAAGGAAAATGTCTGAAACCCTGACTTCTAGCTAAATTCTGCTCCTGGAGAGAGTGACTGCTGTTAAGATGTGAATTATGGAAGTGAGTTCTTTTTAAGGTCTTGTAGATAATTTCTTTGCTGATTGTGTTTATGACTTCAGATAAAGCGGTAATAGCAGGTAAGGGTTTTGTTGGGGTTGAGCCTCAGCCAGCAACTTCCAGACTGAAAGCTGCAAAGTATCTGGCTGATGGTCCTAAGAATACTGTCAGCCTCTCTTCCTTGCTGCCATCTGCTTCAACTTCCCTTCAAAGTCTTTAAAATGAGTCTTTGTAAATGAAAAGTTTGCGTTATTTTTTTAAGCCCAAATGCAGGGTTGCTTCAAACAACTTTGGCAAAGTTCAGTTTGGCAAAGTGGGGTTGGCTGGAAGAAGACAGTGAGATTTTGTGAGGAAGAGAGCTGGGATGAGAAGGGTCAGTGAGGCACCAGAGTAAGGGGGTCAGGAGCTGTTAGCAGTAATCCAAATGACTGACTGGGATGCTGGCAGGGTCGTCAGGATTTCGAGGGCTCGGGGAAGGCACCTAGGAGTCATTAGGGTGGCTCTGTAGGTGTGACTTGAGTGAGTCACTAATAGTGGGTCACTACACTAACGGGGTGCTGGGGAGGCCCGCATAAAGCCAGTCTCACCCTGCCTTTCTGTTCTCTTGCCAATCTCTGCCTCTGGCCCAGCACCAGCCCAGCTGGACCACCCCTCCTGCTGATCACTCTGGCTAGCCCCCTGCCACCGATGTGAGTCCCACTTTTATCCCAGCCCTCCCTCCACGCAGGAGCCTACTCGTACCCACTCATGCAAGGAGACCCCCCCCCCGCCAGCAGTCATCATCTCGCTCCCCTTCTTCCCCCTCTCTCCCTTCCTATACCCACTGGCCCCTCGCTGCACAGATGGGAAGGGAGAGGGAGAGCAAAAAGGGTAAGCGGTCACACTGCTCCCACCAGAGGAAGGAGGAAGGGGTGGGAGGATGAAATCCAAAACAGAGGCCTGGCCCACTCAGACAGTGGTAATGAGTCCATGCTGCCACGAGGCAGCTACAGGGCTGGTGCTTGCACCCAGACCACGAAGGATCATCTGGGCAAAACAGGGAGCCGTCACCTGAAAAGGGACATGAATCTTAACCCTCAGAGTAAAGGTCTAATGCTCTCACGACTGAGCTAGCTGATCCCTTCTTAGAGGAAAAAAGCAGCAGCAGCAGCAGCAAGCTTATATCTTAGTAAGGCCTTGGCATTTTGCTGCACTCAACAAGTCTGCTGCCCTAGGCAACTGTCTACTGCGTTGCCTGGCTGCCTAAAATTAGTACCTGTATACGCCTTTGTTCAGTTTTCAGAGATGACAAATGTGCATGAAGCCCAAATTTACACATCAAGTTTTGAAAGTCACGCTGAAGCAGCTGGGGAGCTATCACCACTCCTAATACTGTTACTGCTGCGTTTGCTGGAGGGAAGTTGCAAGACTTCAAGAAAGAAAGGGAGGTCATGTCCATGAGATCATTTACAAAAATTTGGCAAACTCTGCGAAAAAGTTGAACCCTGGCTAGAAAACAGCCCTGACAAATTAGAAAAGAGTTACCCACACAAGCCTCTCGTCCTATTACTGATTTTTTTTTAAATTTTGGGATGTCCCCAAATATGACACAGATCTCTATCAAGTGCTATAAAGGGTGTTGAAAGAAAATGTAAGCCTCCTTCCATTGCAATTTAAATGATCGTAATTTCTGCATCTTGTCTGGTTTCTCTCAGACTGGGCAGAACTGGACATACATCCTTCCTGTTATGGTCAAGAGCTTCTTTCAAGTTCCTGTTTATTCTCACAACTTGACTGTGGTTCATTGCCTGTTTCTAATGCCTCACAACGTCCAGCGCATCTAGGAACATTTATTGCTCTCTCTCTCTCTCTCTCTCTCTCTCTCCGGACTGACACAAGCCACTTAACAGGGGAAAATACTCACTTAAGTAGAGTCTCATCTACTTAAGGAACCAGTAGAGATTCCCAGGGATCCCTGACCTGGAAAGGCAGGTTTACGTAGGCCGCGTGGAAGGGAATCCCTGCCCTCAGTTTCAGTACGGTGGACTCGGATTCTACCAAGAGGTGCCCTATAAAGCCCTCCCATACACTTCTGGCTTCTGGCAGCTGGGCTTGGTTTTAACCACAGTTCTTACTAAGACTTCAGGAATCTCATTAAAGTAGCATACCCACCCATTCAGTTGGACCAGTTTTAGAGGGAGTGTAGATTTCAAAAAAAAAAAAAAAAGTTCCTTGAAGCTACATTGCAGCCTTCAGCCAGAATCCTAAGTTATCTTTTACCCCCTGCCGACTTGTTTCGGACTGCGCTGTTCACCTACTACTGCTCCTGTGCTGTTCTTCTATTAGCACTGTAGCACCAGGTTCCCACACTGGTGTCAGTCTTTCCAGATGTAATGTGTTATTTTATTTGTAGCATGATTATTAATTTAGCAGCAACTGAAGTCACCTCCGTAGGTCCAGATCCAGCTGGGGTGTTTCAGAAGGTGTAACAAAACCTCCCCAAAGCATCGCAGCACATCAGTCCTTTGTGTCTGTCTCTTTGTTCTTGACATTGCACTGCCTTGCTCAGTTGTGCCACGCTGTCCTTCTGTCTCCATTGTAAAGGCAGATTATTCCTACTCACGTTCTGCTTGTTTCTTTTGGTACTTATGCACTCAGTTTTATCTTCTGAGGTGCTCATGTGCTACCTTGTTCTGCATCTCATCACCTATCACCCCTGCTGACAGATCCAGATTTCCTTTCACCACTACCTTGCTCTTTCATTTTTCCATGACTCCCCTGACCAATGAACATTTAGTCTCACTGTCACTAGGGCATGTAGTGCAGCAAATGCCAAGAAATACCTGCCAGTCTCAGCAGACCTGGTGACAGCTGTCCCTGGAGTGCCTAACTAAAGCGAGCAAGAAAGGAGGGAGGTAGCAAGAAAAGCAGAAGCATTAAAAACAGCAAAAGAGGCCAGATATTAAATCTTTTTTACCACTTAAAACTAGAATAGCTAAAAAGTATAGTGTTTTCTATGAATAAACCAGTTTCTCACTAGCGAAAGAGACAAGATTCTCACGATCCTTGTCATTCATCCCACAGTATTTCACATGACAAGCAGTGAGTTCACTTGCAGCCAGACCATCTCACCTGCTGCAGAAAAGGAGCAAACTCCAAGGATAAATTGTCGCTACCCCACCTCCTTATCCGGGTGATTCGGTAGCAGATGTACCCTTATAGTACATGGGATCCCAGTGTCTAGCCGACCGGGTTAACTGAGACCAGATGCTCCAAAGAAAAGTGCAAAAGACTCAGCAATGACCTATGGAGCACACGCAGCTTCTGCAGGTGCTGAAACAAAAGTGACTTCACACTTCTGTCACTCCTTGCGGCTGAGAATGGTCACATCTCTTTTTGACTGTTAAGTAGAAAACACTCTGACACAAAGAGGCTAAGAAACTTCCTCATGTTACCCAATTCTGAGCTTCACAGTAGGGGCTAGGAAGAAAAGTAACCTGAGATTTTTTTTCCCTAAATTCTTGGTTATGCACCCTACAGCGTAAGAGAAGGAAGCAACATAGAATTATCCTAGCAGGTACCTGTCTGCCTGGGAAACATCAATATTCACAGTATTCAGAGGGACAGACTCCAGGCCATCCACTTCCCCTTTCCATGGTTAGTCCACTACACTCTATTTGCATGTTGGTCCAAAGAACCTGAATCGGGAGTTACATGAGAGGGATGGGACACGTTTGACCTAGATTTTGCACTTGTCATTTCTATGACTGATAGAATTCCAGAGTTTCTAGAGCTGCAGCAGATCATCCTTAATTACAAATTGAAACCTTCTTAGAGTAATTTATTTACACAGGTAAGCCATATAAGAAACTAAAACAGCTCCCACTATGTGTCGTCATAATCCAGCAAATCACTGAATACATATATTTGAAAAATACCAAACATTATCCTCTGATGACTGTTTGGTGGCTTATTTAACAGGCATGCGGTGTCACAGCTTACTTTCCAAATAAGTAATCCATCTCCTTGATTTGTGCTAACAATTTCTTTTTCAGAATCCCCAAATCTCCTCAAAGGAAACACCTCAGGTCAGGTTCAATCATAAGCCCAGGCAGGGCTGGCAGCTCATGCTGCTACTGGCCAGCATTGCAGGTTCTCATGAAAGAAAGAGTCCAACTTTTAAGGCCATCTAGCCAGTACCTTCCACAAGTGTTACATTTACATGGAGGATTAAACATCTTAGAGGGGAAAACAACATGAGGAAAGTGAAACAGAAGAAAGTACATCCCTCCAGGATTTACCAGGGGTGACTTTGGGAGCTGGTGTGTACCACTTGCAATACTGCCCATCCCATAGACCTCTCGAGCAGCATAGGGAAGGCAGCTCTCCGCTCTGCTAGCGAGGTAGTGGTGGCTGCAGTATTTCCAGAGAGTAGAGAACTCTGGACCCGGATTATGGCTGTTACAAGTACGCACGTCAGCCCTCCTTTAAGATTAGGCAGGATAATAGGACAAAGTTCTTTAACAGCGCGAGCAATGAGGCAGTGAAAGATAGTCCAAGTCAAAGCAACTTCTCTGCAGAGATTTCGGGACAGGCCAGAGGAAGGGAACAGCTGGATGGCTTTAAGTAGTTTCTTCCTTACTCTGATCTTGCAACACACAGTGCACCCTTCCTCCTCCCCAAAGTGGCGTTTAGCTCCTCCAATCCCACTGGAGCCATCCCAAACTGAGAGGATTTATGTCCCTGCATCTACAGACCTGGGCCTCATTTTTGCTCTTAGCGTATTTTACTTTTAGTTTGTTTCATACTCCATAATAAATCCTTTAAGTAGCAAAGACAGTCAAATATTTAAAATACAGTTAAGCTGTTGCTGCCCTGGTTCTTAACTCCCCAGGAGTGAATGACCCAGGGGAAGCACAGAGATGCACAGTTACTTCTCTGTCTTGGTCATCCAACAAATCAGTGTCAGTCTGACTTGGATCAGTAGTCTCCTGTTAGTTTCTTTTTCTCCTGTTAGTCTCTTTTTTTAAACCATAATGAGCAAATCTTGATGTAGGAATAAAAATATAGATTTCTAAAGGAAACAGTTAGTCATGGAATAAATTCAAATTGAATTTAATTTCTCTCTCTTTCCTATTAGAGTCTTCAAAGATGTTCTTATAAAGTCCAGTCTAATGAAAATAATACTAATAGTCAGCTCTTCTCCCACGAATGAATTGCAAAGCAAGCACATGAACACCATACATTAGACCCCTCAACCCTAATAGGTACTATTTTCCCTTAACCTACAGATAGGGAAAATGAGGTGCAGGAAGGCTAGGTAATAGGTTCAGACCAGTTGAATCTGTGGTGAAGATTCACCTCCATTCAGTAAAGCATAAAGCCAGGTGCTTAAAGGTAGGCATACGTCTACCTGTTTTCCTGAATCAGGGTCAATATTAAAATCTGCTTTCTGTTTCCCTTCTTTTGATCACCAAATACTTCTTCCATCCATTAAACATTGTGCCTGCTCAAATGCAGTGCATCCAAAGCGACAGGTAACAAAGAAAATATTTTGGGAATAATGCGCCAGTGAACAGCATCATGTACGCACTTATCACCATTTCCAAAGCAAAGAAAAAGACATTTTCCAAGCATGCTTAATATATGTTTAGCATTAAAAATACAGAGCAAATGCTGAAACACTATATCTAAAGTCCTCTCTATATCAGAAGATTACACTGATTTACCTATCAGTTTCAAAACTTATTTTTCATATGGTCACTTGTAATCAGTTTAGGAATATCCTGTCAGTTCTGGGTGCAGCAAACTTAAGCTAAATCAGTTCAAACTGTCTTAGGAATACACTGCATATACACTGGTATCAAAAAAAGATCATTTTAGATCTCACCTTTGTGTTAGCACCAATCACGTTTGTACAATACTGATTTCAGAATAAAAGCATGCTAGTTAAGATCTTGTTTATAAAATGCTATTATAACATTTTAATCTTCTTAAATAGTTTCCAGATACAAATTTTCAGCAAAATGTGCATTCATGCAATTCAATATCTGGAAGAGTTATTTCAGTGTTGATTTTCGTGTCGGTTACCCCTTAAACTGAAAGCAAAGCCTTCAAAATTAAGATCTGCACTCATCTAACTAAGCTGTTCAATTAAACCACTACTTTTTTTTTTTTTCCTTTCTAAGTAGATTAAGTCTATCATTAGGTAAAAGGAGCTATGCCTATTTTCAGTGACACATCATATGACCCCTCATATAAACTTACCGAGCATCTTGAAAGCTGTTTGGTTTATTTGGGGTCCCTACTCTGTCTGGAATCTAACTGCTCAAAAAGCTGCGACTCTTTCTCTAATTTCCAGTCTAAATTTATTCATGGTCAGCTCACACCCGTTTGTTCGTGTGCCAACATGCCAAGACTGAGGCCGTAGCCTCACAATATGGTTGTGCTGGCAGCATTATCCAGATAATAAATACCTGCGTCTCCCACTCCCCTGCAGCTCATCCCAGCCCTGTCCCTCAGGACACTGCTCTTTCCGGCTGCAGCCCCGCAACATCACAAGCAGAGCCTAAATTGGCCCCGCTGTAGTCCCAGGCTCCTCTCCCTCAGCCTGTCTCTTTCCTGTGCTGGTTCTGATTTCCATCGGAAACCCACCGTGAGCAAGGGCAGGGAGTAAAAAAGATTCAGAACTAAATTTACCAAAAAAACCTGTCTGTTTTTGACTTATTTAACTCTCTGGACTGGCTCATATGGGAATCAGAAATGTGGCTGAGCAGGGCAGGAACACGTGGCCAGATGGAGCCGTGCCGGCACTTCAAGAAAAACTGTATTCCTTGGAGGTTTTTTCATTGTGGATCAGTTCCCTGACTGAGTTCATAGCACATTGCCACAGGCTGAGGGCACAACTGAGTGCACTACAGAGAGGGTGAAAATCTGCTTCTTGGACAGGAACTACTTAAACCAATATTGCTGCCAAACTGAAGAGCAAGAACATGGTAATGCAAACAAATCTAAAAAAATCTAAATCTAAAAAAATTTGTAATAAAGTGCTAATTTGAAAGACACCTCTGTGCAAAATTACCTACTTTGAACAGAAGATGTTTCAAGTGTAGCAGCTACTATTTACTGCTTTGTAAATCCTTCCCTGAGCAGAAAGAAGAAAAAACCTGAGCTAAACTGGAGAAGCAACTAAAATTGCAGAGCACTTTACTCAAATTTATTCCTTCTCAATGACTTTGAATCTGACTCAGTTTTCAAGGCCTATTATATAGATGTTTTAATTGCCAAAGCTTTCCCCAAAAAGCTGTGGGGTTTTTTTCTGCTTCTCTCCTCAACACAAACTGTAATGTGACATTTCTGCTGGTGGTACAGACAGTAGAATAGAATCCATCTTCTCCTCCCACAGCTCTGCTGGCCCAATAGAGCTAACATCAGGAAAAATCAGTGGAAGTTGTCACCAGATTGGTTATCCCACCCATAGTGATGGTTTTTGAGTGCAGCTCTGCTCCACTTGAGTGGGGCCTTGTCCTCCAAAACCCCAACTCACACCTAGGCTTCAAAGTAAGAACACAGATTTCAAAAGTGCATGTAGAAAACTGAGCTTTCCCTTTCCTGTTTTTGACATGAAAAATGTTGTAACCACCAGACAAAAACTCCAAGAGTTAAATTCTTTGGAAAACCTCCATTTAGGTGCCTGTTTGACCCCTCATCTACTCGGAAAATGCTGTTCAAGCCTGTGAACAATGTACACTGGAGACTTGGGCTCTGAGTTGTTCTGAGAGTCTAGTTGGCAGTACCCACATGTACAGCCTGATGAATACCCGAAGATGTCCCTAAAAGTCACCATTTCTGTACCAGGTGCAATCGGGCCGGACCTTGATACCCTATTCGATTGTTATGATCCTGCAAACTTAAGAAAGGAGCTTGGAAATTTTGTCTTCTCATGACAGCCAGTCTTTCAATCCAGTTTGCTATCAAGAGCTGAGGAAGGACAGTCCTGCTTCTCTTGCTGCAAGTGTGGCACTTAAATCGCCCTGCCCTGGCATTTGTAGCAAGGAGCACGTAGCAAGACAGCGATTTGGCTCTCACCGTCCGCACTGCCGCGATTTTGGCTGGAGCTGTGCTGCTCTGTGAGGTGGGGATGCGACACTGTGCCTGGGCACTATGGCAAGGCGCTGGGTCGGGAGCGGCTAAGCCCAGCACTGCTGCTGATTTGCTTAGCGATTTTGGTTATAACTAACTGAGACTCTGAATTTCAGTTTCCTCATCTACCAAGGGGAGAAAAATCTACTTCAGGACCAGTATTGTGATATTGCCGGTGGACGCCGTGATACATTACGGGCGCTAATGTTTTTAAATATCCTTCTGTGAAACCATGTAAATACGATTGTTATTAACTCCACATTCGCAGTGACACCTCAGGCAGAACTTACCAAACAAAAGAGAACAGTCTATAGAAAATAGACCTTTTTTTCAAATAAAGAGAGGTGTTTATTCTTCCTTTAAAGTTAGCAGAAAAATATGTAACCAATGGGAGAAATTAAGCAGGTTTAGATCTTCCAGTTGCCACTCAAATAGAGGAAACCACAATGATCTATTTCAAGCTACCATCCAAAAGAACATTTACGGGACTGGAGATTTTTTTCTCTTCATTATCTGGAACAAATTTATTCTCTCTAGGCAATATGTGATTGAATATGTTGACTAGAAAGGTCTAGGGAATTTCTGTAGGTGGAACGGCTATTTGTCCAGAACGCTGTGTTGGCTTTTTTGGCCAAGTACAACGTTCCTGCAATGAGATATGTGTTTGTCCTGCAGAAATAGTGTATTTGTAGAGAAGGTAAAGATTGCTTGTCTTGCGGGTGAGGGAAGCATGCTGTGTCACATAAGAAGGGTTTGTGTGTGTGGTGTCCTGTATGCTTGTTGGCAGGTGTGGACCACAGAAAGCCAGTATATGAGGATACGTGCACCCATGCCTGCGGTGGGCAGGAGGAGAGAAGGAATTGCTTGAGTCTCTATATTGCAGGGAAAGCAAGAAATCCTACTAAGGATTTATGCTGTTACAGCAAAACAACTTCCTCTCTTTAAGCAGAAGCCAGCTTTTTGATTGTCTTTATTTCACTCATGCTGACGGTGTGTAGTTCTTTCATCAAGCCCAGTGCCTTTTTTGTACTGAGGAATTCATCACTAAAAACAGGCTACCAAGACTCCTAGCTCCTCTTCCTGCTCTTGGTCAAAATTAGCCCTATTTTTCCAAAGTACTCTGCTGCCTTTGAAATGTACTTCCAAGACTTTGGGTGAACAGCCCTCATATTGCTGCACACTCATACAGTGAAAGCAGAGTTATTTATTATCATGTGAATGTGTTTGAAAATACAGCGACGTGCATGCTCAAAAATATGTTCTCAAGAAAGCATGTATGGGAGATGTCTGAAAAGAAATTTGTGCATGGTGTGTAATAATTATAATATGTTTTCATTCATGCAGTGGCTCCTCCATGCACAAGGGAATATAACGAAATGTAACTAAAACCACATATCGTTACAAAAAAAAAGGGAGAGAGAGCGTTTCATACAAAGGTTAAACAAAAAAATCTGTTTAATATCACTTTAGGGATTAGAGGAACTGGAGTAAAACAAACATCCAGAACAAACTTTGAGGGGTTGCTTCAGGAAAAGCACGTGTGCGTGTGTGTGCCATCACATCTGCATATCTGCAAGTATGTCTTGCTGGGACAGCAAGGGGAAAAGAGGAAGCTGGAAATTTTCAGTGTGGGAATTAGATGGAAGAATGTGAACCACTCTAAACAAAACATAGCTAAGTTGCCAGCTGACTTGCTAAAATGCCAGTGCTCTCTAGGATCCATTGAAGCCGAGCTAAGGATTGGCCTTGCAGCTCAGGCACTGGGTAGGGAGCCAGGAGATCTGGGCTGTACTCCTGGCCCTGCAAGAAACTCAGCATGTGACTCCAGAAAGTCATTGAGGCCTAAGTTTCCAAAAACTGATTTCATGCCTATATTTCTGGGCATCCAGCATGAGACAGCGTGAGCCCAAACATCCAACATGTCAAATAAAGTTAAGCTGCAGGTAACAAATTCCCATCCTTGCAGAAGATACGTTTTGGACCCCATTTTTACCATAGAGGTAATGGGGCTAAAACTTGCTAAGCAACAAGAAACCCGGTGAAGCTTAAGGTATTAAATGATTACACAGAGCTTTGATTCTGCCAGTGAAAGGTACTACAGATAAGCAAAAGAGTATTATTTAGTTACCTGTTGCTTCCCACGTCCTGGCAACCATTGCCATTCTATAAATATTTTCACAGGTTTCAATATATCTAAGGATTTTTGTTTGTGTTTCCTGCTTCAGGGCATTAAGGAATAATCTTCATACTAAAGGATTCACTGTTCCAAAAAGAACAGAAAGAATACAGAGTGGGTTTGCTGGCAAAAAGTGTGGAACAACAACACCAACAAGACTAGGAAAATAGTAGATCTCAGGGGTGAAATAGTGGAAAGCAAGCTGCTTTTCCATATAACCTAGTCAGCTTATATGCTGGAAAGAGAGGACTACAAGCAATAGTTCTAGCTCGTATTTTCATGTGCACATACATTTTTTAAGAAAATTAGGAACCATGTGGATTAAAGAAAGTGGTGTTCTCGTTGTATATGACAGGGCCTGGTCACATAAAAATAAATTTATATGGAATCAGCATACTGTAGGCAAAGGATTATTTTGTTTTTCTGAATGATATAGAAAAAAGTTGACAGAAAAACTAGTATAAAACACAGATTGTTTTATACCCGTTTATAATCTACCTCTAACACTGTGAACCCTATATTTTCCCCCTACCCTGTCTCCCCTTAACTTCACCCCCACATTTTCAAGGAGGATCGTCAAGACTTTTCTTGTGAACACGTAGGTAGCATCATGCCTTGGGGAATTCAACAGTCTGAATGAGGTTTTAGGGTGTCTACATGTACCAAAGAATGGAAGTAGGAACAAATGCAACTTCTGAAAGCACCTCCCTCTGTCCTCGCTTCTTTCTGCATTTGCTGGAATTGCAGCAGAAAACTTTCTGAAAATCAGGCACATTTAGCACCAACAGTTTCTGCACTATTACTTTTAGTACCAAGATATTAAACTAACCTTCCTTTGGCCAGAACTAATGCAAATCCCGCCTTCTGTAAAAAACTGTATTTTGTATCTTTAACGTGCATGCCATGTAAAATTATATTTTGTAACTCTTACTTGCAGCTTGTGTTCTTTCATGCTGGGCTCTAACTGTGACTCTGACTTTCACAGTATGTTTCCAAAACAGTACTGCCCCATTTTCAGATTTTCCTCTAAGAACTTACTGTGGAGCCAATATTTGTAGGGCAGGTGACATAACTTTGTCCAATTCTAGTGAACTGCCAATTTTAAAATGCTATTTAACTACCTGAAAATGTGCTGGTGGCTCTGGTCCAGAGAGGGAGGAGTTAACAGTTAAAATTAACACTGCAGTAATCCCTGGATACAAAAATTCTGTGTTTTAAAAACTGGATGGCTACTTCTGTCTCTTCCCTGACCAAGCTTACCTTCTTGTCAGGTTACATCTAACTCTTGCTATTGCAAGAATATATGAATCACCCCTCCCTGGACCTTGCTCCCACGTGCCCCAGGCAAGACTTGACTGGAGAGGGAGAAGTGCAACTATCGACGCCTCCTCCTTCCTTGGAGTTTCCGACAGAGATGACTAGCAACAAGCTTCCCTGATAGCCAAATAACTCTTACTCACAAGCTGGCCAGCATTGCTACGTCTGCCCTGACCGTATGCAAACCTTCTGGCAGAGGGGAAGTCGCTCCCACTTTTCTCCGATCTCAGCCCAAGGCCAGCTACTTCAGGAGAACATTTCCTCTGTTTCAGGCTGAATCACGTGCTGGATGTCAGCGGAGTTATACACAGTTTTCGTCTTCTCTGCTGGATTTTGGACAAAACAACTGTTGCAGAGAGAGATTTCACAAACATGCTTCTGTAGCAGGTACCACACAGCATGTCGGGCACACACGTACAGCCTGTGACTACAGGAACTACCCGTTTTCACTCAAGTTGTAGAGGTCTTAGAGTTCAATCCCCTGGCAAGGCTTATGAAAGCAACTACTACCTGAGAGGTCTCTCTGTTTTTGTACCACTTTGCTTTTAATAACGATTACGTCAGATACTTTCTGCCATCTCGATCTTCTTTGGTAGTGCTAATAAAGGAATGTCGAAGCCCAACACTGAAAATAGTGCTCAATGCAATGAATTGCAAGCATTGAGGTTTGAGGTTTTACATCCTGCACTCCCAGAGCACTTTCCTTTGCTGAATTGTAACCACCATGCACAAAACTTCATATAAGCTATGGAGGCTCTGACACACATGGTGGAGCAGGGATGTGCCTGTAGTCATCAGCCCAAATCACTTTGTCTAACCACCAGACGGTCCTGTCACACAAGAGCAGATGAGCTGTACGTGATAGGTACACGACATTCAAGTCGAAGAGACAGGACCACAATATATTATTTTGGTTCTTTGCACAGTCCTTTCATCTATAGATGGTTCAATCTATTACAGCAGCAATGGTCACTGAACAATTTAATGGTAAAACTGGGAATATAAACCGGAACTCCCATGCTTTATACCCTCTGACCATTCTTCCTCATATATGCACAGTTATATTCTTGTCGGTTATTGACGGACAAGTCAAATCAAAACCCAAATAAAATACAAACCCCACAGGCTCAAATTTAGAGCCAGTGTTTGCACTGAGACATCAGATCTGAATTTGCCCCAGCACCTGACAAAATATTAATGGTATATTGTATTTTGAATGAAAACACCCCCTGCCCTCACACCAGGAAATAAATGGCATATCAGAATTACTTTGTCCAGGCAGAACCACCTAATCCTAAAATACAGACTCAGTTAGCACGTCACCATATTAAAATCATGTTACCTGCAATGTACATTAAAAACATTATTTTTCACTTTTAAGGAAAGCTTCATTGTGACCTAACACTCAGGACAAAGCTCCACCAAGGCAAGAGGAACATAATGTGACAATTGCTATATAAACCGCTGACTAGTTGTACTTTCTTTACACTTTCTGGTCAGAAAAACGACTGTTTTAAATAAAAGCCTAGATCTCCAGTGCTGTCTGCATGAATGAGGACCCCCAGGGCTCCTAACTCCCTAATGTCCCTTTGATAATCTCAGCCATAATGAGGGGAAGCATACGAATCCAAGTTGTCTGCCACCCGTTCTGTGCAGTCTTTTCTGCTCCGCTGGATGAAGCTGCCTGTTGTCTCTCAGGTGCGGGGACGTGGGACACCGTGGCGCAAATGGGGCAAGGGAGGGAGCAGTGACTGCAGGTTACAGGAGAAGGCAAGGGAGAGAGCTTAGGGAAAGGAGTAAGGTTAGCTAGGGAAGGTGGGGAAATGTATTACTTCAGGAACCAAGTTAAGGTTCAATGGATCAAAAGAGGGAGGTGTTTGAAGATCACAGGGTTTATTGTTTAAGTGGTTTGGTGTCATTGCTCTCCTGCAATCAGTCAGATTGCCCAGGAGTGAGAAAAAGTCAAATGCCAAGAAGATTCCTGTGGATAAATTCAGCAATCTTTTCATTGGTTGAAACTTTAAAAATGTGGAAAGCACATGGAGCAGGGTGGCGGAAAAAAAAAAAGAAGGGCAGGGAAGGAATCTGTATTTGTTATCTCTTAAATGATTAATTTAAACCAGGCAAGGAACAGGGGGGGAAAAAACATTATCCTACAAACTAAGAAGCAAAAGGAACAAATAGGGATAGACTGAGATGAGCACTGCAGAAAGACCTGGTGGACATTATGCCCAAACATGCGATACAAGATATAGCATAGATGATGGCTGTCAGCTTTATCGGCACGGATCACTTCCAATCGCAGAAGCCACAAGCGAGTTATGCAGATCCTCCTGAACCACTGCCAAGCAAAACTGTCCAGCCTCCGCTGAACACCGGTGTAATTGGGGAAAAAAGAATGAAACATTTATCTGGAAAGTGCTTTCAAAAAGAGAAAGCGGCTGTTCAGAGCTGTTCAAGGGGTTGGAATGTTAGAAATAGTTCCAGGGGGATAGATTAGCGGTCAGAGTGCATATGAGGCAGTCAGAGATTTTTAATAAAATGCAGTTTATCACATGGTGATTACCACCTCCTATTTATACCATATGAGATCATGATAAACATGGCACACATTTCTTTACTCCTGGAAATGCAAAATTGACTGAACAACCATGTGATAAATTGCCCTTTTCTGTGCACTTCTACTTTGTCTTTCTAAACCTCTATTTCCAAACATCTGTCATTTAGATAAAGCAGACAATAAAAATCTACTACAAAAATACTTTCCGTCCTTCCCCCTCAAAACACAGTAGATTAGGATTATGAGTCCAAATTCCAGGGCTATTCCATTTAACATCTAAATCTTACCAGTTCACAAGGAAGCACAGACAGACACTGAAAGTGTAACATGTGAGAAACGGGACTTCAGGGTCTCCAAAAAAATGCATCACCTATTTCTAGCCTTTGTTGCTTACACACAACAGGCATAAAACACACAACATGCTACGATATAAAGAAAAAAATATTTAAAGAAAGCTCCTATGCCTTAAAGAGCGTGCCTTTCCCCCTTCCCCTCAACTGTGATTTCAAGGCAAAAAGCTTAAAAATAGGAATTATAGAATTATTTCCATGGTAAGTTTCCAAAACCAAATACAGGATAATACGGTAAAAGACTTCATTAGCACTCTTTCAGAATGACTTGTATAACTTGCTTGCAGCTTTGCCAGTTATGAGTAATGCAACAATCACTAAGATATGCCAACACCACCTTTGTACCACATTTCTTTCACACGTTGCCTGATGTCTACTGGACTCAACCTTCTTGTGAGCAGCCCCACTGTCTTCAGCTGAACAACGCTCACAAAGCCAGGCCCACGCAGCTTATGAAACACTGAGCATGCCATACTTTTCCCCTGCTCCTGACTCTATGTGAATTTTCATTTTTGGTCAAAGTGTTCTACGATTGGTCTAAGCACAGAAGCAAATTTAGAGTACCCTTGCTCAGCAAAAGCGACTCACCTAACTTTCCAATCAATGTGATGCTAAACTGCCACCCCTGACAGCACAAAAAAAGAAAAAATAATGCTAAGAAAAAAATTAACACACTGGGCGACACCTGGTACAGTGTCTGTGTGAGGCTGTGGTTCTGTAATCATCTAAGCCAGATCTGCACATTGCTGGATCACCCAGGAGCACAAATTTGATCGGGATCAGGCCAAGGCACATGATCACACTTCTGAATGAGCCAGAGCACACGATACAGAGCCAATGCCAATTTCATGCTGGCTTTAAGCCAACTGCAGGGGCACAGACGACACCTGATTTGGCCAGAACTGTGTACAGTGACACCTGATCCAGCATGGAGTCTGTTAGTAAAAAGTTAACCTGTCAGAAATTTCTTGAATTAACTTGAACGTGCAGAGCGAAGGAATACCAGGTCAGCACTTCACTTCACGTGGCCACAGCATTTTTGAGCCACTAACAGGAGTTCTATTGCTGGGTTTTCTGTGTTGCCAAACCACAACCTAATGTCAACAGTGATGCTTATATGCACTGGGATCTCATTGTAGGATCAGGGCCTAAGAGTCATTCCACTCACATTGCCTCCAAGTTAAAGCAAAAAGAAAAAAAAAGCAGAGTGAAAACTAAGTATTTAACATCTAAGCGCTCAACAGAGACTACTAATATGGAATCTGTACGTGAAAACGGAGCCAGGGGCGTTTCTATAGTAGATAAATTTGGATGATGATTAAAATAGAGCCTATTCCTTTGGGTTAGTGAAAGTTTCAGTACAGCAAACACATTACTAATTTGGCTGATTTTAGTAGTATTTTAGTAATCCAAACAGTATTAAAAATGCGGCCTGTCATGGTGAACAAATGTGAACTTCACCTTTTTTCGTTACAGCTCTTTGGCACTAAAGAGCAGCACTGCTCTTCTGAAACTGTTTCGGAAAGCCTTACCTGACCCGCAGTAGGACTTAACCCATTTTTAACGCTCGTGCTGTAAGCGCCCAGCGTTGAAGCACGCGCAGTTACCAGCACAGGAGGCTACAGACACATAGCAAACGTGGATTTCAGAGAGTCTTCCTTGAAATTGCTGGAAAACGTTGGAAATCGCTTGGTTTACGTCGAGTACCCAAACTATTCTCAGCGTTAGTTCAAGGAGACCGTTAGCCAACAAGCCGTTCCCTGCGTTCTTCCGTTGCCCAGCACCCTAAAACAGCCCGCCCGGGGGCCTAGCCGCCTTGACAGCCATCGCCACCCCCGAGCTATTTAGGACCACGCTCCCCTCGCTCTGAGGGGGAGGCCTACACACGCCGGGGCCGGGGGGGGGGGGTGTCCCAGGTTTTGGTCCTCGAGGCCACCAGGCCGAGTCACAGCCTGCGCTTACGGCTTCCCCTCACTGACATGGCGTCAAGCTGGGGGGGGGGGGAGGGCCGAGGCACGCAGGGCCCCGCCTCCCCCGGCCTGGCCGGCGCCCCCTGGCGGAGGGGCGGTTGGCGGCGGCGCGCGGGAGGGCGGGGAGCGGCGGCGGCGCCGCAACGGTTAACGGCGGGGCGCAGCGAATGGGCCGCGCTGTTTCCAGGGCGACGGCTCGGAGTGTTCCGGATCGTACCATTGCGCAAGCGGCGCGGGGGGGGGGAGCGGCGCGGGGGAGGAGGAGGAGGAGCAGCAGCAGCAGCAGCGCCACCGCCGCCAGACCCAGCCCAGCGTCGCCTCCTCCCTCCTCTCCCCCCCCGCTCCCTCCTCCCCTCCCCGCCCGGCCCGAGCGCGGCGCCGGGGCCCAGCAGTGAGCGGCGCGGCGCGGCGCGGCGGAGCGGAGCAGGCGGCCGGCGGCGGCGGCCGGGCCCGGAGCGGCGGAGTCGGTACCGGCGGCGGGGCGGGCCGGGCCGGGCCGGGCCGCGCCGGTGCGACCTCGCTGCCTTCTCGTCGCCGCCGCGGGATGCGGGCGGCCCGGGGCCGCGGGCTGTGAGCGGCGGCGGCGGCGGCGCGGAGACAAAGAGAGGCGGCGGGGCTCGGCGGCCGGCACCAGGCACGGAGCGCGGGGGCCGCCGCCGCCGCCGCCGCCGCCGGGGCGCACCCGCCCGCCCGCCGCGAGGCGGCACGATGCGGCACGGCGCGGCGCGGCCGCAGCAGCGCGGCGGCAGCAGCAGCAGCAGCGGCGGCGCGGCCCGCCCGGCGCGGCGGTAGAGGCGGCGGCGGCGGCAGGGCGCGGGGCCGGGCCGGGCCCCGGTCGCGCAGCAGCGTCTCCCCCTTCGCGGGCCGCACCGCCGGGGCCGGCGATGTGAGGGCGGCGGCGAGGAGGAGCGCGGCGCGGAGCGGAGCGGAGCTGAGCGGAGCGGAAGGCGGGCGGGCCCCGAGCGGAAGCGGGCCGGGCCGGGCCCGGCGGCGGAGCGCGGCGCCGGCGGGGGCGGCCGGGGGCGGGCGGGCGATGGAAACGCACATCTCGTGCCTGTTCCCGGAGCTGCTGGCCATGATCTTCGGGTACCTGGAGGTGCGCGACAAGGGCCGGGCGGCGCAGGTGTGCACGGCCTGGCGCGACGCCGCCTACCACCGCTCCGTGTGGCGGGGCGTGGAGGCGAAGCTGCACCTGCGCCGCGCCAACCCCTCGCTCTTCCCCAGCCTGGCGGCGCGGGGCATCCGGCGGGTGCAGATCCTGTCGCTGCGGCGCAGCCTGAGCTACGTGATCCAGGGCATGGCGGACATCGAGAGCCTCAACCTCAGCGGCTGCTACAACCTCACCGACAACGGGCTGGGCCACGCCTTCGTGGCCGAGATCGGCTCCCTGCGCTCGCTCAACCTCAGCCTCTGCAAGCAGATCACGGACAGCAGCCTGGGCCGCATCGCCCAGTACCTCAAGGGCCTCGAGGTGCTCGAGCTGGGCGGCTGCAGCAACATCACCAACACCGGCCTCCTCCTCATCGCCTGGGGCCTGCAGCGCCTCAAGAGCCTCAACCTGCGCTCCTGCCGGCACCTCTCCGACGTGGGCATCGGGCACCTGGCGGGCATGACGCGCAGCGCGGCCGAGGGCTGCCTGGGCCTGGAGCAGCTCACGCTGCAGGACTGCCAGAAGCTCAGCGACCTCTCGCTCAAGCACCTGGCCCGCGGGCTGGGCCGCCTCCGCCAGCTCAACCTCAGCTTCTGCGGGGGCATCTCGGACGCGGGGCTGCTGCACCTGTCGCACATGAGCAGCCTGCGCAGCCTCAACCTGCGCTCCTGCGACAACATCAGTGACACGGGCATCATGCATCTGGCCATGGGCAGCCTGCGGCTGTCCGGCCTCGACGTCTCCTTCTGCGACAAGGTGGGGGACCAGAGCCTAGCCTATATCGCACAGGGCCTGGATGGGCTGCGTTCGCTCTCCCTCTGCTCCTGCCACATCAGCGACGAGGGCATCAACCGCATGGTGCGACAGATGCACGGGCTTCGCACCCTCAACATTGGCCAGTGCGTCCGCATCACTGACAAGGGCCTGGAGCTCATTGCTGAACACCTCAGCCAGCTCACGGGCATCGACCTCTACGGCTGCACCCGCATTACCAAGCGGGGCTTGGAGCGCATCACCCAGCTGCCCTGCCTCAAGGTGCTCAACCTGGGACTTTGGGAAATGACTGAGAGCGAGAAGGTCAGGTGAGAGGAGGGGGGCACCCCGAGACCTCCATCTCCTCTGGAGGGACTCACGGACTGACTGACTGACTGACTGCTGCAATGGAGGAGAGAAAGAGAGAGAGGGGCACGCACAGAGCCATGCTACCCACGTACCCTGGCACTGGAGGGAGGAATATATATAGAGAGAGAGAGAGAGTATATCCTTGACCCTTCTGTGCTGCCTACCCACCACCCTTGCTCTGGAGGAGGAGGAAGGGGGGCGGCGGGACAGGAGGAGAGAGAGAGAGAAAGCACCTATCCTTTCCAGGTCATGCCTCCAGCTCCACACTTGGGAAACAGAGCTCCCCCTCCCCCCACAGCATCCTTCTCTACAGAAGAGGCAGAAGCCCACAATCTTATGCACTGGGGCTAGAGATACCCCTCTTTATCCCCACTCCTTGACTCCGTCCCCTCATGCACTAAGGATGGATAAAGACAGACCCTTGTTCTGCCATGTATTGAGAATAGATTATTTTTTGTTTATATAAAGGAGAGTGGGAATGGAGATGGGAACAAACAATAACAGCAGCAGAAAAAGCTTCCTAGCTACATTTCCGTACCCAGCCACCCCAGTCCTCCTGCACACTGGGCACAGACACAGCTTTTGGTAAAACCATTCCACCTCTGCGCCTGCCCCTCCCCCATCAACTGGGAATTGTGACAGAAATACTGCTCCCTAGGTACATTGATTTTTTTTTTTCTTCTTTTTTTAAATCTGTTTTCAATCTCCAGTTCCATGTTATGCTCTGCTGTGGGTGGATACAATCTCCCACTATTCCAGTTCTCCACTGCCCTGAGAATAGGGATAGCTGCAACCTCTCCTTTTGTATGTTTTCATGTCATCCTGCGCTGTGGTTAAAAGAGAAAGCCTAGGCACTCCGTTCTTTTTCCCCATCTCTCCGTACTGGAGATGGAGATAACCATTTCCTCCCTCTCCTGTCTCTGTAGGGACTGGACACAGACTCTGGTCTCTTAAACCTCCCCCACGTACTGGGGGATGCTGAGAGTTACCGAGACACGCATCTTCCCCTTCATCATTCATTCTCTCTTTTTCTCCCCTCCTTCTCTTTCTTGGCAATGGGTATAAAGACATATCCAGCTACATATCCATTCCTCTTTGGATTGGGGGTGAGTGGGTGGAAGGGGCGAGTAGCTCCCCTCTACCCATGGGACTTGAGGAAGAATCTCCAGCTTCATTTCTGCTTCTTTTGAGATACTGTGACCTGTTTTTATTTTGAAATGCATAAAAAAAATTACTGCTACAAAAACAGCCTCTTAACTCTCCCCTCTATCCCTTGCTTATGTCTTATAACTGATCCCAGTTTTCCTCATCCGTTCTCCTCTTTACAGTATTCATTTTCTTACAAGGTTTTATTTTTAAAGACATTTGAAGTTGCTGTTCTTGTGGATTTTTAAGTACATTTTTTTTCTGCTGAATATATTCTATATATATAAATATATATATATATGATGTCTGGCTACCTCGTTTTGATTTGTTACTTTTTTTTTCCTCAAAAACCCTGGAATTCTTACAGGAAAGAGATTTTGAGACTGAAACATTTTTGTGCCTAGACTGGAATAACGCCCCTTGGGTTTGTACTTTTTTCCTTTTCTTCCCCTTCCTCCCCCCCGCCCCCTTTTTTTTATTATTATTTTTAAGCTTACCCTACTGTGTCCCACCTTCACATTCTGGCTGTGCCTCTCCCTCCCTCTTCACTGGGGATTGGGGACCCAAACTGTGCTTCTGCATTTTTACTCTTCTAGCACAAACATGTAACATGTGAGAATCCATGCTGAGGATTGGGCTACTGTTAACAGAAATGTGTAAAATGCAAGTTCGTTTTAAAAAATTTATATATATAGATATATGCAAATATTTTCCCCTCCCCTCCCAAATCACCTACAAAAGGTCACTATGTGAGGCTTCCTGTTTGTAAGTGGAGAGAGGAGCAAAGCAGGCCTGCAGGCCCCGAGGCTGTAATGTGAAGGGGAGGAGACTGAAGTTCATCTGTCTTATCTCTGTTCTGTCAATAAAATGGAGCTGGTTCTTTAGATTTTTTTTTTATTATTATTTTAAAGAGGAAGAATAAGTTTTTTTTTTTTTTTTAAATAAAAATATCTTGGCTTTTTTTGCTCGTATGTTCAAAATCTCAAATCCTCCACAGTAACAGGCCAGACCATGGAGTTAACGCAAACCCAGAGACCCCTATGGATTAATTGTACTGTTTGTGAATTTGTATAAAAAAAAAATAACAAAGATCCTCTTAAAACATTTTATATTCTTACAGTAAAAGGTTAAACTGATATTTATATAATAAAAGAGGAAATATGAAGTATGTTTTTGAAAAAAGCTGTATCTGTGTTGTCTGTGCTTTTTAAAGACAGGTATCTTAACTGTTGATTTTGGTAAGTGTAATAGCTTATATGGAGGGTTTGGGGCTGCTCTCTCTTGCTTCAGTGAGTGACCAAGTCTGAGAGAAAGGACAGAGAGAGTCTTCCTGTGCAGGATGTTGAATAACATCATAATTAAAAGTTTATAAGAAAAGGTTTTAGTAGGACCAGCTTTGTATGCAAGAAGTTCTCAGCATCTGCAGAGAGAAACTGAGTTATATAGCCAATTAGTATTACGTGTCTGCTCGGTTTGAGGTCAGACATGCTGAAACTGCTGAAATTTGCTATCAGGCAAATTAAACATTTTGTGGTAGAGGAAAATTAACATTTGGAAGAGAGAACAGAGGGTTGTATTTCCTAATTTTTAAAGCTCCAGGTACATGGCAGAGGTTTTTTGTGATTTACTTAGCGGAAATTGACACCCATCCTCACCATCCCCTGCAGAAGGCCAATCAAATAAAAATGTTTCCTGTAATGGCAATCACCTAAAACTGCACTCTTGCCAGCGCATGAAAACCTGGGAAATCTGAAATGGCTTGGTTGGTTTCCATTGCCCAAGCAAAGATAAAAGTAAAGAGGAAGTAAAGTGGAAATTTAAAAAAAAAAAAAATGTTTGAATAATCTAAGGTGTCCTTTGTATTACACCATAATCTTTCTCTTTAACGTATGACTTTTAACCTGACAGGGTCCCTTTTAGACTTCTACGATGTGGGTTTTTTATTGTTGTTTGAGATGGAGCTTAAGCGGTGTTTATAGGGCACGAAACAAAGCTTTTCTCCCTCTAAGTCCTGCAGCAGGGCTTTCTCTTCCCCCGCTGCCCCCTTCCTTTTTTGAAGGAGGGGTTGGGGTAGAGAGAATACGAAATGGTGGAAGAAGCCGAAGCCATTGTTCAGGAAAGTTAAAAGAGGAGCTGTCCTTGCTTGCTTGTTCAGTCATGCATACTGAATCTCGCCGTGTGAGGGTCCCTATGGAAAGGAGGAGGGTGATTCTTCCCCTCTTTTTAACATTCCTCTCCAGGCCTGGCTGTATTTAAGCTGCTTTCCTCCATGCAGAGGAGGGAGGGGGATGGTCTGAAGTTCCTGTACATTTGCATTTTAAGCACTTCCAGCGCTGAGCAGGCCACTTTGTTCCATCCCGGCTATCCCGCTCCGGCAACCCTCACCCAAGTTCTGCTCCAGGTGGGGGAACCGTCTGCAGCACGGCCCTAGCAAAAGAGGTGCCCTCCGCTCCCCCTACCAACCTGTTCTGGGTGCTTAACCTGTGCGTTTACAGATGTTTTTCGGCTGAGACTCGGCTATACATAGTTCTTTGTTTCCAGCTCTAAGCACCTCACCTCTTTCATGTCAGCGTCTCACTTTAAAGGGGAAAATACTTAACAAGACAGCAGAGTTGCGTACTATCTCCTCTGCATCCCGAGAAGGGCTGGCACATCGACATCGACTACCTCAAGGTTCGGGCTTTTGGGGTTGGTTCCACTCCCCCCCCCCCCCCAAGACTTCCAAGCTTTCTACTGGGAGTTCATCACAAAAGCTGCATTGTTCACTTTAAGGAAAGCCACCACAATTGGATCTAATTGAGCCTGACACTATATCCATCTTCCTTTACTTGGAGGGAGGTGTGGGGTCTTTCTTCCTTGTGTTTAAAAAAAAAAAAAAGTCTACAATAACTTCTCGACCAAAAAAGAGGATGTACGTATGAACACTATAAACAACAGGGATTCCAGATCAGGTTCCTATTACCACTGAAACTCTAAGTGTTCTCTGCAGTTCAAGCAATAGCTGGAGAAGGATAGATCCTCCTACTAGGTAGGTTTGTTTCTGCTGGATTTCAGTGGAAACACACAGCAGCTCCTTATTAAACCTCATGTTCACATGGATAATACTTGAACATCTAAATGACCATAACGTGTGTGTTCTTTTTAAATTCTGTAATCACAAATAGGATTGGGAAAAAAAAAAAACTTCCTCTCCCCATTAAAAAAAAAAAAACAACAACATTGCCTACATGGCCCAGCATACTGTTTAAACAGAAGCCAAGCCTAAGGCGACTGCTAAAACCCAAGCCTCCTTGAAGCTCGGTGTTTAGACACAATGGACTGTTCCCACAGAAGGAGCAAGTGCTCCCTATGAGCTACCTCCTTCCAACACCCAGGAGTGACAGTACCGTCCTGGGCACAGGTAGAGGCCTTACTGTCCAGCAAGGCCAGAGTTGGAAGAATGCGTATGTTCACTAGTAAAGAGAAAGGTTTCTTAAAATAAATAATCCATTGCCAACAACCATAGTCCAATTACCATATAACTCCTCAGGGTAACAGGGAAACTTAATTTTCCCTCTCCAGCTACTCTTGAATTTTTGAACGCGACTCAGTTGGCAACCAAAGCAGAAAACCATAAAAAACATTGTTTGGAAGTGAACTGGAAACCTCCCACCTGTGTCACAGAGCTCACAGTGCCCAAATGCGTGCCAGAGACCCACCGAAGCAGCAGTGGCTCTGCAGGTGGGCATATGGGGCTGGGAGGCAGCCTTGCGTGTCCTGGCCCTTTGGTCCCAGCTGTCACCATGGAACCCAGCAAAAGCTGTCCCAGCACTTCCAGCCTTGCTGGTTGAGGCAACAGAGCTCCTGCTCCAGAGCATCTATAGCTGTGCAAGAATGAGAATCACAGAATGGTTGAGGCTGGAAGGGACCTTTGGAGATCATCTAGCCCAACCCCCCTGCTCAAGCAAGGCCACCTAGAGCATGTTGCCCAGGATCGTGTCCAGATGGCTTGTGAGTTTCTCCAAGGATGGAGACTCCACACCTCTCTGGGCAACCTGTTCCAGTGTTCCTCTGCTACCCTATGTTACCAAGCCGGACACGGAGGCTGGTAACATACTGGGGGCTCACCAGCTGCCCAGCCTGTTTTATGCAGGTGGTGGCACAAAGTGGAGCAGAGCGGGTGTGAAGCAAAGGGGAAGAAAAGTACCCCAGCAGGAGAGAAGGAGGAGGAGGAGGCTGGGGATCAAGCGGCAGAGGCAGGGGGAAGCTGGCTCACAAGCTGCAGCGATGTCGCTGAGTGTGCGAGGGTCCCTGGTCTGCTGTAGCAGCTGCTCCCCTGGCTGGAGCCTGTGGCTGGCTCCTCTCCCTGGTCCTCTAAGACCACATTTGTGGAAGGGGGAGATGGGGGGAAGGAGGAGGCTCCACCTGGGTCCTACTGCCCTGGATTAGCACATGGGAGGTCTGTGCTACCCAGGGTTAAGCATGAAAGACTTACGCATTTTTATACCATCTCACCCCACTTTGCTGGTTCTGCTGAAGCTGTTTGCTGTGGCAATTCCAGGGGCTTCAGTTTCCCCGTTAATAAATAACTGGGGTCTCGGGATCAGTTTCAGGCAAACTGACTGGGGTCTGTGTTAGGACAAGAGATGGTCCGCGCAGAATATTATATAACTTACTATTGAACCTGCTCTTCAGCAGTTAGGGAAGAGTTAAAGCGAGAGCTGGGTGGCCAAGACACCCAAAGTTTTTGGAACTGAAACTAGAAGTTAACACAAGCTACCCTTAACAGCTCAGAGGTAGTTGTCCCTTAGATCTGGCAGCCTCACTACATGAGGGTTCGTTCTAGCACAGGGTACGCCTTTGTTTTTCCCTCTCCTGTTCCTACCTTAAATCCCACTCTTTTAGCCAGCAGCTCTTTCATAGTGCCTTCTGTGGAGAAAAGATAATCGATAAACTCAACTGGGTGGTTCAGGCAGTATTTGAGGACCCCTAAGGACGTCAGCTAGGCACCACGCCAAAGCTGCTGGCTCGGTTGCATAATGCTCCCTGCCGTGGCCAGCCATAGAGTCCTTCCCGCTGAATTCCCCAGCCCTAAGCTGCATGAAATAAAGAGCTGGAGAGGGTTTGTCAGGCTCCTATGCCAGAACTTAGATTCCAGCCACGTTTGGCAGTGACACAAGTGCTTTCCCCCTCCTTTAATTAAATCTACCAAATGCATTAGCTAAATGCCAGTCCAACCTGAAATAGCACTGTGAAGATTTCAAAAAAAAATCTGTCTCTGACCTGTCCTTATGACAGGAAGATGAATGGAAACAGGATTTTCTTCAAATATTTCCTAAAACCAGGGGTGTGTTTTGGAGACGGTGTCAGAAGTTTAATACTGGGGACTAGACACATGCCCTGAGCAAGTATTTTCACATGAGAGGGTTATAGAGACATAAACTCCTACTTGGCTGCAGGACCGAATATGCTCAGATCTAGAAAGGGGCAGTTCCTAGTCATTTCCCTTCCCTCGATTCTTCCATCTCCAGGCACAGTTTAGTGATCTGAAGATAAAACAATGGTCCCTTGACCTTAAAAAAAAAAAAAAAATCCTGCCCGAGGTTCATCCTCTTCCTTTCCTTCCCCACCGTCCACCCATACAACACGTCCATCCAGACTTCACAACGCCTGGGTTAACTCCAGCAGGCCGGCTGCCGTGCGCCCAAGGCGCGTAGCGCTGCCCGGGCGCGCCGATGACAGCCGCGTAGCCAGCGGTCTCCCTCCGGGTCCGGGGAACGAAAAAGGCCTAGGGCTCGGCAGCGATAAACCCCTGCCGCCGTCTCCTCCCACCGTGGCTACGGTGGCGCTCCCAGCACCCGACTGAAGGGCACCCATCCCTCAAAGCGACCCACTCCTCCAGCGGGGAGGCCTCGCAGGGCCCCACAGGGGCACCAGCTCCCCGTCTCCGGCCTCGCGGCGCGGCTCGAGCGATGTCCTCGGCCGCTCGGCCCCAGCGTTCCCAGCCCCTCGGGCCGCTCGCCTGGCAAACCCCTAGCAGCGCAGGCGGGGACAAAGCCACAGTAAAGACGGTCATTAATAAGAGACCCTGCCACCCAGGCAGCGTCTCGGGCGCTGGCGTGACCGAGCTCGGCCACCGCCCCTCTTCCCCACCGCCGAGCCCCCCGCCGGCGGCGGCGGCGCCCCCCATCCCAGGGCGGGCAGCGGAGGCGCCGCGGCCGCCGGCGGGGCTGCCCGTGGCACCCCTTCCCCCCCGGCGCCTGCAGGCGCGGCGCCGCCCCGCCAGGCGGCAGCATTGCCCGCCGAGTGCCGCCGCCCGGCCCGGCCCGGCCCGGCTCAGCCCAGCCCGGCCCGCTGGGGCCCCGCCGCCGCCGCGGAGAGAGGCGCCCGGGCCGTTTAACGGCCGCCGCCGCGTGTTAACGGACGAGCGGGCGCCGCCCCGCTGCCGTTGCCGCTCGGCGGTGCCGGGAGCCGCCCGCAGCCCCCGCAAGGACAGCGGCCGGGCGCGGGGGAAAGGAGAGGGCAAGCGGCACGGAGGAGGTGGAGGGCACGGACACGCGTGGCCCTCGGCGGCGGCCGGCGCCGGCCTGGGGCGCCCCGCGGGCGAACCTGCCCCCAGAGCTGGCGCAAACGGTGCTCAGACCGGGCGGCGTTAACTAAAAAAACGCCCTCGGCGAGACCGCCTGCGAGGAGGTCGAGGCCGGCCCGCTGTGCCGAGGCCTGCCGCCGCGCCCTGCGCCCTTCTCCTGCCCGCTTGCAGGTGGCCAGCGCGGCCCTGCCACCACCGCCGGCCTTCAGACACCCGCTGCGGTTCCCTGCCACCTGCCTGGCAGCTCGTTGCTTAAGCAAAGACCACAAAGGTCAAGCTTGTTACGATGAACGCAGAGCGAGAGGGGCGACTGAAGCCGTCCATGACTTAACAGAGCTTGAGGTTGGAGTCTCCTCTGCTTGCCTGCTACTGAAAACTAGATTTCCCTCCCAGACAGATAACGCAGTCTTCACCCCGATACGCCAGCTTGTGCAAGAGACCGCGGGGAGCTGCGTCACCATCAGTACTTCCTTCCCTGCTGGTTCATTCAAGCACGCCCCTGCGCTCTCTCTGAGGGCGGACAAGACCTCTACAGGTTCGCACCTAAAAGCAAAGTGGAAACAAAGTTGGTGCACAGAAAATAGCTGTCTGATGAGTAAACACCACATCTCATCATTGTGTACGAGACTTGTGTTTCAGGGCCTGAACTGTCTGTGGGCCTCAAGAAAAAAAAAAAAATCTGTTTTGACTTGAAAAGCCCCAAACAGCTCAGAAACAGCACCACCTCTCTCCATACTCTTCCCTGCCACAGTCTGAGTAGGGAAAAGGACACGCTAGGCACTCTTTGGTACAGATAAGACAACTAGTAAGGCTCTTTACTGAGTCTAGATTTAGCACTTTTACATAAAGCCTAGTCGTGGATAGCCCAAAGCTTCTGACATTTCTAGCTTGACATGGAGAAATTATTTTCTTGGGTTTTTTGAAAAGTGTGCAAGTGTGAAAATAGCAGCAGAGCAGGATTACACTTAAATTAATACTTGGATTATTTTAGGTCAGTTTTGTTTGCTGGGCTTTGCTATGTTGTTGGCAGTTACTCTGTAAGATACCCCCTAACGATTAAGGAATCTAGGACTATATGTGCATGTGTGCATGTCCTTTTTTGAACCTAGGTTTTGGGTTTTTTTTTTTTTTTTTTTTTTACACTTCTAACACTGCTGCTAGAGATACAATGTTAGCACCTTTGTCAGAAGCAGATATACCCAGTAATTTACTAGAATTAATAATTAGTTCTTACATGCTCAGACATCAGAGAGGGAAGAATCATCCCTAATGCAGAAAAAGAGGTGGAAGCAACCTGACTAAGGTTATACAACAGATCGGTGGCAGAACAGTGTCTAGCGTCCACCTCCTTACCCAATCCCGAGTTCTGCCAGCCTGCACTACTTGGCTAGGAAGAAAAACAGAAATGAGTTTTCCAGCCTAATGTAACACTTGAGAGGAAGGATCAGGACAGAGAAACGCTGAGTGTACAGGACTTCTTCCTATTTATTATTCTCATACCAGGCTCTGCCACCCAGGGCCACCAGAAGCTTGGATGCATGAGCGTGGGTTGTAGGAGAGATCCCAAAAACAGGAACCTCTCTGACAAAGTGTTCTTCACATTCTTCAGCCATTGCAGCTTTCATTTCAAGCAACAGGGAGTTTCACAAAACAAACGCAGAGCTGACAAAAAGCGGTGCCTTGATAGTCCAGAAGGCTGATGTCTAGTCGCAAAAACAGGTACAGCTCAGATTGCAACAGTACCAGCTGCTCTGGCCATCTCCATCCTCACGGCTACTGTCTCAGGAGTGATTCACAGGGGCCACCCACATGGATCAAAGGCACAGTCAGGACATGGTCCTTAAGATTGCAAACGGTACTGCCCATCATGATTTTCCTTCTGGAGAGGCACCTGTCCGTTAGCAAACTTACCCAGACCACACCAGACTCTGATCAGATGGCAGTGACTTTTGCTTTGGAGAGGCAGACCGCAGTGTGAGAACTTGTGTTTGGGCTATCCATTCCCTTCCTCTTATCACAGACATTTCCACACACAGCGCGCAGGGATGACATCTCCCTCACACACCTGCCAGGAACTCAGACAGACAGAGGGAGGCTGCATGTGAGCGCCTGGGTGTAACTTCCACCCCTGTCCCTAGTGCCAAAAACAAGCATGTTAAAGCTAATCTACCCCTGTCTCAGCTCAACTGCTTTTCTGTGACTAAGCCCCTTATAATGGTTTTACTAAAATCCCCTTTTGATGGAAAAAATCCCAGCTGGAAGTTTCGGGCAGCGGCACAATGTGCAAGTCTGCGTGTCCCTTTCCCCAGCTTCACAAAAGCCTCTAATCGAGTGGAAAATTTGCTGGAGGCCAGAGGTTTAGGCCTGCAATTATTTTTTAAGGGATTATCAGGAGAGAATGGGGGGTACTTACGATCCTCCCTCTCTTTGTGTTTTGCTCTGTGCCGCTTTCAGACAGACTCAGCCAGAAACCTAAACCACTGCAGCTGGATCCAGAGAAACCACCACTCATCTCAGCTGCAAGACTCCTCTCTGTCCTACATGGCAGGCTCCAGGCTTCAGGTTAGAGAAGTCCCACGCCAGCACTGTGCGGCCAACAGAAAAGCTTCTTCACAGAAGCAGCACTGCATACTGGAAGTTTATTAGTAATAGCTCAAGAAAAAGCAACTGAATCCAGTCCTGGGAGCCTCACTGAACTGAAAAAACAAAGTATAAGCTTGGATATAGTCCACTGGATAGGCCGTAAGGTTGGGCTTTGGCTCTGCAAACCTATTATGGAGGAGGCCTTGCACAAGTCACTTAGAGCAAGTTCCAAAAAAGACTTGGCACCTAAGACATGCACTGCAACACCCAGCTTTTAAGACTCTTGCTCCAAGGGCGGAAACCAGGGTTAAGGTCCCCAGTGCTTTCACAGTCTCTGGGAAGAGTTTGACACCTCAGAGGCTCCAAAACAACTCCTTGCTAGGCACAGAGCCACCTCTTGTCAGCACGCTTGGCGTGTGACAGCTAAAAGAGAAATGCTGCAGGTGGGGGAGCACTGGCTCCCCTGCCTGAGGAGCTAGGTATCCTGCTCAGACTCACACATGATCCAGGTCCCCAAAAGTAGAATGCTTCACCTCTGCTGTCAAAGAGCTGCGAACAAACAAGCAAGCCCTACCTGGAGAAAGCAGCGGTCTGCCCTACTTTTAAACAGTAGCCTGAGGAAGCAGGAGACCTACTTTAATTCCTTCCTCTCTTTGTGGCACTTCAAACCTACACCTCTCCCCTCCGTGAGGAGGGGCTAACCATCAGCCCTCAGGCAAGGGCCACTCTTTACTACTCCCACCTAAGCCATGTGATTGTGCAGATGATTATTCAAGATTCACTGCAACATGAAGAGTGCACAAGGAAAGGAATGACTATGGACTATCAGCATTTGATCTCAGGGCCTGTCTCTACTTCTGGAAACTTTCCGTATGGTGCATAAAGCAGCTGTTGGATAAAACACAGAAGCAGTTCTTTGAGCCCTGAGCATCCCAACCATTTGGTTGCTATATAAGAAGATGTTTTAAAAGAAAGTGGCAGCTGTCACAGTGTTTTGGATCTTATCATGTCCGTGTGTGCTAGGTGCACTTTGAAAATGCCTCAGGAGGCCGAGGGGCCAGGATGCTTTGTTTCTGGATCATGATCAGACTCCAGCAGTGTTGGGCAGGCACGTTAAGTACAACACTCAGCACCCGAGGGGTGTTAAATAAAAAAGACAAATGAACACAAAGGCAAATGAGGCATTTCTGGAATTTAGATGCCCCCAGGAGCTAGGTGGTGTCTAAGCTGGGGGTTCTGATTTTGCAATTTTAAATACTGCCTAAATGTCATTTGGTTGTGGGGTTTTTTTTTTTTTTTGGGGGGGGGGGTGGGAAGGGGATCAGGTCTTTTACCTCTCTCTACATCATTCTCTCCATCTGTAATACCAGGACACTGTTTTGGTCAAGAGGAGTTTTAAGCTGGTGAGATAAAAGGACTAATGGCCAAGCATTTTCAAAATTGCTCTTTAGGGCTGATGTTCTTTAAGACACTCTGTACGGCCCAACTTTCAGAGGACGGGCAAGCCTGCTCTTCCAGATGGCTTGAGAGCTTCAATATCCAACAACAAGGGACCCAGAATCACCACTCACTTGTAGTGCAGTGTGGGACCTGTATAATTCACTCATGTACTAGAAATGGAAGGTTAGATGAAGAGTCAGCTCCAATTCCATGTTTTTCACCCTAATAAACTATACACCAGGCGTAACTCCACAGGAGAGCCATCCTTTACTGGTTCCTGACAACTTACTGTTTCACCTGGCCTGTCGTTCCAAAGCACTGCAGGCAATCTTCACCCATGGAGTTCCTCATCTTTCTATTTATACGTAGCCTGCTATCCATGGGTAACCTTGAAAGGCCCTAGTTACAGTAACCTTGAAACACGGGGGACTTCCAGAGATCACTGTCCAACATTCTGCACTGTGGCAGGATCAAGTATACTTAGATCGTTCCTGACAAAGGTTTATCTTACTCATTCCTAAAATTCTCCAACAAAGGCATAGCCTACAGCTCCCCTGCTTAACCAGTTCCAGTGTACTTGTAATACTTTTTCTACCAATCCAACCTGAATCCTTTTTTTTTGGATGCCAATTAAGCATATTTTTTCTGCTTTCCACAAGCGGCAATGGAAAACAGTTAATTACTGTCCTGTCTAGGGCAACCTCTTACAGCCCTGAACACAACTCCTTTCCCTTCAGCCCTCTTATTCAACTCTCTGCAGATGCACCTCAAAGGTAACATGCTTCAGCTCCACTTCTGTGCTGGACTTTTCTTGGAAAAAGCCTAACTATAATGCAGCTATCACGCTGTATTATACTAGTGGATTTTTAGACGTATGACAAACATGTCTGGAAACTATTATGATCCTCCCAAACGTTTGTGACCAGCAAGATTTGAATCCAGAATCCCAATGTTTTAAAGTGACTTGCTCATAGGGACATTATAGAGATTAATTACTCGCCACTTGTGATTTGTTCCCAAGATCCCCAAGTCATGGAGATAACTCGATATTCCTCCTCTGCCCCAGCATTCCCACTGCTTTCTTTTTTAGACTCCTGGAAGCCCCACTCCCTTATCTTCTCTCATACTGCATCCTGGCTGATCTGTCAGCAGTGCTCTCTACAGGAATCAACAGGGACCATATTTCTGTCCCCTACACAAGGGCCACCAATGGTGACGAGTGGGATATGCTCAATTCACTACAACTGAAGATGACCCGCATTTCATATACAGTTGCATAAAGTAGAAGGATCTTATTTTTCTAGTGCAACTCTATGATTTAAGGGAGAAGAGGAGACCGACAAGGTGACAATTAGGACCGTTCCTGTTTCAGCTATACACTGCACAAAACTGTCCTAACATGAGCATTACAGATCTCTGAACTTTATCAGCTCTTGTCAATTCTGTCACGAGGATAGGATGCCCCACAATCACAAACAGAGGGAAAAATCTACACGTCGTATTGCCCTCATCTGTAGCTATGCCACACAATGGGCATCAGTGGCAGTGAGATGAAGTAAATGCGTACGACTTGATTTTGTAACAAAAAAAAAAATCCACACCAACAAAAAAAAGAACCCCACACCACACACACCACTAAGCATTCAGAAATCCCAGAGTGCCATGGGAGCTTCTGGTGGCTAGTACCTTTGAGGAAAGGTAACAGAGTGGATTCTGTTCCTAGCTTACTGTATGACTGTAGGCAAGTTCTACCACCCTTCTGCGTCTCAGCTGCTCTCAATTTAATATATATCTATGAGAACTGAAAAGCTAATTAATGGAAATTCATAAAACACTTGAGACCTTTGGATGGAAGTCAAAGAAGTCTAGAATATAAGCACTGATACTGCCGTGCTTAGGACATAGCACAGAAAAGCTGTCAGAGCCTGCAGACAACACTAGAGGAGGTCCTAGAGCATGTTCATTTCTGTTCCTTTCCATTCCCATTCCCTGAAGAATGGTCCTTGTAGAAATAAATACTTAAAAATGCAGCTTGGGTCCAGTAACTGCAGACAAATTATGTCTGACAGTGGTTCTGTGTTGAAAGAACTGCCTATATATTCAGCTGCACATTGTTACAAACATTTAAAGAAGCAGCTTTATCCAAAAAGGAAGGACAAGTTCTTATTATTATGAAAGCTGGGGGCTTTCCAGGACTGCTAGTATGCTAGCAAGCAATCCTGAGCCAGAAAGATAATCACGGTCGAAATGATAGACGAATCTACAAGCATCTGAGGACAGACCTACGCAACATCTGCACGTCTCATAAGCCAGGTGTTGCTCCCTGGAGCACATAATTTGGGCAGACGTTCAGTGTGCCACTCCTACCACCTCCTGACTTGGACAGGACGTCACTCCCACCAGAACAATGTCATGCACTGCCTACAGCTACGTGCAAACCGAGTAGCGCTAACCCCAGTTCAGACAAATCTGTCATTTACACAAGAATATGTTGTGTCAGTATAAAACTAACCCACAGCTGGGAATCAGCAGGAACATATTTGAGGTATAACACTCACAGAGGAAGAACAGAAAACTGCTTTGCCCACAACTGCCCAAAAGCAACTGCGGCAGTTTAAGTCAAAGACTTAAAGGGAGCCATACAGAGAAGTCAAGGGTCAGGCTGCAAAAGAGACATGGCATTGCACTCCAGAAAACAGACTGCAAAGTACCAAATGCAAACAGGAGTTCATCTCAGCAGCAAGCTCCACATCGCATACAGATGTGCTTTCTTTACAGAGGCAAATGAATTTCACCGTACCCAGCATCCAGTATGGCTCTGGCTGCTTCCTTAGTACATGGACCCCACCATGCTTCAAGGAAGGGAGAATTTCTCCACTTCATGCACTAGCTGTTCTCAGGAGCCAGGGCTGGAAACCCTGGCAATAGTCCCCCCATACCTTCCACCCCACCCCACCCCTTTTTTTTTTTTTTTTTTTTTTTTCAAATAATCCCTAGTCAGGAGCCTACTCCACCACAGAAAGAAAAGGTGCCTACTTTTATTCAGGACGAGATTATGTTTCTTATATCAGGTTGAAGGTGGCTGTGAAATGGGGTTCAGCACAGGGGGTTCATTTTTATTTTAATAAATAAGCATAACTCCAGGGGGAAATCTCTGTCAATACAAATCCTATGGAAAATATTGCTCCTGTAGACAGAAGAGAGACTGGTTCTGTTTGTGTATTCAGGCACTGTATATATGAAGATATTTTAGAGGCCTCTATACTTAGCCATTGTGGTTTCGATCTTTCCCAGGCCAGAGGTAGCTGTGTAAGCATATAGTCAGCACTGGCTAAACAAGTACTTTTAAAACCATGCTATTATTACTAAGTTAGTTAAAGAAGGGGTTTTTTGTTTTTTTTTTTTATTTTTATTTTCCTGAAGATCCGTAATTCAAGACAAAAATCATTCAAAAAAAAAAAAAATCCCCAGAAAGCTCAATACCCATCTAGCTCTTACAATAAGTGTTTTTTCAATATCTCCTTATGTTTGACTGCAGCCAGACCACTTCAGGTCATGATCTCATCCGGTCTCTCCAGCACGGCAATGCTGGGTCTAGTCAATACTCCAAGGAAAACCCAGGGTCCTTCAGGAAGCGATGTGGGTGACTTAGTCAGTGGAACTCTCCTCTGAGTCAACACTGACCCAGTGTTTCGGCATAATGCCGGAGGGTGCTGACCTGCTCAACATGTTGTCTTTCAGAGGAAATAAATGGGTGCCTGACCACACTTGTGGTTATTAAAGACAACATGTCACTTTACACAAACATTGGCATTTGGCTATGTGACCACTCCTATGTGCGTAATTACATTCTGACTTCTTCCACTTTCTGTCCTGAATTGTTTCAATGGCTGCTGTGTTTTATCCAGACCTAAGCACTCTTCAGTGGTTGGAGAAGCAGTTCTAGTAGAGCACAGAACCAAAAAACCTTAACTTTCATTGCCAACCCTACCTTCGGTTGGCTGCATAACCTTAAGCATGTCCTCATCTCCACTTTGTTTCCCCATCTGTAAAACGAATAGCAAGAAAAATCTCTTCTTTAAAAGGTTTTGAGGGCTACTGATGAAAAGCTCCATGTAAGAGAGATCAGTATAATGATGACTCATGCAAGATAGTACTATTAACTATGTACGTTTGTTAAACATTCTGGAATTTTTCAGCAGAAAGGACATTAGGGAAAATTAGAGAGATTTCTGAAGATAGCAGTGAAGTTTTCTGCATCTGATATAATTGTGACCTATGATCTTTCTCTAATCCAGGAGTACCTTAGATTATATACCAGAGAGATATTTCCCCCTTTGATGCACAGAAGTTCAGTGATACCTGAACTACAGTAAGTACTCCCAAGGTGCTGAGCATTAGCAGGATTTTGTTTTTTCCTACAGGCAAATCAGCTGCCTATAATTATCTGAAAAAAATTCCTCCTCTTCTTCCCTAATCCCAGTGCTGTGATCACATGCTACATTTGCTCCATGGGCTAAATTTCAGAGCCATGTGACATTTACAACACACAGTCCTAAAAACACATGAAAAATACACCTGGTTCTGGGATTTGGCACAGACTCAGCCCAGGTTCATTGAAAGGTTTGTGACCCTTCAGAGCACAGCTGGGACCAAGTTACAGTTTTGCATTGTAACTTGTGGCTCGGACAGAAGAAAAAAAATCAGATCAAACTTGGAAGCATTGACTGAGATGCACTTAGAGAGTTTAGGTTCGGTTCAGGCATGACTTGATTCAAAACTCGGGGGCTGCAAACTGCCTTGAATGGACAGCAGATGGAGTATCTGCAGTCACCTGCATTTTAAAAATGATCAGTTTGACATGGGTGACGGGGACTCGATAGCAGATCTGACAGTAACTGACAACCAGACAGTCATGGGCACGCTCGTATTTTAGTTCAAATCAGGATTCACTTTTGAAGCAAATCTCCTGATTGGTCCCACTACCCATGCTTTGGTTTTGCAGCTTGGAGCAGTCTGGGAGTTCATGAACTGGATTCACCTTCAGTGAAACTAAACACGAAAATGTACTCAAGGAGGACACATCATCTACACTCCATCTACAAACGGACACCGAGTTCACGGGACCAAAAAAGAGCTAGTCCAAAATAATGAGCCTCCACCCCAAAATGCTATAGCATGGATGCCAGGTCTTCAGCATCAACTGTTTCATCTTCCAGATCCACTCCTACTGGCCTGCTCTACTTGCTAGTGTGGGCACAGCCACCAAAAACTGGGGCTCCACAGCAGGAGAACTAGACAGTGCAGAGGTACCAGCAGTACCCGATTACTCGGGATATCTGCTAATTAGCACCCTCTGCTGGATACAACAAAGCTTTCTTCCCTCCAGGTCAGAGATGCTATCAGGCTAAACTGACAGAAGGCTGGGATGGGGGAAGAAGGGAGGCCAAACCCTGTTACAGGCATCCCCAGAAAGCTCCAGCATCCTGGTGTCCAGTGCAGTGGCAGAGGGAGAACCATTCTGCACCTGCACATCTGCAGCAGTATAAATTACTGCTCATTAAAAACAGGCAGAACCCAAAGACATACTCCTAACAAGAAAAGGTTAAATCCAGAGAAGCCCTTCGAAGCTGCTCACAGTTCATTTCAGTCTAAGTGAAACACACTGCTCATAAAAGACGCTGATGTAACACCTAAAATGCATTGTTTCTCGAGCGGGCAGGACCTGTATAGGCTTTGATGTTGTAATGTTCCCTGTTGCGCCTCAGACCTGAAGAGGTCACCTACACAGTACAACACTGAGATGACTAGCAAAGAGGTAAGTAAGCCAACTGAATCGGTGGTTTGACAAGGTGGACAACTGTCATTGGATCTATAGTCTGGGATGGCAATATCCTCATATGCCACAAATCAGCTTTCAGGCGATTAGGAACTTTTTGGTCATCTGTAATTCCAGCTAGGTTTATACTGATCATTTGATGCAGAGACATTTGGGAATGCAAGGCTTGGGCAATGACTCCTCTATGCTAGCGTCCACTGCCAGATGCTTCAAAGGAAGGGATTGTATGTTCTTGGGGCCAGAAAGGGCATTTCACCAGTTTCAGCTGGAAGAATATCCAGAAACAGGAGGCCTGATACCTTTTAAAACAGCTAGACTAAAATTCATAAACTGTAGTATCTCTGTCCATGTAAGTGTCTAATGCTTTCTGAATTCTATTAAATTCTTAGTCTCAATTATTTATGTGTTGTATGAAAAAATAAGTTTCACCTATGTCAGATGTTTTATTTCAATTTCATTGAAATCCTTGCATTATGTAAAAGTATACACAGGAATGCCTGGTTTACTTCTCTGTACTTCCAAGTTTATATACTTCTGTCATGTTACTTTTTACTACCCTTCACTCTAAACTATGGATGCAAAATCTCTTCAGGCTCTCTACTGCTCTAAGCATTTTCATCAACTTTTTCTGCTAAATATTTCTAGCAGAGTGACCAGAAATGAACATATGATAATTTACTTTTAAGACCAGAGTCCCAGGCTGGCAGAGAATCACTAGTCTTTCAACCAAACCCATCCAGCACATCCCCACGTACAGCAGCCTTCTATTCATCTACAGTTCAGGCAGCAGGGGAGGAAGCAACATTTACTACATCAGACTTTTTCATACTGCAAAATTCATTAGTACTGGAGAAGTTATGTCCTCCAGTTCAATGCCAGCCAATGTCAGCTATGGTAAAGCAAATGAAAAGGCATTAACTCTGTTCCCTGCTAGGAAATAAGTAACAAAGTCTCCCACTCATTCCTTAGAAAAGTTGAAGGTACTCATTTCTGAGGGACTTGTGGCGTGGGTAGATTTGTTCACTACAGTTCTCCAAAGATAGCTCAGAAATAACCTGGGAGGATCCCAGATGAAAGCTGGGTGTCTTCTTACATCTGTCTGGTTTCGGAGATGGAGTGTAAACAGTGGCACATTAGCTTAGATTAATTACAGACTGCCGGTATTTTGCTTTCATGTAGTGAACTCTGGGAACATAACACCATTGATAATTAAATAGCACCTTCCATCAAAAGGCTCCAAACCACTCAGCAAACCAGTTAAGCTGTTAAGGCAGGACTGCTGGAGTGAGACAAAGCAGTGGCTCAACAGGACACAAGACCATAGCATACTAGTTTAGGAAGTGAAAAATAGATTGACTGACATTACAGAAGGAATTATAATCGGGTTTACATTATTTATTGCACAGTAAAACATGGGAAGGATTAGCATTAGGGTCCGGAGACCTGCAATGGTCAGGCACAAAGTTTTAGACCCCATGAGAAAGACAGTTTCTCCCATAAAACACAATGCCCTATTTTATTGTTCCTGGATAACCCTGGTTATCTCCTACTCTGTCATTTGCAGCTATGTTTTTTTTTTTTTTTTTTTTTTTTTAAAACAGGCTTCCCTACACAGAGTATGAGCAGAGCCCAGGTTTCATTTAGGAGATGACAGCCCTCAGGTGAGTAAAGGTAAGAAAATGCAGAAGAGGAAACAGTTGCCAACAGAGAGGAGCTCACAGCAGCGGGGTTGATCTTTTGTGTTAACACATTCCCTCCTTCCCCATTTCCTTCCATGCACACACATTTTCCCATCAGTTATGTGGGAACTTATGCTGGGGTCACTACCGTAACACACCAGTGCAGCGTAAATGCTGGGAGAGGCAACATCAAACCTGCACCCTTCTCTTGCGCCACATCCCTGCCGAGTCAGCACACTTCCCCCTCCTTCTTCATTTCCTCTTTTATACCTGCCTTTACCAGTCCCAAGTTTGCTTTTCCCTTTTTGCCCCCTTCCACATCCCCTCCCACTAAACATCCACACACTGAGTGGAAGCTCATGGTTACTCTCGCCTTCATGGCGTGAGTGCTGCTGTAAGACTGGACTGCTCCCTAAAACTGCAACCCCAAACCCGTCAGCCGTTCTCTCAAAGCCACAGAAACGCGAAGCCCGGGCACAAACTGAAGGAAACGTGAGGGTTGCCAGCATCTATCCACGGCTTTACGTTCACATTTGCAGCAGGGGTCAGAACAAGTGGAGAAGTGCAGATCAGAGTTTTTCCTGCCCACTGCATCTTGCGCTACCTTGTGTCCCTCAGCAGACCAGACAGGGAACCTGCAGTTTGGGAACTCCAAAGCTCAAGAGGCTGCCCTGTGCAGTCCATTTCTTGACCTCAAGTCCTAGGCCACAGGCCTCACCTGGCCTCAGCACTGACACCCTGAAACACTGACCAAAATCCTTCAGTGCTCCTGGAATCACTCTCAGAAACTCTAACCTGAACATCAGCAGTTTTACTGACAGGACAAAACAACTCACTATCCTCAAAGTCCAGTGTTAACACTGTCCACTGCGCAGGCACATTGACGGACTCAACCTATTTCCCCTTCCACAGCTGGGATCCAAAGCAAAGCCACAAACACTTCTTAAAAAAAACAGACACTGAGGCTTCAATCTACCCAACTCTACTAGATGGCTGATGTGCCCAGCCAGGACACGGATGATAGTGATAATGGGGGCGAGGGAGAAGGGCTTAAGGGGAAAAAGAGGAAAGGGAATACTGCTTCACGCAGGGGCAATATTTATTTTTGAATAGTTAATCATATGTGATTATGGTTCAGTTAGTATTCTGTGTGGTATGAGATGGTTAGAGAGGGACATGCTATCCATCCAGCACAACTTCTCCTAATGAAGGTGCCTGGTCTAGCATACCATGCAGACAGTTTTACTTTCCATGGAACTGTTGAGTAAAACCCATGACTATTAAGTGCAGTAGCTAGAGCATGTGGTTGCAGGACAGCTATTTGTGAATTCTGTCTACCTTTGCTAGGAAATCCTCTTCCCTGAGTCCTGCCAGCCCACTGACAAAACAAGGCAATTCCAACTGCCAGTTATATTGATTCCTCAGGGCTGAGGCAGGGTTACTGTTGGATGGGGAGAGGGAGCAAATGGTTCACTTCAGAAACATAAAGCACCAAGGAATAAAGTATAGGAAATCAAAAGAGATACAGAACCATCAAACTTCTGCAGTAACATCTGCTAAGATTGTTCATTTACTTACCATCTTCCTAGGAACCACTGGAGAGTCAAAGAAGCCAGACAGACACAGAGTCTGCAATGAAAGCTAAAGGAAAGTATTTCTCATCTATCCTCTCAATGCTCCTAAGTTACAAAGAGGATAAGCTACACCTGGGAAGATAGAAATGGTCATGGTAATCCTCTGGAGTCTCTACTGCTCACAGATATTAGTGCTCAGGTGAGGTCTATGAAGGAAAGGAGCCACTCAAACCTACCTCAATCACAGAGCAAGGGATAAACCCCAGAAAGCCCAGTACCAGCCCACTTCCTCTCAACTGAATATCCCTAGAGAAGTCTGGAGTATTTTATTGTCATCAGTATGAAACGTATGTCATGGAGCTCTAGGATCCCTAGCTGTAGATCGGGACTCCAGGATGACAGGTGCTCTATGCACAGAAAGCTATATGGTTTTGGTCTGCAATGTGTTGCATGCATTGCAGGAGTACTTAGAGGCCTGTATGCTAGGCACTGTAAAACACAAGACAGGAGTTATTTCACATCATCAGTCCCACTGGATAAATGCAAAGCCTTACAGTGAACTGTTTATTTACTGTTTGCTACTGTATTAGTAAGATAGCCAGAGACTCGAGCACTCCTCTCACTTAGAATGGTATAAGGAAGAAGAGAGAAAAAATATATTCAGCACCACAGGCAAGAAGTCTTGGCTAGCTCAGAGAAGTCCCAGAGCGTCCCCAGCAAATTTGTGTAGCCCCTGCAGCTACATTTGCCATGCTGCTGTTGCTTGTGTGAGGCAAAGACCAGAGCTAGCTCAGGTGTGCATCAAGCTGCATTAGCATGTCTGGGCCAGGGCGAGGAAATACCATTCATTTTCTAGTCCACGCTGTGCTAGCAGAAACAACAGCAGAACACGTACAAAAAATCAGGCCAGGCCTAGAAAATGCAAATTTAGAGCCTTTTTAGCTACCCGCTTGCATCTGTTCATTATGCATTTCTTGGAGGTACACATTTCTCTCTCAACATAATCAAAAACCCAAGGACTCCAGATGCCAGTGTGCTGCCAGAGCTGGAGTTCTTTCTGATATATTTTGAGCACCACACCAACTCCTCTACCCAATAAGCAATGATATTTGAGCTATGATTTTTTTTTGTTGTTTTTTTAAGGTGATCTATCCAAAGAAGCTCTTGGATCTTAAATCTGGTTGTTGAACAAGAAAAATACGGTTGCTCTAATGTTATTTTGTTGCTTTAATTAGTTTGTTTTCTTATTTAGAAAGCAGGCTTTATGTCTCTTTTTCAAGGACAAGCTCCTGATCGACACTAAAACTCTGGGTGAGATGACTGACCAATGCATCTGACCCAAGGCTGAAAATAAAAGCTGGCTTCCCACCTTAGTTTCCAAGTAAACTCCACCAAATGACGCAGTACCCCATACTGCATTTCACAGACAGTGCAGATATATTTAGCTTGGTACGCCCCTCCCAAAGCGCAGCATGGGGCACAAGCGGCTGAGCAGAACCCAGGGAGGGATCTAGGAAGCTGAACTGGGCAATTCATCGTCTTATGTTCAGTAGTGTGGCTGCTGTTTACTTGCTTTGTTTAAAACAAAACAAAAACAAAAGAAGAAAACTTCACGAGAGGAGTTTTATTTTCAGGTCAGGCAGCAAATCTAAAAACTGTAATTAGGTCTGGCAAATTAGCAGTTTAATTTATCTATGCTGTCAAGCATTCTCTGTATTTCCATCCAAGCACAAGATGGGAATGTAGGGGAGGAGAACACCATTTACACCGCCTGCTCAGGCTTGGTTCAAGAGGAAACAGCATAAGGACCACATGAGCATCAGGGAAGTATGAACGTGTTATCATTTCCCTTTCATAGATGTGAAGCTAAGACACACCAAGCGACCATGAGCTAGTTTAACAGAGATATTTAGAGGCCTAAAAAGGCACACCAGTTGTTTATAAAGGTGCCTGAGGGAAATGTATTTCAAGGGCATTTGGGCAGCTAAACTGCAAATGACTTTGTGCATTTCAGCAGGCACCTCCTTGGAGAGATGCCTCTTGGGGTCAGCACAGGGGCTGTGGCAGGGGAGGAAACAGAACTGAGCTCCAGAAAGCCCAAGCTTTGCCCTGAGGGCCCTGAGAGGCGATCTCCTTCTCTGCCAGCCTCGAACAAATGAGATATCAAATAAAACAAACAAAGGTGATCAGAATGATAAAAGGCAGTGGCTTCTCAGAAGCTTCTGCCAACCTGTTGGGATTTGGCAACCCCAGGTTGTACCTGGTGATTCCCTTCCACCCAAAAGGCTACAGGGATGGCTCTTTGCCTTCTCAGGAAGGGCTTCCACCTGCACTACAGTAACAAATGATATCTTCCTGGCTTCCATTTTTGAGAATCTCTTGGCCTCGAGTAGAAAAATTGGACACTAAAATCTTCGATGCAAAGGACTTTCCTTCTTTTCAAATGTGGAAAATAATCTCTTCTATACTAGAAATGAAACAAGAAATCAGAACAAAAACTTACCTTAGGGTTGCATAACCAGGAGTATCCCGTCAAGACTCTCATCCTCTAGCTTTCCCTGACATGGAGGTTTTTTCTGTTACCTTTGGGAGCCTTTCACTCCGTAAGAGAAACTTTCAGTTCAGAATTGGATGAAAGAGAGTGTGATTCTTCAGGGAGACCTCAGTGTAAAATGCAAAGTAATTTCTCTTGTTATTTTTCTCATCCTCAAATGGTAGGTAGGATAGGGCCAGGGAAGGTTCACGGCAGTGAAATTATTTGAATGTCTAAGTAACACTACAAGCACAAAAGACTAAAAGGTTTCTCAGAGCTGCACTGCTTCATCCTCTCCAGTGACAATTCAAGGTGTTATTTTGAGTGGAGTAGCTGTCTCCCAGACTTCCCAATCCTTCCTTCCTTTCCTTTCCTCCATACAATGCTCTCTTGAGGCCTCCTTTCCATGGCCTTCCTTCAGCCAAGAAAGACTGAACTCAGTTTTTTCTCCTAGAATGTGTTAGCTCTGCCCTCAGCCAGCCTGCCAAGAGAGGAGACTATTATTTAAAGTGGTGCACAGAGGAACTGGATACGTTCTTAGTCACTGACCGCTGGGTATCCCAAAGCGAAGGACCACAATGTGCTGAGAAATGAGAAACTGTCTTCCTGCGGAGACAGTTGAGCACTCCGGCTATACGTGACAACAGTCCAGGAGTTAACTGGGTATAGAAATCCTTAAATATTGAAGTCCAGTTTCACAGTCATGCAGCTCCGGAGACAAGTAATAGTTTATAACATACGACTTGAGGAAATCTGTCTCTTTGCCTTATCAGATTTTTTAAAAGCAACATAAGATTTTCTCTAATTTAAGATCAAAAATTGTTCATAAGAACTCCTATGAGTAACTCCTGTCCTGTAGATTGTTGGTGAACATATTGCTGAAAATGTCTGATAACTGAATATGTAAGAGTGACAAATGGCTTCTTATCCTTGGATGGATCAGGGCAATTCCTGGAATCAAAGTTATGATGCAAATATTTGAAGTTATGATGTCAAAATGTAAGTTCCATCAATAGCATTTGCTGTAGCATGTTAATATTTTGAGCATTTCTACTATTAAATTCATTTGTTAGAATACTCGCAGAAGACTTTTCAAACACTATCAAACTCCGTTCTTTCTTTAAATATTAGCCAATGTTAGCAGAAAAAGTTTAAAATATTCACCTACCTCATCATTGTTCCAGTGACGTAATGTTTGTAACAGTCCCACCAATGCAATACACAAGGGAAGTTTCTGTGAGAACTAGTCTTTCCTCCTTCAAGAATATGTCTCTTACTCTTTTAGATTAATTGATTTCACACACAGTTGTTTATGTGTGTGGCCTCTCTTGATTTTCTGAGGTCTCTTTGCTCCAAACAAAACAGCTTAGGGATGTAGATGGAGCCAACTGCATTTTGGAAGAGTGAAGATAACACCTCAAAGCCAAACAGAAAAAAAGACATTTCTTGGTTCAGAGACTTTCTCTGGATTATGCTTTGAGGCAACAACTTTAGAAAAGCATGCTGCTGGGGAACACCATAAAACTGTTTCAGAGACACAGTGTACAGAGCCTGGCAAGAAAAACTTCCCGACAATGGTGGGAAGGGGAAAAAGTAGCTTCTTAGCAGAAAGATAGATGGCAGTTTGCACAACTGTAAACAATAGCCAACAGAGAAGCTGCCTCAAATTTTAAAACATCCTGATTTCATATGAGAAATTTCATAGCTACACTGAGGGAACATCAGAGTCCTAATTTGTGTATGGAATATTTATCAGGAAGCTGTGCAGTGCATTACCAAACACTGGTTAGGAAGGAAAATTTATCTTGGGAAAGAAATCTGGATATTAATTTGAAAGCACAACACAGAGTAAGAAAGATTAACTGCCCTCAGCCTCTGCAGACCAGCCATGTGGACACGCCACAGAGTCAATCTGCACTGAATTACAAGTCATCACACACAAAGTATTGGAGTAGCCAGCCAGCAAAACCAGTGGAAATATACTTTTGTGGATCTGGTCAGAGAATGGAATCTCTGTTCCCCAAGAAGGTCTGAGATTTCACCATTTGCCTTCATCCCAAATAAGGATGAAAGGTCAAAATATTATACTATTTCATGCCATGAACAATTCCAAACACTTTTGATTTGAAAATGTGGGGGGAAGAAAAGAAGATATTGTTGATAGAAACAAAACACTCAAAATAAAATGTTGATCCAAAACAAGATATTTCAGTATGTTGACGTGAAATTTAAACTCTCGTTTCAGGTTAAGGTTTCAACTTAAAGTGACATTTAAGTCTAAATATCAGTTGGAAACAGTAATCATTCAGTTTTGAAATGCCACCATGGAAAAATATGTTTTTCTTCAGAAAATTTCAATTTAGACCAAACCATGTTTTCCAATGAGAGCCTTTTTATTTTATCAGCTCCATGCTTGTTTGTTTTGCTGTTTGAGGACTGGGCATTTGCTCCAAGTATATCCATGTCCCCAGTGGGCATGTCCACTCCGGGGACACACCAGGAACCGGAGAGTCTTTATAAAGTCCAGGAATTGGGATGCTTTCACCCAGGCTTATTCAGAAATGTTATATTCTGTGAAATATTACAGAATAGTTACAGATTTTAATTTAGAGGAAAGGGTCCACCATTTCAGATGAGTCCTGTACAAACAGAAATCCAGTTCTGCACACAGATGAGAGGTAGAGTTTGAGGATACCCCCAGATACACTCTCCAAAGCAACATCTCTTATTCAGCATCGTAGACTACGGACTACTTTCCAAAGGTCTGCTTTTGCAAAACCTTGAAAACGCAAATGGGACGCAGGAAACATAAAATTACCTCTAATCATTTGTAACGTATTTAATATTATTTCTTTGCAGAACGACACAAAAGAAAGCCTCACTCAAACTCTAGGAATCCACAAAATTTCTAAAGATGCCTTTAAGCAGATATACAGCTAGCAGCAATTTCTGTCCTGTGCAGAAATAACCAACCAGATTGTACTGCAGAAAGGGGGGGGCGGGGTGGGAGGCAAAGAGAGAAAGCCATATATCACAAACATAGGGTTACAAAGTTAGACTGAAAAGGCAACTGCACAACTAATGTCTGCCGCTTCTGACAAACAGGACAATCGCTCTGAACACGCAAGTCTGCGCAACATAAAAACTGCACAGCAAGTCAGTTTAGAAGGACTAGTCATAGGGCTGAAGACGTAGGACCTCAAATTACAAGTCAACAAGATAGTCTGGAAGATCCACTCAGAACAACGCTGAGATATATCGAGAGAAAGCACTACAAAGAAAAGAGTGACAGGATCAAGTGAGGAATTTAACGCTGCTGGCATCAAGAGCCAAAGGCTTCTGCCCATTTGGGTAGAGGAGCTGAAGAGAAAAATTAAATTTAGTTAGGCTGAGATTTTGGTGACAACAGTGACTCAGTAGAGCAACATCTGCCTGAGACCCAAACCAGGAGAGGACTTTGTTGAAGCTACTCCACCGCTTTTTACACCAGACCAGTGCCTTCGACGCTGACAGACCTTCTGGATGACAGTTCATAACTTGGGAAGGGGTGTCACTTTCGAGGTCCTTCAATCCTGGGCTGAGTTTAGAAAGCTGTAGCCCCACTCCGGCACTCTCACGCCTGTCGCAACGATGTGAATGAGCCACAGTTTCCGTGGGGCCATATCCTCCTCCCCCATCCCTCCAGCATACCCTAGAGGCAGGCGCACATGTGCTCACTCTTGCACACAGGTCCGCTAGATGATCCTTTCCTGGCTTTGGACACAGCTTTTGGGCTCTCTGCAGATTGCAGCCTCTTTTACCGGGAGGAATAACGAGGTACTGGACAAGCTGGGAAAGAAAGGGTTAATCTTCCCTGTTACACCATGGAAATGCAGGATTTCATGCAGGTGACAGGCAAAGCGGTTCACCACAGCTCAGAGGCATGCAGTGACCTGAGCGTCAGCTGGTCGCCTGCGAGCCACACAGCTCAGGATTCTCCTCGTTTACACGAAGCACAAGGTTCACCAACTCACTTCTCATGCAGGTCTACCAAAAGTGGCAAGGAACTGTCAGAGCCATATCATTAGGTATTTAAAATACAATTCCTAACTGAGCCTTGTCCACAGATAAGTGAGCTAAAGTTAGGCTTAACTGGCACAAACGAATTCAACCCTCTCTAAATAAAACCACTTCTTCTATTGCTTTTAGCTTGGTTTTATGCTTGACTTAAAAGTGTTACCTGCATCTACCCAAGGTCCTGGTCTAGCCTATCAAGTTTAGATCATGTAACTATGTTATTTTGTGGAATAAAAAATTCACATGCCTCCCAACACCCCAGTTAACACTGTTTTGGTGACTGGGATCTTCCCAGTGTGTCCTCTGCTGTGCCAGCAGAAGGAGCTTTTGCTGATTGCATTCCTGTTCTCTGTCAAGGTGTTACAACTCTGTGGGCAAAAAAGCGATACGCTAGAGAACTGTGCTGGCACAGCTCTAGTATAGAGAAGACCTTATGAAAACAGTCAAGTCGACAGAGATTGATTGGAGTAGATCGTCCCTGGTATGTAAGTCTGACCTAAATGGCACCAAATACAGATGCATTACATGCCTTTTGGACAAAAACTTGGATTGTTATGTGCAATGAGTTTTTATGCTATTGGAGTTCATTGCTAGTTACTCAGAAATGCAGAACTGCTCCTATATCATCTTAGAATACTTTGGAGAAGATAACCAGCTCTCTAGTCTTTCCGTTTTGTGCGGAGTCCTTGGAAAATAGCACAGTATGCAGCCACAGTAAAAACTGAACATAAACAGTGCTGCACTTGCCAGACTTACCCAGCTGAAAAATTCTTGTCATTAATAAAAAAATAATAAAAGTTCTTTTTGCACTTTGGCAAAACTCCCAAGCAGCTTGTTAAGAATAGGTGGAAATGGGGAATAGCTATAAAAATGGAGGGGGAAAATGTGACAGGTAATTGGTCATAATTCACGTGAGCACTAACTCCACTCTACCTGTATGGCAGACTGTGAAATCTCTGCAGGTGGAATAACAGCTGCAATCACGCATAAGATTGCAGATGTCACTGAGAAATCTGTTTTGTACACATGAGGCCCTTGAGCAAGAACTGGCATTTAGGCTCAAAACCAGAAGCCTCCACTACAACATGAGGAGTAATGGCTACCCCATGAATAGCTGCATCATCTTAATACAGGACCACAAAACTCTAGTTAAGTTTTTAGGATCCAAAGCCGGGCAGGATCGAAAGTGATGACAGCCAAGGAAATTTCAAACATCCTCAACCACGACACAGAAAAGATAATGGCAAAATACTTACTAAACAAAACCCTGAAATTCTGCCAGGTCCAATATTTACAGTGTTTATAACAAATCTGGGCTGCAGAATATAATAAGGAAATCCCTAGAGTTGCTCTATCTGTAAGAAGAAGAGGGGAAAAAAAACTTCACTTTCTTTTGTACAGTATAAAATTTTTATGATGAGAGACAACTTTGGAGTACTTAGGAACATACCTCAGAGAGCAGTGAGCCTAACAGTCGCAAAAGGATATTTTCTGAAAAATGTTCTATCAATGAAGCCATATTTGGGCTTATGTGTTTCTCTCACCACTCTTTGATGTATAATAAAGGTCAGAAAGATTTTAATGGCTCAGCAAGGGAGATTCTCATGTCATTTGCTTTACAACCCAAACTTGTACACAGCAGAGCTGCCACAATCAGGAGACAGTGAAACTATGACACCAAAACAGCCAAGAAGCTGAACACGGAACAACTGGAAAAGGAAGACAAGTTTAGGGAGACCCCTGAAATACTCGTACTGGTATGATTTTTGCTAAGGCTCTACCCTTAATGACTGAAATCATTCTGAAAAAACAATACCTCCACACAACCACATCTCCTTGATCTCCAGTTAAGATGTGAGAGTTTACAATAAACTTAAATTTTTCCCAAGCCCTTCAAACAAACTAAGACTTAAAACTGCAGAGATACATACATACATATGTAGATACATACCTATATACACACATGTATGTATACATATAAAAAGATAAGAAGCCACTCTCCTTTTTTTTCCCCCTAAAAGAAAAACTATCATGCCCTTCACAATTTTCTTTATGAGTTAGACAACAGCAAAAATTAAACTAAACCTTTTGCAAATCTGCAATAGTATCTGGCCGTAAACTTGATTGTCTATCGCTCTAGGAAGATTGGAGTATTCCTGTAAGAGACTTACATAGTGCATTACTCTCTCTAATTTTGTTTTTTCTAATTCCGCGCCAGACCCTTAGATGAAGATTTTCAAAACTAACTAGTCATTTTGGGTAATCAATTCCAGACTACCTAAGACTGCCCAAGCATCAGAAATAGCTGAACCTTGGAAAATATCAAGACCTTTGACAGTGTTTCAAGTTGGATACCCCAAATCACTAGTCATTGCTGAAAACCTTGGCCTTCATTACCTTTCCTCTGAACACAAGAGTATTAAATACAAGGCCACCGGCTTAGCTCAAAGAGTGACAAATGAGGCCAGGATTCAAACCATTTCTCTCATGTGGTAGACCACGGCATTAACTACATGACAACCAGGCATGGCCGGAAAAGCAGAGATCAATTAGGGGTCTCTTGCAGGGTTATGCAGGACACTAATAGTTTGATCCTGCCGTTTTTATTTAGATGAATAAGGCTGCCAGGTTGGGCCATATTTACTGCACCAAATTCCAACTCTATGTTAAAGGAAATTCATTCTGTTCAGCCCAAGAGAAATATGAACTCTTCCTCTTCTCTGCTTCTCCCTCTCTTTAATTCCTTTGAAGCTGAGGTGCACACCAGTAAGTCTCCAAACAAATGATCTACAGGAAAATCTGGGAAACCCAGTTCTGAACAAAGTGAAATAAGGAAGACGTATATGTTGGGGAGCACCTACCAACCCTACCTCTGGGGTCCTGACGGGAGCCGAAAGAAGCGCTGGCCCTGTAGCGACTGCCACTGTGCTCTTCAGGCTGCCTGGTCTCCATTTGGGAACAATCACAGCGAGAACAAACTGCTGTGGATCGTAACAGGCCATCAGGAGATTTCTTGAAGCCCACTGCACAGTAAATAGTCAGAGAAGGAAAGAGCAATAGGAGATGAGAGAACAAGGGCCCCTCCAGTCCTGAGGGCTGTCAAGTCCCTTTTTGCCCAGCTGGATTTAGAAGTAAAACCTATGAGCGGGGAAAATTGGCTTGCCCAGGGCCTCAAAAGAACCAGCGTTTGCTGGAGAGAGGGAACGAGCAGCAAACCACGAGCCCAAAGCAGTGAGGAAACGCTGGAGCACGAGCCAGACCCACAGCTTAGCCACAAGAGAACAGGTCGGCTTAGGAGGGATGAAGCTGGCTGGGCAGTTAAATTTAGACAGGTAAACATACATACCAAGGGGAGGAGACGGGGTTCACACAGCTCTCACCATCTGCCTTGCCAGGGGGGAACCTTGCAACAAAACTGCTGGGGGGCTGAAACCACAGACTAGGGCATTTCAAAATAGGATCTTCTGGGGTGAGCAGGTGTGGGAGAGCCTGACTACGTGGACAATTTTTCCTGTCTTTCGCTCCAAGTACCTCTGTGCTACAGTGCCCCTGGAAGGTGGGAAAGCCATCTGGAGAAGCACGCATGAAACTGCAGTCTGAAGAGAGCCTCAGTCTTGAGCAACGTACTTAGGGAAAACTGGGACAGCGCGCAAAGGAAAGATGCCAAAGGAAACCCACAGAGAACCAAGGAGGGGACAGTGTTGGCGTGGCCATTCAGGGCCCTGCTGAGCTACCTTTCTGAGGAAAAAAGGAGTAAAAGCAGAGGTTTAGCAATCGCTTGTGACCCTTATTGAAAGAACAAGAAGTTAAAGTCTTGCAGTCTCAGCCAAATTCTAACGGGAGTCTTCCAGGCCCTGAGGACTCAAGGGGATACAGTGCTCTTTTCCTCCAGCTGTCTGCAGTCTCGCTGCGAGCCATCAAACTTCATGGCATGTTTTACAGCTTCCAAGGACAAGTGAAGGATCCCTACATATGAAGAGCCTGCAATGTACATCAGTCTCAGCTTGCAAAGTGCTTTTGCGAAGAAAGCATGTGTAATTATAAGGTACATGAGAGCATCCCTACTTTGTGGAACAGCTGTGCTGAAAAGCGACAATCTGCTTTCAACGACCCTGTTGCTCTACCGCACTTATAGCGGAGAAAGATTTGCGTAAGCTTCATAAATTCATAAGCCAAAGCTTGGAAGGGGACAGCAGGTCACATGGTCTGGTCTCTTCTGTAATTTTGTACATACAGTTTCATCCAGTTATCTCTGCAGTGAGCCCAATAACTCATGCCTGGGTAAAGCATATTTTCCAAAAAGACATTCAGTCTTTATTTGAAGATTTTAAGAGCTGGAGAAGCCAACGTTTCCTTTGGTAGTTTGTTCCAATGGTTAATCACCCTGCTGTTAAAAACGTTGCCTGTTTCTAATGTGAATGTATATAGCTTAAATGCCCAGCCACAGAGTTTTGTTAGGCATTTCTCTACTTCAATTAAAATGCTGTCTAACTACCAGACACTTTCTACTGCTGAAAGCATTTAGCTATCACATCAAGCTACCTCTTAATTTCCTTTGTGAAATGCAACATAGGTCCACGTTCCCTAGATCTCCCATTAGAAGGGATTTTTCCAGTCCAGGAGCAATTGCTGCGACTCTTCTCTGCGCTGCCTTCACTTTTAATGAAGTCTGTACTCCTTTTTCCAACAAGCTTACATCCCTTTCGCTGTAAAAAATGGAAGCAAATCACGGACTGTGCTGCCTGAAATGACAACATGCCTTGGCTGTCCGTATCCTGATTTTAAAAGTACTGTGTTTAAAAGTCTCTCTGAAACCCTTATTGTGTGTGTGCCCAATTAATTTTGAAATGATGAAATGGTTTTTACTTGAACTTTTGATCAGCCATTAGAAAAAAGATCTTATGAATAGAAACAGTTTATATTCATTTAAATGAGCAATCATGCAGTTTTCAAAAGAGACTGGTTTCCCTGTGCGCCTTTAACCCAAACCCAACAACTTTAGTACAAAAGACTCAAGATCTGAAGCAGCCTAGAAACACAGAGGCCCACTAGTCCAGAGGAAAGAACAAACAGCATCAAAGGTGACTGCACTGAGATTTACTGATTTATTTATTTTTTTAAAATTTCACCATATTTGATCCCTTGCTAAGAGTCCAAGCTCCTGGAGACTTGTAATTATATGGAAATATGAGTTTTCCTTTGAAAGGCTATTTTTCTGGTTTTGTTTGTGGAAAAAGTCTTGAAAATACGATTGGGACACACCATAGTATCCGAAAAGAACAGGAAAACTCAACTTTTTAGACCCAGCTCTTTCAAATGTTCCGGTTTTGGACTGAATTCTTGGCGATTGGGAGGGAAGAGGCTGAGAGAGAAGACTTCTCCGCACTTGGAGCTGGCTTCAACTTGTTTTCAGCTTCAACGTTCTCTAAACTGACTTGATTAACACGTGCAAGGCCATTTTAGCTTTACTACAACAGAGACAGTGGAAAGGCTACAGGGACTGCTTAAAGGTACCAAGAGGGAAGGTGTCTTAATATTAAAGTCACAAAATAAGGTAGGGAGGGACTTATTTCCAAAAGGGAGGAATCTCTCTCTGACACTCCTGGGCAGAGAAATGCAAGTGAGAGATGGAGCCTGGGAGCACAGGAAATCCACAGCTGGAAAGAGGCCAGCTTGCCTGTCCAACTCTGCCTCCTACCCTGAATTGGCAGTTGAACCTCATGCTTTTCCCTTCACATACTTGGCTAATTTCTTTAAAGAAGAAGGAAAAAAAACGACTACTTACGCTAGCTTTGCTGCCACACGTGGTAACTTATTCCATAGAGTGGAAGCTTGGGGTGAAGAAATTCCACCTGAATTCCTTCAGCGCCCAACCTTCACCTTGTATAAATCCATGCGTCCATGAAGAGGACGTTCGTTTAAAAGGAGCCCCTCTCACGCATAAACTTTGAGAAGGTCCACTTCTTTCTCATTGTGGAAGACAAGCATGCATCAACGCCATTCTCCTTTCAAAATGGTAGCTGTGCACGTGACAGCAGGCCGGCACGTGCCTGCAGGATAAAACTGCCACCATCAACAGAAGCACATGGTGCGTCAACACGCGTGAGTAAACGCGGGAACGAAGGGCAATGAACGAAAGGCGTAAGCGTGAGCTGTGGTGCCCCGCTGCACAACCGCCACCTGTAGAGACGGGTGGGGAAGATGTCGGTGACATGCACACAGGCACGAAGCGGAGCGGACAGAGCAAAGGGCGCTGAGGCGGGTGCACAAAGATGGGCGTACAGGAAAGATGTATTTTGCGTATCCGTTCATGCGTGTGTGTCTGAGGCTGTGTGGGTGCAGAAGCGCGTATGAAAGACAGTAGGAAAGAGCACTCCAGATGTATAGGGAAGAGCAGGCATCGGTGCAAAAGGAAGTCCCTGCGTGCTGGTGAAGCACGGTAGAGCAGATTGTACCAGGGAGCCGGAGCACAAGAGACCTGCAGGTGTGCGTGAGGAACGCGATGCGCATGGACTACAGCTTTTGGCGATGAAGAAAACCAAGTGAGAACGTGAACGCGGGTACACGTGTGAGAAACGGCACTGTTCTGTCACAAAAAAAGGATGAACAATTTTTCACGTGGGTGCAGACTGTAGAGCAAGGGTGTCAATAAATACACACTAGGAAGCGCATGTAGGAAAGCATTAAGAGCCTCGTAAAAGGTAAATAGACAGACTGACAGGGAAGCTCATCTGTAGCTCAGAAAAATTACGAAAAACATGAGGCAACAAAGTGCATCACAGCACAGCAAAATCTGTTTGGGGAAGTTCTTTCGCCCATAGCACCAAGGGAAACGTTGCACTCATGCTTCCCAGAAAAAACGAGTTGCATAAAACAGCGCGGTGGTTACGGACATCGCCGCGACGTCACGCCCCGGTGCCGCGAGACCGGCCTCTCCGACGCCGCGTGCCACAGCCCGCGGTGGCATGCGCTCCTGCACGCCGGGCACGCGGGCGAAGGCGACGGCGCGGGCAGGGGGCTCCGGGGACGGCGGACGCGTCCTGCCGGCGAGGGACGCAGCCAGCGCCGTGCGCTGGGGGAAGGCAGGCGCACGTGCCGGAGGGACGTCCGTCGCGCCCGAGCGAGGTGCCCCACGCCGGAGAAACGTCGCTTGGGCCAAAGTCGGGCCCGTCACCTCAGCAGGACGCCTTTTTCCAGCGTCTGACCGAAGGGGCGTCCCTCCTGCCGGCGCACGGCCCGTCCCCCGCCCCGCCCGCCCGCCTCCCCGCCGCGGGGCCGGCCGGCCCCGGCTCTCCCCCTGCCCCGACGGCGGCGGCCGCGCCGCCCGCGGGCTCCGGCCGCCGCCGTTTAGCGCAGCCGGGGATCCTGCCCCAGCGCCGCCGCCGGGCCGGGGGCACCCGACGGCCCCCGGACCGCATCCCCGCGCCGCCCTGCCCTGCCCTGCCCCGGCCGGCGGCCCGTCACGGGCGGGGGGGGCGCTGCGGGCACGAAGGGGCGATCCCCACCCTCCCCCTCCGGGGCCGGCGCCGCTTGCCGCCCCTCACCGGGCCGCCGGGGCTGGCGTCCGGCGAACCCCCCCCCCCCCACCACCACCACCACCACCACCGCCACCCTCCCGGGCCGCCTCCTACCTGCATCTCGCGGGCGCCGCGTCCCCGGGCGGCGGCGGCGGCGGCGGTGGCGGTGGCAGCAGGTGAGCCCGGTGCCCCTCGCCGCGGCGCCGCGGCGGCCGGAGACCGCGAGGGGACGCACCTGCCCCGGGGCGCCGCGGCCCCGCCGCCGCGCCCAGACCCCGCCGGCAGCGAGAGGGGAGCGGGGCGGGCGGAGGAGGGGTTGGGGTCGGGTTGAGGGTGGTGGTGGTGGGGGGGGGGGGGAGGCTCCCGGCGCTGCCCTCCTCGTCGCCGCGGCCGCGCTGCGCTGCGGGCAACGGCGGCACCCGCGGCGGTTCCCGGCCGAAGTTGGCGGCGGCGAGTGCCGGGACCGGGAGGTGCCGGCGGATCCCGGGGGCTCCGGCCTCCTCCTCCGCCCCGCCTCCCCCCCCGCCCCGCTCCCGCCCCCCGCGCCCTGCGCCCGCCCCGCCGCGGGCACCGCCGCCCCCCCCGCCCCGGTGGCCGGTGCCGCTCGGGACCGGCGGGCGCGGAGGGCGGAGGAGCCGCGGCCGCCTCCGCCCGCCACGTCCCGCGGCCCCGGCGCGCTGCCGTCGGGGGGCTCCGCGGCGGCGCTCTCGGGCGGCGGCGGCGGGCCGGGGAGGGGAGGGGAGGCCGCGGCCCGGGGTGGCCGGGGGCACCGGCGGGGACGGGGCAGCGCTGCTTCCTGCCGTCGGGCCCCGGCGGAGGGATTTAGCCAGCTCGCGGGGAGCCCCCGCTGCCCTCCGCTGCGCCCCTCGCTGCGGGGCCCGAGCCCTGGGTCTTCCCCCGCCGGACCCCGGGGTCCGAGGCTGACACCTCCGGGCAGCCCGCGCGCAGCAAGCGGGAGCAGGGCAACCTGCCGCGAAGTGCAGCGCGTTTTCTTGCAGCGAGGGGCCCGCGGACGCCCCGGCCGTGCAGACCTCCGGGTCGGGCGCCCACGTGCGGGAAGCGTGAGCCCCTCCGGTGTCAGCGCTCCCGTTTCTGGCTCCCCCCCGGGGAAGGGTTTTGAGCTGGTGCCCGCTCTGAACTGCGAGCGGCGGGGTGTTGGCGTCCGTCTCCCAGGGTCGGCCTACGCGGGCAGAGGCGGTTTGGAGCGATGGCGAGAACGAGGCCAAGCTCGCTTCAAGGACACCGTAAAAAAGGCCCCGGCGACGCTCCGCGTAGCAGGCAGCGTGCTGCCCTCACGGAGCTCGTGATGGGGCTGGCTCTCAACAGGCAAGTCCATCCCTTGCCTACAACATCAGGATCACGCTGGGGGCTCTCACAGCCTCTCCCCTCCGTCTCCTCCCATAACACTTTGCAGATTCATGGCCTGACACTGTTCTCACTTTTCCTGGCAGAAGTAGGGAGTAGCTGCATGGGCATTAGCACTGCGAATGTACATGTACAAAAAGTAAGTGAGAACAGTGCCTGGCCCTCGGGATCACTGCATGTCCACGCATGAAGGCGGGATTTGTAGGCCCAGCCTCTGAGCTTGGTGGCAGCCCTGCAGCCGTGAGCTAAGCCAGGATTTGCACTTGTCGTGTTGGGTCCCCACCTCCGGCGCCACGGTGTCAGGAATCCAAAGTCTCGGTGCAGCGGGAGCCGCGGAGCCTCGTGCATAGGGCAAGGAGCAGCCAGACCCGGCTCCTTGCTGAGCCGACCCAGGCACATCCACATGCAGGCTAACACCAAAAAGGAGGCGTTTGGCCCACTGGAATTACTCAAATTTACACCAGGTTCTGACTTAGCCAGCGAAGCTCGAGGCATGTACCCGTACACTAGTGTCTGGTTTCAAATAGCTTCGAGTGTCCGTTCTTGTTCAGAGCCGAAATACTCGTGTGAGCATTTTTCAAGAAGCAGGTAGGTGTTTGAATAGAGGATACACGGTACAAATAATTGAAGGCTCTGAGTGTCTTAATTTATGACTGCCTGTTCCAGTGTTTCCCATCATTGTAGTCATTAATGATACTTTCTTTTAATGTGAATGGGGGGTAGAGCAGAGGCAGCTGGAGGTTAATAGTAACCCAGTATTTGCGGTAGGAAATAAGGAACCATTGTCCTCAGCACTGTATAACTAGAAAGATAATAGTTGGTATAGCAAATACCAACTAATTAGAGGGGAAATGCAGTCATGAAATTGCAGCTGGCTGCAGGAAATGTTAGATGCTAGCTTTCCTTGCTCCAAGGTAAAGCTGCTTTATGAGATGGGGCGTTGTTCCCTGCTTGTCTGTTAAACTTTTAACTTGCATATTCAGGCTTTAGAGAGCAGGTGCAGGGTCCTTTTTGGGGGGGAACTAGCGAACGTTAGGGTCCTCTTTCGGGGAGCTGGAGGTGTGAAGGGACCATCACAGAACTGAGGCTTGGTAACAAATTGCTTGGCCTGCTAGGTAACTTGCTTTTCCACTTTTGGTGCAACAAGGGACATCTGGCCACAAAGGCTAGCAGGCTTGAGGTCCTCATCTTCATGTTCTCTAATACAAAGCCAAGGGAATCCTCCTGGGCCTGGCACCGGTTCAAACCCCAAGACACTGCCTTGTATTGGGGTTAAGGCTGGCAGAAAGAGAAGGCACAGGCCCGAGCTGCTGGAGGACTCACAGCGGAGACAGCCTGGCAGGATTGCACACACGTGTGCTCCTTAAAACCTCCAGCTGTGAAGTATGTGGATTGTTCAAAAAGACCACGGATTATTCGAAAGACCACGCTGGTTTCAGCACAATCAATGAGGAAGCTGGGACTTCTGCAGCTTTAATCCTTCCTTAGTCTCCATTCCTGCCTCTTCGGCAAAACAAGAAGAGGATTTGGGAGGTGTGGGCTGTCCTTGTGGCGATGCTGGGTGCCAGGAGGGACAGGAGGGAGAGCTGGGGGCGCGCACCCAGAAAGTGGGTCAGCAGCAGGCCCCTGGCTGCCCACGTGAAGGGCTGGAGGGGAGGAAGGAGGGTCTCGACTGGCAGCAGTGAGGCTTATAGGGGGTCACCTTTGCAAGGGAGCGAAGTGTGGGGGTCTCAGGTGGGAGAAGACCAAGCATGCCTGCCAACTCTGGCAAAGGCCATGGATGAGTTAGGTGGTCACAGGTGTTTGTTTGTGTGGATGGGGGAGGACTACTGCTTTTCCTCATTTTGTCCTTTCTTCTGAAATGTCTTTGATGTTTTTCTTTACAGAAGAAAAACAGGTTGCCTTCGTTCCTTCCCATTTCTCCCACAAGTTTGCTTTATGCTCCATCAAAACACTCGCCCAGGAATATCACGGCCTTTTTGTCCATTGAAACTATTCTTCCATTTACAGAGCGGGATAGAAGAGGAAAGGGGCACTTGTACTGTCACTAGGGGTGATCCTCATGAGGTCCTGGGGGCACCAGCTGTCAGCAGGAGGGGCTCCAGGCCATTTTCAGCTGCTGAAGTTGTCCGGATGTTCCTTACAAGATGTCCCGATATGACTAAGCCTGACTGATTTAATAATGAGTATTGTCCACGACTGGAACTGGGCGGAGTTTGGACTTTACTCCACCACCGGAGTCTTGGATGTGGCTAATAATGATAGGCGACTGTGACAGCACAACCAGGGAAGCTGTTACATCAGATCATTTGGAAAAAGTAGTTTAACCCATACAGCACAAGGAACATAAGTCCCTCTCTGTAAATGGCATGACCCAGCAGAATACATTCAGAAATGGGAGACTGCATCACTAGAGCATAAGCAATGTGGCTCCAGCTTCTCTTTATGTAGAAGCGAGCCCAGACTGGCATATCTGTGATGCTCATAAACTCTTATCTCTCAGGAAGTATTTTTCTGTCCCTGTTGCATCTGTACAACAAGCTTCCCCCCAGTCAGACAGTCCTGTGTCCTCTCTTCATGCAGGGTAAAGTTGAGGTCAAGCAGATGGCCATTCTGGGACACCTTTCAAGGAGTACCTGATATGCATCTTTACACTTCTTTCATTGGGATGCATACTGCTTGTCCTTTAATTACCACAAGCCCCACACTCCTGTGGTGGGCATTAGAAGCAGGGAACAAGTCAAATGGGGTGAGTTTGCTGTGTGGAGCTGAACAAGTTTCCAGGAGTGAGATTTTTATGAGTCAAGGTGGGATTTGTGGAATAAAAATTTGGAAATGGAAAAAATATCTCCAGCTCCTGCCAAGGAGGGGCTCGTTCCAGACAAGTTACCTGATCTGACCTGCCTCGCAGGTGTGAAAACCTTCATTGACCCACCCCCATGTTCTTTACCTGCCCCTGCAAACCCTGACGAAAACCACCACCTTATTCCCAGCTGCTGCCCTCATGGGAAGCGGCCAGTTTCCTTGAGGCATAGAGCTCATGACCTGAGAATTTGTGGCACTCCACAAAAGGAAATGTAGGCTAAACTTCTGAAACATTTCCTAATGTTGACGTCTTTTAAGCTGCGGAATCGTCTCCCCAGAGACACGTGGATGCTCCGCTCCTTGACTCACGGAGACAGGACCGGACAAAGCACAGGGGAACGTATTGTTGGGAACGTTACTGCCTCGGTCCCTCGGGAGAGACAATAAGGGGGGAGAGAGGAAATAAATTAGATGACTTGAATCATTTCCAGCTCTAATTGCTATGATCTTGCAGTAGTTTTCCCAGCCCCAAGTATAACATTAACCATCGAAGCACGATTTCACCCACGGTCAATTAAACCAGGATTCATCTGGCCTGACATCACCAAGTAAAATCCATCCTGGACCCTGAGACACCCTCTCGAGAAAAGGCAGGAGCCAAACTGGGACTCCATAGGGCGAGCAGGAGCTGCTGCCGTTTGGGGGGGGGGGGGGTCAGATGTCCTCTTGCCTCTGCCTGCTGCTGCTCTCGTTGCCCTGCCTCTGTGGCCCTCACCCTGCTTTAGCACCCTCTTCCCCTCCGCCGGCGCAGGGTGCAAAGGGCCCGGCATCCACCTGCAGCAATTCTGCAGCTCTCGGCCGTGCATTTGCCTTTCCTCACCTCGGCCATGTGCTACGAGGGTGCCTGGGGCGGGGCGGGGGGGAAATTGTCCCCTGCAATGGGCTGCTCCAGAGCCTCGATGGAGCCACAGCCAGCAGTGCTTGCTGGGGTGCGCGGTCCCCGTGAGACGGCAGGCGACCTCTATGATGTTCACTGGTCACCCATGTTACCCTCTGTCCCGGTCGCCCTTGCCCTCGGGGCCCGGCAAAGGGCAGCACTGGGAGGCACGCGGGCGCCCGCAGCGGGGTTGACGTCGGGGCTGAACGTCCAGCTCCGCGTCCAGCCACGCCGTCCGGTAAGTCTTGGCTACCTAGAAAAGGGCGCAATGGGAAACCCGCCGCAAGACACAGCGTCTGAAGGGGCACCACGGTGGCCAGATGAGCCCTGGTGGCAGTGGCGGGGTGAAGTCCCGGCTTTGCCCGGCCTCGCGTAATTGGGCCGCGAGGCTGGGACCAGCAGGCCGAGTTCACGCCTCCCGGCTCTGTCGTCAGACAGGTCTCGCTCTCGCCCCGCCTGGGCAGGTTGAACTGCAACCGGTGGCCCCCGGTGGGGCAGGTGGGTGGGCGAGGGGCCGGGGCGGCGCGGGGCCCGCTGTGGCCAGACGGTGAGGTCATCTGCCCCTCTTGTCCCCTCCTGTCGGAGCCGGGCCCGGGCTCTCCGGCTTGGCTCGAAACGCCGAGGCGAAGAGTTTCGCATCCTTTCCAAAACTGTTATCGGCACGAATTATGACAACGCCGGACAAGCTCGTTGTCTGTTCCAATAACCGGCCCTTCGCTAAGGCCTTACTTAATTCTTGGCCCCGGCGACTTCCTGTGCTAACGAGCGCCGCGGCGTAATTACACGCGCGGCTCGGGATACCAGCCGCGCGGGAGGCGAAGCTGCAGCCCCGCGGTGGCGGGTGGGTGACGAGGGGGCAGGAGGGCGGCCAGGACGCTCTGGAGCGGGGCGGCGGGCGCTGCGCCCCGGGGCTGCCGGGCTCTGGGTGCAGCAACACCTGGACGTCAGGTGGCGAGGAAATCCAAATTTCTGCCTGGCCCCCGCCGGGCCAGCAGGTTAAGCGGCGAGCCGTCGCCCTGCCGGCTCCCCTGCCCGCACCACCGCTTCCTGCAGATCGCCATGCTGATGTCCCACCAACCTGGCAGGCAGATGTCCCCGGACAGCTGAGCGGTCCCCAGGGGGTTTCGGGGAAGGGCATGCGAGGCGCTCGCTGTGATTTGCAAGCGCCGGAGGAGCCGCGTCACTCCCCCGCGCCTGCGGCCCGCGGCTGCTCGGGGGCTGCAGCTGGGGCGGGAGGAGACGTGGGCTCCTCCGCTCGGGATCTCGGCGGCAGCGGCCCCTTCCCCAAAACGGCATCTTGGGAACCCAGGCAGATGCTCATCACTCACCGCTGCCCGCTACGTGCTCCCTGTCTAACTTCTCCAGTTAAACTTCCTTCCTTTCTGTCTGCCTGACTTTTTTTCTCCTTCTCTCTAAGCTTTTCCGTTTGTAATTTCTTTCTGCATTCGCTTAAATGTTCTTCTGTAATTTCTCCTGTGAAAGTAAGATGTGCTTCTGGCTGGATCTGGCGCTTCAAAGGTGAAAGCGGATCATCCTCCCGCTAATCACTGAGATTAATACTGCAGAGTAACTTCAGACAAAGGAATTAAAAAAAAAAAAACCCGCAATTTGCATGTTACGCGTGGCTTTCCCGTGGCCGGTGCAGAAGGGGTGGGCTCACACCGAAGGGCAGAGGCCAAAAGGGACGAACCCTTTCCCAGGCCCGGCCCCATCGCCCCCACCGCAGGGCCAGGACAGGGGGCAGAGGCAGCAGCCGCCCCGCTGCGTCGCTGTTTCCAGCCCCGGCCCAGGTTGCGCTGCCTTTACGCCACGCGGAGATTTCCTTTCCTTAGGGATGCCCCAGCCGCGTGGTGGCAGCGCCCTGAAGGCCGGCGGGCGCAGCGGGACCAACCCCTGGCAGCCTCGGTAAGCGCGTGCGCGGGGGCAGGATCTGCCCTGTCCTTGTCTGGATTATTGGAGCAAACAACCAAAAAAGCCCGAACCCGGCAGGTTTCAGACCATGCCGTGAGCAGCCCTCTGCACCCACGCGGGCTTCCCGCCGCCGCTGTCCCTCCCTTGGCTTGCTCCGTGCCTCGCTGCCTCACCTGCGGTTCGGGCGCTCCCAAAAGCAGGGCTGGAGGCACTTTGGAGTGAGTAAAAACCACAGCATGTTTCCTGCTTTTATTCCTGGGTCCTGCAAAGCCCAGAGACGAACCGAAGAGCAAGGCTTAGCGCCGTCTCTCCATCGCCTGCCTTTGCCACTCACAAGTCACTCTGCAAACCAAACAGATGACAACAGCGCCCTTGGATGGGAACCATCACGTTTTGTAGGCTCTGAGGTGTCCTTTGATGACAGACGTCTTTGCTTAGTAGTCTCGCCTTCACAATGCAAGCCAAAGGGAATATAAACACGCTGCTTAGACGATGTGGCTTCTAAACAAATATGTATCGCATGGGTAGCAGGCAGGCTTACACAAACAGCAACATTAAAGCACACAAAGCAGGCAGAGGAGAAAGCTGTAATAACCAGAGCACCATCACAGCCACAAGATATGAAGCGAGAAGAAACCACGTGGCAATAGAGAGCTCTCTGCTCAGGCACTCAAGTATTATGCTGAATACGATCTACGTAGTTGGACACCAAACAAAGGGCCGTACGTGGATGCTGATGCTCCTGAGGCACAGGAACCCTTGGCACATTTCAAGGGCTTGTTCAGGAAAGAAACGTGGGTGTGGGTGTGTGGGTGTGGGTGTGTGCGAAAAGCAACTGAAGACATAAACCAATATAGTTCTAGCTCAGATTGCTGTCATGACCTCTTGTAAAGATAAGATTAAAGACATACAGCATTTCTGTATATAATTTATATTAAAATGCGTATGTGTTCCACATTTTCTGTGGTGGACATCCCTAACAAAGTCATGATTCTGAATTTTCACTTTGAGACATCGCTTTTTCAGGACGTGTGAAACACCTACCTGCTCACAGCAGTCATGGCACACAAAGTTAAGCAGCCAAAATCACCAACGGCTTCAACAGATCCTACCATTGTAATTATACACACCTGAAAAAAAAAAAAAAAGAAAAAAGAAAAACCAAAAAGCTCCCCACATGATTTGTTATATGACATTTGCTCACACATACAAGATTTTTTACTTAGCCTTTGTTTCTGTGGATTTGATTCTTGCCTCTGAGCACTAAAGCGTTCGGTCAAGCAACATTTTTCCTCCTTTCTCTCCAGCAACGAGAGCTGGAATCCTCTCTTTGTAAATGCCGATGGGGAGCCCTTTTCCATCGTCGGGCTTTGGGGCTGTTTTTTTAAAGAGCCAAATGTTATAAAATGTTGTAATGTTGTGTTCAACACCTTTCAAGGTTTGGCTTGTATAATCCCTTTGATAGCAGTTTGAATAACCTGTGCAGAGAGATCTACGCAGAGCGAATGAGCTCATGTGAGATGCAGGAGGCCCATATATATTTCTGTTGATACTTAGTGAATATATAAAGTTTGGGCTTTAGGATAATCACATGATTCCTTATCAGTGAGTTACATGAACCTTCCCAAGCATGTGGCAGCTAAAAGTGTATACAACAACAGTATTTTTAGAGGCCTAAACTGCAACTGGTACGGGTGGAGAAAGCTGTATGGAAGGCAAGGGAGAAGCTGGCCTTCCACTTCTTCTTTTGTTGATTTGCTGTCTGCCTTTTCTTAAATCTCCTTGGCTCTCCCTTGTTGAGAAAATGTTAATTATTAATGGTGTCAACATTACTGCGAGGATGGGCAGTGTCTAGAGACACTCAGCAGGGCAGGAGCCTGGTCAGGCCCGGCTTTGAGTTGTGCATGGAGCGAGTGCTGTTTCACTGCCTTTTCACACGTTTACAGAGGTTCCCAAATGATCCATCACAGCCAGGCTGCACAGTGCCAGGCTGTAATACACCCCGCAGCGACACAACTCAAAGGTCTCAATCACGTCTGAACTTGCCGAGATATCATCTTAAGATTGCACACATAATGATGAGCGTAAGTGATACTGTTGTGCTGAATAAGGTCTCTTACCAGAAAAACAAAAACAGGGAAAGTTGGCGTCATCGTCTGTAACCTCTGTCACCGCTCAGTTGTAAGCAAATGCAAAGAAAAGCTCTGGGTCAGCATTAGCCTGGATGACTTTGCCCTATGGATCTAAGGCTGATTTCCAAATGAAGTCATACTCTATGCTGTCACCTCACACAAAGGACGCCTTTGGATCATCCGTGGTGATATTTGTCTGCAGCTCTATAGACAGCTTTGATCTACTCTTCTGTCAGATGAACATAAATAATTGTATTACTACTGTTGTTTTCAAGAGTCATCCCTTCCTCCATTAACAGTGGGATCAAATTAAAGCCTCCAAACATAAGGATAAGGATCAGCCTTTCACCCTTCAGGTAAAATTCCTAGCTTAGGTTACTCTCATGCTGTGGCAGACCGTAAGGACTAATGTTGTATTAGGTATATTACATCTCTGACATCTGTTGATCAGCACAATGCTCATCCCTACAGCTTGGTAAGGAGCCGGCAGCCTCTGCCAACCACGCTCCTTTACTCCTCCCAGGCACGCTGGGCTCACCAGCTGGGTAACTGGCCAAACCCTCTTCTGGTCCAAGAAGAAATGCGAGTGTGAAAACAAAGTGTGTGTGTGGGGGGGGGGGGGGGATGGGGCAGGGGGGTTGAAGACTGTAAGACCTCCCAGAAAGGGAGGTCTTTCTCCTATCGTTGGGGCAGGAGAAATAGAGACCTTACACTACTGCATGATTAGAAACAGTCATGACAAAGTTTGCAGAAGCCAGAGTGGACTAAGCTCTAGCTCTTATTGTCATCTTCTCAATGACCAGCATCACCATTTGTCCTAGGGAAGTGGTTCCTCCATTTGTCACACCCACCTGATAACCTTGCAGGCCATCAGAAGTAACCAGTCAACTCCTTGTGTTCAACAGGTTTGACCTTAAAAAAGATGACAAATGGGTGCTGCTTTCTGAGACACACTGCAAGTTGACAGTATTGAAAAAGTGGATGCTACTGCTTTACAGCATTGTGTTAGTATGTCATCTGAACAGACAATGCAAGCAACTGAGTTACTACTGCTTAACAAACTGCTGCATGTTAGCCGTGCTTTAGTAATTGGTGGTTATGCATGCTCTTAACCAAATCTAAGTCAAGTATATCGGCTTAAGTAGTAGCTGCCAGCTACCATTGTCCTCTCCTCTCCTGCTGAGTAGCAGAAAGACCTTGCCATGGTCATATATCATCTTCAGTGGAGATCTTTTTTTTTTTTTTTTTCTCCTAAAAGATCTTCTGTTGTAGGACCTGCTTTTATGTAGAGAATCGAGATAACAGAATGACTTGCCATGCAGGGGATGACTTCCTGGTTCATTTTACATCTTTGGAACTCTAAGAATCTGTAAAAAGACGAATAAGCGCCAGTCACGCTAGGTGCAGTAAACAGATCGTCATGGGAACAAAGCCAAAATCTCTGCACAACCCAGTTAATATATTTCTTATCTCTTCATCTGCATTCTGCTAAGAAGTGTTATACCCCAAAAATGAGGAAAGAGGATATCCTGTACATGCACATTTCTGCAGGATTTATGGACAAGAGAACAACCCCCCCCCCCCCCCCCCCCAAAACTCATTAGAGTCAAAATTATACAGGAAAAAGCCACTGCTGGACTTTTTCTCCACATCAGATCAGGTGAGAAAGCAGCAATAAAGACATCCACTTTTTATATTGCAAAAGGTGATCTAACTCCCATCTTCTGCTGAACACTAACCTTTAATAAAACCAATCTGCTTTGGGTATGTGCTGTACAGTACAAGCAAAACCAGTCACAGACTACCCTCTTTGGTCAGAATTTTACACAGGTGGGGATCTAGCACGTTTAGATCCCCATTTAGATGGGGATCTAACACAAAGCTACATTATCTAAGGCAGGAGCAGTTTTTACAGCGCCTGGTAAAAATCACGGTGTTTTCAGCTTCTGCTGAAAGTGTTGCCAAGAAGATTTAACATTTTATATCAAGCAACAGCTGATAACGCTCAGGTTGCAAGCTGTCTGGACCAGGAGAAGTGACAGCTTTATTGTACGTGCATGTTTGATCTTATCCATGGTAAGTGATGCACAGAGGGCCTTCCCTAGGAAGAGCTGAGCTTAACTTGGCTTTGGGAGTGCCACAGGCCTGTAGAGCTCCCCGGCTCCTCCAGCCCGGGCTGCTGCTGCTGAACCCTGGCTCCCTGTGAAAATAACCTTATACAGTTACCACTTGAATTGGGAAAATACGCCTGAAGCCAAAATACACTACAGCAATGAAGGATATCAAACCAGCATATCCCCAATCTCAAAAATAGCAATTGTTCAAAATATCCTTAATAGTCTCAACATTTGCTTTCTCAAACTTTAATGACCAACACCACAAAAATACTATTTATTAATGCTAAATACTAATTCATAGAGGAATGGTATGAACTGATGATTGACGTCATGTGGTGACCAAAATAATGAGGTACTGAAATCAAACTTACTTGCTTCTGCCCTTTGCATTCAGCCTTTAGATCACATATGCATGTATTTATTTCTCCCATTCTCCAAGTCATTAAATGTCCGAGATAGTATCATGCAGACATTAGTAATTGCATTATACAAGCAGATGCAGATACTTGCCCCCTTTGTAATATTTCTGTCACTTCATCTACCAGGATAAAGTCTCAAAAAGTTTATATAGCACTTTGTAGGAGACTTGCGCTGCTGCCTGGAATGACCAGGCTGTGAAAGCAATGCATTTTATAGACAGCAAGGAAGACTGGAGGAAGGACATCGCTGCTAGATCTCCCTCTATGTCTTTAATTCCCTCGGAAGCCTCAGGCAATCTTTGCTGGACACCAGGTATGGTGTCTGCTCATAGTTAATGTTCAACTGCGTGAGGAGAAAAGATTCCTATTTGCTATGTGAAGATTTCAATTATCAAAACCATTAGAAACAAGTGGGGGCAATTAAAGTTCAAAGATTGATTGCTTGGGAAGTGCCTGCATGCCCTGGTAGCCACTGCAGAAGCTGCTGCCGTGTTAATGCTGGTCTGTGTTTGGCAAAGGTGTGATGGTAGAAGTAGAGGTACGCTCACGAGCACTGTTAAATTGCAGGTCCTTTGTGGCCTTAAGCATGCTTGACAGATGTTTTGTAGAGAAGGGTCAGATACCTCTATCAGGAGAAGGAGATGAGCGCATAAGCAAACTGAAGGCTTGGGCAAGTGTGGGCGTACGGTTAAAGGGAATTAAATTGCATTTTTACACTTGGAAAACTGAACTGAGCCAAGTACCCAAATAGGTGCTTGATGCGCACCTCCCAGGAATAAAAAGATTGTTCTAGTCAACTTAAATAAAGGAAAACATGTACAGATAGAAGAGATGAACCAAAATTTAGCTCTGGATCTGGATGATATATATGTATGCTGTGCCAGACCAAATCCTCTGCTCCAGGCACTTGCAAACTGTGGAATTTGAAGTCTGGGTCTTCCTAAATGTCAGGATCTGGTTCATTTTAGAAACAGGCTAAAGCAGATATGAGCTCACGTCTTCTGAAAAATATGGGAGCACTTCAGGGCTATTCCTTCTTTATTGGATCAAGCCCCTTGATTTCTCAGAGGTCACCAATATGAGGGACAATTTAAAGAATCAAAGTAATGAGAGGCTTGCAACAGGAAACTGGTGGTCTTGGGAAAGGCATGGATGACAGCAGTACTAGGATCGGTGTAACTAGTGATCTGAAGAAATCATTTAATCTTGCACACTTAATGAAGGAAAGGTCAAACAAAAAAAAAGGTTATGTAAATACATCACGGAAAATTGCATCATGGGCCTATAATGCATGAAGTCATGTAGATTTTCCGATTACCAGACCTTTGACTTTGCAAACTTTATATTCTTTAAACATAGTTTTTAGTATGCAGCCACATATATATATTATCACACAGATATCCACAGATACATAGAGATATATATGCATGCATGCACTTCAATACATTGGTCTGCAAGATGATATACTGTTCAAGGCTAAAAACAGTTTCTACGCATTATATAATAGAGTTTAAGAGCGTTCATGTAAATTCCAAGACTTGTGGTTCTCCAAAATGGTCCACCATTACAGAAAATGAAAGGTTTACTCAAACTGAAGGAAAATCCTTTCAGGAGAGGTTTTGAGTTAGTGCAGCAACCCCTCCGTTTTCTAAATACAGGAAGAAACCAAATGGTTTTAACTTGACTTGTTGCAAGGTTTGCTTCTATAGCCATTCCAGCAGCAGCATTCCCACTGAAATAAGTGATGCATTCGTGCAAACTGGCTGCATAACAAAGGACTAAATATTTCACCTACTTAGTGACTCATTTAGAACTGTTTTAATTTTTGCAATTGCAACTCTTTGGTAAAAGCTACCGATCACGTACTTTGAAGCGTCCAGGTTTAAGGCCCATACCAACAGGATCAATTGCTGTAACCCCGCCACTGTATCTAAGTTGGTCCCAGCCATTCTGTTTATGAATTATGGTCGATCATCAGGATATTCAGGAATACAATCTACCAACACAAGAACTGGCTCTGTTTGCTTGATAAAAAAATTTTGTTCAAAATTATTTTTGTTATACATGACCACAGCTACAATACATTCAGTTTTACAGGACATGTTCCCTTTCTTTGGATTGAGGAGGGGTTTTTAAGACAGGAAAAGAGGATTTTGGCCATTTGCCCAAGATTTCTAAACGTCCTGAAGCCCAGTGAAAAGAGTAGCTACTTGATATCTCAGCGCCTCAGTCTGAAGGTCACCAGGCACATGCAGATCACCTCATTAATGCAGATAATTAGTTTGTAATATCTGTTTTTGAGAATCTGACACAGGCGCAGGAGATCTTATGCATCCTTATAGCATCAGTCTGTGTAAGCAAGAGGCATCTGTACAGCACAGATATACCTTAAACATGCCACACTTCCCAGTGGATCACTGGTACAGTTTCAGTACGGTTTCCCAGAGCGGTGTCATGTAGCTAGAGCAGGTTTTTATTTAGTATAAAATAGGATTTACAAAATTATACTCATTAGAATGCTGAAGAAACATGTTTAATCAGGATTCTAGATAACATACAGGCTCCAACACATACACGCATGGTGCTGAAAACTTGGTCGTCACACCGAGTATGGAGCTCTGCGTCAGTCCTTTCTGGGGTAACTCAAGTTAGCACGTTACAGTGCGGTCCCCACCGTCTGTAAGAGCAGCAAGCGCTCACGCGGTGGCTGCAGGTGGTCTGCTGCAGTACAGTGGCGGGGAACAAAGGCGGTAGGAAAGAGGAGTGTGTGTCGCACTCAGCAAGAAAATGTGCATGTGGGGATGTGAAAGGCCAGTCAGCAAAGAGAGCAACCTTTCGCTATAACCTGTCTTTGCAATACATGACAAAGAATAGAAAGGAAAATGTTTAAACTTGTGTGTGCTTGATGCACAGGGTTGAGCATTTTCTGCTTTGACTGCAGTCTTGCCTGCTTTTTGTCACAGTAACAGCAGTCAACACAGACAATTTTATTCAGATGCCTTGTTGTGTTTTACTGCACAATACATAAAATGTAACCTGATAACACACAAAAGGGATTTGGCATCTTTGCTTTGTAGCACGAACAATGTTATTGTTATGGGCCATCCAAAATATGAGTCAGCCTGCAGGGATACAGCGGTGCAACGTACCAAGTAGCGAGAGCCAGTCTGTGCTGCGGAGTTAACGGCCCCGCTCTGCCTGCAGATGCGCTCTCCCACTGACGGTGCCTGCGACTCTTGCCTTTCGCTTGTCCTCCCACTTCGAAAGGACGGACCGTTCGGAAATGGCATTTATATCGCCTTTAAATTGGCAAATATCCCACTGTACAGTAATTGGTTAAATTTATGTGGCATGTGGTTTCATTCAGCTGATCCACACTCCACTGTAAAATCCAGGCACACCCCGGCCTGACTGAAATCATGAATTCTCTTCTCAGCCAAAGACGCTAAAGTGAACATAAAACAGACTAGGAACCAAAAGGCAAATGGACTCTTCCTTTCAAAGCTCCTGAGACCCTTAATCCCCGCGTATCCTTTTTCCACACACTGCCTTATGTGTTTGATTGAGGACCAAGTGATTGAAATCCAATTAGCGGAGGGAGTGGGACTTCCAGGCACTCAGATCAGGATGCCTTTTCCTGTCGCACGCGAAGTCACTGTTATGGAAACAAGCAAGTATCTGAAGCGTCCCTTGAAATGATAAATCTATAGAAAGCAGGAGGGACATGGGCAGCGAGAAATTCCAGGGAAAGAGCCGCTGCACAGATAGACAAAAGGAGAAAGACACAGAGGGGCTTTAAAGAGAAATTCATCAGCAAGTGTTCTGACTTAGAGAAGCCCTGTTCTCTCAGGGTTCAGGGATAGCTGGGGAGAATCTGGTGGAGCATGTTTAAAATGGACATTGTTCTATCACCGAGACCCAGTGTTGCAACGCTATTCTCTTCAGAACAGTTAAAAAAGCCAGAAAAATGAGATTTTATAGTGACATTACTCAGGCAATTTCCTGTGTCCTCAAAATGCAGCTGGAAACCGGACACTGGGTGGAATCCATTTCCTTCAGTGTTGCAGTGGGGCATGGGTCATTTTCTGTGACAAAGCTGTAACTCTCTCCTATTTTTACGGCAGCCGATGCCTTGGGAACAGGACTTGCAGTCTGGTTTCGTGTGGAACACACTATAGGCTAGGCTTGCTGGCCTTTGCACAGTGAGTCTTTCCAAACACATTACTCCATAAGACGTGATCCCAAAACTGACTCAACGTTGGAGGCACATCTGGGATTCAGTTACTCTTTAGCAACCTTTAAGTCGCATTTATTTGGAAAACAGGCAAGAGGGAGAGACAACGGAAACAGCTCACTCTAAACAGAGTTGCTGTATCTACACTTACCTGACCTGCGAGGTCTCGGGAGTAATTGGGATACTCCCATGAGTTGACACTTGCTCACCTTCACCTCGCAGACAGCCTGAACTGAGGCCGGAACGCATTGCCAGGCACGTGGTGCGGCTGAGACCCCCGGCAGGGCTGTCCCAGGGGCACCCCGGTGGTCCACAGACAGGCAACAAATCGGACCTCAAGCCTGGTCTCAGGGAAGTGCCACACGGCAGCGGCCAGGGCCACTTGGGGCTCCTCAGCACCTCCGATCCTGCCTGGCCAGGGTGAGGGCACTGAGCGAGGCACACCGAAATTCACTGAAAGGAAGACGCAGCACAGGGTTTTTAAATAATTTTATAATTTCCTGATGAACTTAGTCTGTGAATAAAAAAAGAAGAAAAAATGAACAAAGTGTTTATATTATCAAGGCAAAGTTGAATATAACACATTTTCTTTGCAATTTCATTATCCTGTCAGTAACATGACTCCAGCAATAAAACACATACAAGTTGAAGGCAGCGTGCGCACTTGCATCACGGACATCAATGTCTCCCGCTGCTGTTATTTCAAAAAGGAATTCAAGTACACGAGATCCCACACCCAAAGCCCGGCTCCCCCTCCACTAAAGTGCAACGCGTCTCTTCCAAAGCAAATGACGGATCCATGTCCGTAGGGTGGATGGAGTATCCCATAGATTTTTTTTTTTTAACTCCATAGGGCAATCCCCTAGATTGCCCCCATAAACTATTTGTAAACCAGAACCTGGTGTGCGGCCCTCATCATTTACTGACTTGGAGAGAAACAGCAATATACTATTTCAGTGGGCTTGGAGCAGCACGTTAGACAAGCACAGGAATTATCCCCCTGTTCATGGTCCCATTTGATTCATCGTCCTTCAGCATCTGAATAGATACAGGCATTTGCCAATACAACCTCCCAGATACACTGTAACACGCGTTTCAGTAAGGGCCAAACGCAGCTGCCTCTGAGCAGGCGCAGAGGACAGGCATCCTCCCATATAAATGAAATGCAGAGCGGCCACACTTTGCTGGGACTGAGACTTAGCCATGCCCACGGAGAGCTGGGAAGAACGGGTAGGTTACAGGGGCAATGTCTACTCAAGATTGGCTCCAAATCTGGATTTGAGATAGCCACATTTTACAATGTATGTGACTAAACACAGCTGATAAAGAGACCCCTTTTTAGTCAGTTTTCAAATGAAAAAGAAACATTTTGAACAAAAAAACCCACCTCAGCACTCAGAACCTAAAGCGGAAATGCAAAAAGTTTAAAAACAAAACCGATCCACTTGATTTTCAAGATCCAAACTCGAAATGCAAAATGCATACAAAGAGCATGTGATAAGTAAATTTGATATTAAAAAAATACATTCATTTAATGAAATTCTTTACTTAGCATCACTGGTAAAGTGATTTGTGTGGGTTTTTTGTTTACATTACATGACCGTTTATCCTCACGTTGCTCCTTTTAAGCAGCTCAGTCTTTGATGTAACTGCAACAGAGGCAGCTGCTAGTCCTTTAATGCAACGCGATCAACTGTGGATATGTGACCAACAGGGGACACAAAGAGACATAATTTTTAAAAGATGGGCATGCATGCAACTAATAACCATACTACGCAATCTACGCTTGCACATGTCCCTGGCATTTACAGATGTAATGCAGAAAACAGTCAAAATTTGGCCAAAAATATTTGGCCATTTACCTCAACGTTTCAGAGTTTAAGGGACAACCAGTATAGATAACTGTTACTAGAAAAGCCTGGTTTCTAAGACGATACTGTTTCTTTTTCCCCAATTCTATATTACATGTGTAGCATGTACAGTATAAAACTGGGAAAGCATGAATTCAAACTACAGGGTTTGTAGCATTTCCTAAGAGCCCAAGCTGTCTTGGACCTCAAAAGCCTGTTAAAGGCAACTGGTTATAATTAGGAGCCCACAAATCCTTTTCCGTACAATCCCGAGAGGAGGAGTCATGGCTTTGTTGTTCTTTACTTGAATTCCTTTTGATGAAATTTATTTTTATATATTTTTAAAACACATCTTTTTCAGTTCTACTACTATCTTTTTAAATCTGACAACAGACACACATTGTTGGTAACTGCCCCAGCCTTAGGACCACACAGACAATATCGACAAGCAGAAAACAAAACAGGAAAAAACACCCCTGAAAAAGTCAGGAGAGGTACTGATGACAGGGTTACAGCACTCACCACACACACTGGAAAAAGTCAGGATTTCTGTGTTTATGCTTTTGACACTAAAAAGTTTTGAAACAGTTTTTCTTTTTTTCTTTTTTTTTTTTTAAAAAGAGTCAGCGGACACAGCCATTTTGTTCAGAAGGATTTGCTTGTTGTGTAAGGTTCCTTCCATTTAAGTGGAAAAAACAATTAAAAACGTTGCTCTGTTTAAAAAAAAGCCCCCGACACTCGTATCCTTTGCCACCCTGCCCGGACTGAGCGCTTGGCCGAGAGCTGCTCCTGCCAGCTGCGGCAGCCCAAGGCGCCCTTTGCCTGAGCCTCCCACCCCACTGGCTTCACTGGGGCAGTGTTAGTTATCCACGACCTTCTGGTTCCTCTCGCTCGGTCCCTGGTTCAGGGCAGACGGGGAGCTGAGCAGAGGCTTCTTTTACTATCGAATGCCTTGATTGTACTATTTCCCTTTTCATTTCATCAGTCATTGAGGAATATATGCATTACCGATCTGGTGAAACTTTTACTTTACAACCGTATGGTATGGTATCAGCACATGGATTCTTTACACCCTTTGTAAAGAACCCCTGGTGATGATTGGCAATTAGTGCAGGAGTGGGGACGCAGCCCTGTTAACCCTTTAGCAGATGTAGAAATTTCCCAACAAAGTGAGCATTAGCAGCAGAAGAGGTGGGAATTAGAGGGGCAAACGAAAATAGAGGCCCCGTGGTTCAGAAAACAGGGTTACGTGAACAACATCTTTGACATTAATGCTCCTTTGTGCAAAATACTGAGAGCCACAAAGTACCAGAAAATCTGATAAGGAAGGTATATTCCAGCAGTACAATCAGAAACGGCACATACAGTTTTGTGTATCGTGTGACCGTCACCTTCCATTCCCTGGACGTGGCAAAAAATGGATATTCCAAGGAGGGTTTGGCATTTCCTAGAGGGAAAGCTGGTTAGAGGCAGTCAAAATAAAAGATAACACCAGAAGCTTAGAGTCTCATTTGGGATGCACTCCAGTCAACTCTTCTTCCCATCACAAAATAGTGCTAATGTTTTCACGCTGCAATTCTAGTGTTGTAATGTCCTTTTAGTGTTTCTAAACGAGGTTTGATTCAGAGGAAAATATGACCTTGGACTCCAGGAGATGATGAACAAGCGCGGTTGGGGAGTCAGCTTTTGCACTGTACATGGGCTTCAGGCTTGATGTTATTCTTTAGCTAAAAAACAGCTAAAATAACCTACTTAAAATCTTCTCCAGAGAGCTCCTCAAGTCCTTACATCTCTCAGTTTCTCTACAAATAACAGCTTGAAAGAAAAAAAAATTAAAACAACCAAAGCTTTCAGAACTCCTTTAGCAACTGTGACTTCATTAAACAGGAGGAGAAAAAGCAAGTTTCCACAGACTCCCCGGGGACCAGACTCAGGGGTCAGGAAGCAGGAATGGCATCTGAATTCCTAGAACTACCATTGCATTGTATGACCATTGCGCTAGGAAACTGTCTAGGTCTCCCTGGCTGCTGACATCTGGATGTAAGACTTTGAAAGACTTGTGGTGGGCTGGACAACTGGATGAGGATCCCAGTATTTGCACACATGCGCCCCTTCTGCCATGTGCCTGATATGCTACATCTTCGTGGATTATGATGACAAAATCTATCACTTAACCTAAGGCCAATGGTGTGGTATTCCATACAAGAGAAAAGAAAAACCATCACTGGTCATGTTCAGCATTAAATCATGGCCAGCAGCATCTCCCAAATCACATAGTTCCTCAAGCTATTCAACATGACAAGGTCTCTCTCCAAGCAGGATCAGAGAGATTATCTGAAATATTTCAATGGAGATCAAGTCAGATCAAGGCTGTTCCCAGATGAGATCTGCTTTCTCCCCGAAAGCCCTTTACTGAGGTCTAAGATCAGTGCGTAAGATGGTTAAGTCTAGAAGCCCTGGAAGATAACAGTAGTTAATGAGAAAAATTGCAAAGACCCAACAACCCAGATGGGAGGAACAGCAGGTGTGTGGCTCGGAGATAAAGACCAAATGGCCAGTGTGAAAACTAGCCAGGCTTGACAAATCCTTTCAAGGAAAAGGTTGGGAGACATGTAGAGTGTAAACAGTGAGATTCACCTGGTTTCAACTGCGTGGATCCTGCGCATGCTGTCTAGCCAGCAACATGGCCTTTGCTGAGGCACTTTCAATTCTAGAAACACAGCCACAGGCTGGCAGCTGAGTTACAGACCCAGAAGAACCAGCACTGAAAATCCGAGTTTTCCCGTGATGTCTAGGCGAAGCAGTAAAAAAGTGGAACTGAAATAACAGGCAGAAATGACCACCCTGGTTCCCTTCCCCCTCCCCCTTCCCCTACAGCAGAAACACTATCGAGGACCATCTCAGTAAGAGGTTTACAAGCAGGAGTCATTTGAACCATCGATAAGGGAAATTCCACAGCCTCTCACAGAGGAGGGATTGTTTTACAGCAGGGAACCAGGGCAGCTGGAGATTTGACCATATAAGTTAATGAGATAGTCAGGACTGGTGGTGGCGGTGCGATGATGTTAGGCTGATGGCTGTGATGGTTTTACAGGCAGCATTAAATTCCTTGAGTGAGTAATTAGGGGCGATGAAGAAAAGGCAAGAGGAAAGATTTCAAAACAACAGCTCCTATCAAAACGTGCTGACTCAAATAATAGCGCCAAGGGGGTGGTTCTGGTATGAGGCATGGCTCAGTGGTATGTACAGTCACTGTCTACATGCCTTCCGGTAGTTCCCCCTCGCAAACATTCAGGTTGCCATTACTCTCCTGTTCCATGACAAAAAAAAAAAAAAAAAAACCCTGCAGATAGAGACTACTACTACAGCGAGAACTAAAGTTACATTTCCTGACTTGGCAGTTCAAAATATGCCAAAGCTGTGAACCACCTCTGTTTTGGAGACTTAGATATTTCTTCCTAGTGGACATCATGGTTATTGATACAGTTTATTCTTCTGAAGAGGACTGCAGGTGAAAATGTTCCTTTGGGTATGCTAGCCAGAAAGGATTTTACTGATGGTGTTGTTTATTGCAGAGTGTTGGTGACCCACTCTATCCTTTGATAAACATTAAAGTAGAATGAATTTGGATGTGATTTACTTAAAATTAGTTTTCAATATAGTCTATATAGGTATATAAAGGATATGTCAGTCTTGTCCAATTTTCAGTGCTGGTTCGAGAAAAATAGGGTGCATTTAACTTACTCAAACTTTTGCTGATCTCCTTTCCATTAGAAGAACTCAGTCATTTCTAAAGATAAAAATACGACAAAGACATACAGAGGAGCTGTGCTGTGGATTTGAAAGACAAAGAAATGAAGTTTTCCTGAAAGTGACTGAAAAATTTCACTTAGCCTAACAGTTTAGTGATTAAGCTCACAATATAGTAAGTTATACGAAATTAAACTGCAGGCTCTGAATGGGAGGTTTACTGAGAGATGGACTATGAACACTGTAATCAGCTGATATTTCTAGAATTTGTAAAATCAGTTAGAGCTACAGCAACAGCCACAGGAGTCAGGGGATTCATAATTAGGAAGAAAGAGACTAGAAAGCCAAGATTCCTTCTACTGCTGTGTTGATGGTTGCTCTCCTTTCCTCCTCTCCCCTTGTTCTCTTAAGTAATATGAGAAAGCTAAAGGGAAACAATTCCTTTAAGGAGCATATGGGGAGGTGTTAAAGGGTTCTGTCCTGCAGGTGCCCCAGACACATGTAACTGTTAGTAGACGGAAAAGTATGCAGCCCCCCCCCCCCCCCCATTAATGCAGATTCCAAGAATGAACACCCAAGTCCTACTCATAAAATGGGATTCCGATTTGTTACCCCTATGACAAACTGATCTGCTCTTGGAGGTCATGTTACCTGTCAGCAGGGGCTTTAACGAGAGTCAAAGACTGATGGAAGCAAGACCAAAGCATATAAGAATGCACTGATTTAATCAAAGCTGTGATGTTATACCTATGTATTCAGCTGGGTGCCAACTCCAGCAGAGATGCTGCTCTTTTTATGCATGGGTTATTGCTTTGAACTCCAACTGATTCCTTGTCAACCTAAGCTACACCAAAATAAATTAAATTATAATTATAGTAAGAACTATTTATCAGTTTACCTAAAGTAGTTTTAAAATCATACTTTTAAGTTAAATGATGCAATTTTCTCCTGTAGAAAAAGCCTAAGACTATTCTGATGGCAGCTAATGTTCACAAAAGCTATTGCCCGAAAAATTATCTATGGGCAAAGTCTAGGGGCTGACCTGTTGACCACACCTGCTTGAAAGAAGAGAGCTCTCTATAAAATAAGAACTTAAGAGATATAGGGGGTATAACCTATGTTGGGAAAGCTCAGCTAAAAAACCCAAGACGCCAACAGATGAAAACAATTATCTGAAAATATGCCACACTCAGCACTTCAGAGTCAGATCAGTGAACAGTAAAAATCAAGTTAAGTAAACAGAGAGTACCAATATGCCTACCTTCTTCCCCAACTGCTAGATGAAGCAGCTAACAGGACCAAATAGGGAAACTTTCCTTTCCTTTCTTTGTTATTTAAGAACATAAGCAACATTGAGGCAGGCAGCGAGACCTGAGCTAGCTAGCTGATGCTGGCCCATCGTGAGCCATAATCACAGCACACTTGGTTTTAGGTTTTAGCAGTATGAAATTCAGGCTTTCAGCTTTTACGGAAAAAAAAAAAGAAGCAATAAATGAATAGAAGGCAAAGGCTACCCTTCCGCAACCTCAACTAGAGCTACTTGGTTTCAGTGGCTCCCCTCTTTGCTTAATAGACTTGGAAGAGCTCTGCTTAACTGTATCCAAAAGTCACAATACCAACAACAAAATCGACAGGGAAGCGGACTATAAAGTAGAAAGGCAGTGAGAAGATGAATGCAACCATGACTGATTAATCACAGATTGGAAGAACCTAGGGAACACGTAGTTTTTAGAGGTTTTTTTGCTTTTGTTTTCTTTGCAAAAGGTGCACCAGAAGTTTCTATGCCGTTTTTTGTCTTTCACATTCCTCTCCACTCTCATGACTCCTTGGATTGACTGGGCTTGGCCATAGGGTGCGCTGCTCTGGTGGGGCCAGTGGCCGAGGTCATGACGACTCCTCCAGTGCGTTGACGACTTGCTCCAGGATGTCAGGGCAGTGATCAGCTATTTGCTGTAAGATGGCATTGGCAAACTCCTGCAGCTCTGCGCTTTCCTTCTCACCCTTTTGTAACTCGTCGTGAAGCTGCAAGAAACAAACAGCCCCTTTTATTCGCTGGTATTAAACATGTTCATCGCATCACAAGTGCTGCCCAGAAGGCTCAGCATTAAACTGAAGCAGCATTTTCGGAAAGGGAGCTAGCAGATGTGTAGCACGCCGGGCACTTTACAGGACTGACGTCTTTCCTTGGTGAGCCTCTCACCAGCCTACAGAGAAGGGCCAACCCCCTGCTCTTTGTTTCACTTTTTCACTCTACAGGGACCAGGCTTGTGACCTTCCCAGTTAAGGTCATGTCAACATGGGGAAAATAAGCAGCTTAACTGCTCCAGAATAAATTGTTTCATGATAACTATCTAGAAAAGCTTCCTCTGTAGAATACGCTGCTGAAAGCAACTGGATTCTGGAAGAAACACAGCATTTTGCTCGTATACTAATTATTTTAAGCAATTTGACTTTTACTCATGAATAACAGGATGCTTCACAGTAGAATTAATTTCTATATGAAATCAATAAACATGCTATACTCACTGTCAACCAGAATTCTAAGTTTTCTATGGAAATACTCATTTTGTTCAGAGATTGTACTTTCTAACTCAGTCATAAGCATACTACCCAGAACTGCGGTGGAGCACACATTTTTTTTGTTTACTAACTGTAAGCTTCCTATTCGATCATTCTTTGTTCAGGTTACTACAATTCCACTCAGCATTTGGCTCAAAATGAGACATGGAACTTTAAAACTTTGTCTTACTCATTCTTTGTACAGTCTATAAACTGCATTTTTCCAGCAAGTGGTTTCACAAACCTGCCACACATGTTGCAGTATATGTGAATACAGTGTCTAGCTCTGGGTCTAATACCACCGCCATAATTAGGGGCCCACAGAATCTTAATGAAGAGCAGGAAACGCCTGCCTTTAGTAACCTATTTATCTGACCAGGAACTGATAAAATCCATGCTAGTCTGTGCACTGTGCGGAATCCCAAGTAAGGCTATAATTTGTGCAAGCATTTTAGGGTCACATTACATTACTGTAGTCACAATGGTGTAAGGAGCTAACAGAACAAGGAGAAGCAGCATCTCTTATTAGACTAGATGACACAATCAGATAAAGTATCTGATTGCAAGCATATACCTCTTTCATACACTATATATTCAAAAAAAACCTCATCTGCTTTACCAGGGATATAATTTCTTTTAACAAAATTATACTCCCTATGAATATAAGACAAACAAGTTTGTAGCAGGTACACACAATCCTTAGATGGATTCTGAAGTTTACTGTAAGCTTTTGCATTCAAAACTCTGCTACTTTGAGCGGCTGTAAAAACTAGTTCATCTATTTTTGAAGCTGTGTTTTTAAATTTGTTTTGAGTTTCTAGTATTATCTGACAGTCCTGCAAGATTTTGTTATCCTTAGGTTATTAACATGCTACTTCTACTGTTGCAGTACATTTTCACTGGAACTGTACAGTGTCCATATGTGACATGGAAAGAATGTCAAATCATAATTTTTCATCCATGAAGGGATAGTTGGTCACTGGTTTATGAATTTCTTGATTTATATTTCGTACTTCTGTAACATTGCTCATTATATAAACAGAGAGACCTGTCAGTCATTAGGACAACAGAGTTCTGTGTTTGCCTTACTAAGAGTACAATGCAGTGGGAAAGGTTATAATTCTACAATTAAACTTGTAACCAGATACAACAGAATGTCTCTATTTAGTGATGGTATCAACCAAAGCATAGGAGATTGTTACAGGATTAAGAGGGTTACTGCAAGAAATACCGCATAAAAACAAACAACCTAAGAATGACTACAGAATAAATACAAATGCATTTTAAGGAAGCTATGGTATAGACTTCTATAGACAGAAGTGAGAGAAAGGAAATTAAAATGGTAAGCCTGCTGCCCTATTCCCTTTACTAGGCAGGGTAGCATACAGTAAATTATTTGGGCTTTGCATGCAGAATGTTAGTTTAATGCGTTCTTATGTGCTTTGTTCCTACTGGCTGCTGTACGCACAGAACAGCTATATGAATTTGAGAGGGGCTTATGCCAAGAATCACAATGCAAGAGCAACCTGATCCTGCTTCTCAGAGTGACATGAGCTAGGGAAGCGGGGAAAACGAGAGGGAGGGGAGTACTCTGGGCTCTGTAAGAGCTCTCAGGGGAGAAAGGGAGGAGGGAGAGGATTCAGAAGTAACCCATAAAGGCTCAGAAACAGCATGTTGTGGATATGTGATTAGCCCAGTTCCAACAGCCTGGCAGAATTATTAGTCGGGAAGTTGCAACGGATGGATAAGCCTAGGAGACATCCCGTCAGCAAACAGGATTGAAAGAGTCAACACAGCCAGCTAGGAGCAGGGCTGAATATTAAAAGCCAGGAGACTTGGTGTCAGGAACTCTGTTCTGAGTCTCAGGTTGCTCAGTCTAGTGAAACTTCAGCAGCTCACGCGGCCCTGGCCACAGCAGCCTGCAAACCACCTACTGCCGGTAAACTCACACGACGGGTTTTAGTATTGAACTACTATGAGGCACGGCTTCGTTGGCCTCTCAGGCCACAGCAAAGATTTCATGGTGATATTAATCAGGAGGGTGTAAGTACATGGAGGTTAGGGGAAAGAGGAAGTAATGGGAGAAGAAGCAAACGATGTATTTCTCCTTTGCTTCCTCCATCCCCTTGCAGGAGTCTCTTCTCAGCTCTCGAATCGAGGGAGCAGAACCAGGAGAGGGCAGTGTTAGCAGGGAAAGAGCAACCCGCGCTCCTGGCGGGCCGCCCTGGCACCTACTACGCAGGGATGTGTCCTCTAGGCATTTCAGCCGCATCTTTCAGGTGACACTCCAGGAAAGGACACAGCAATTAAGTAATCAACAGACAGTAATGGACACCTCAAAGGGATTCATCTTCAAAACCGAAAGGAGGTTGGTGGACACGAAAGGATCCTACGGGTTCTCTTCTACAGAGTAAAACAGCAGTCAGTGATTTCTCGGTTTCTTGCTGCATTATTTATCGTATGTGCAAACGTATGCGTAATACCAACACTGCTTATAAAATTAAGATAAGCACAATCAAATGAGCCCACACTGGAGCTAAAATAAATGAAACGCAACCAAACAAAAGTAATAGACTTAACCAGATGAAGAAAATGTTTCTAAGAGGTAAGTTTTGGAGCATCAAGAGTCCAAAAGGAGACTGTTCTGAACACTGAAGTTAGGCAATTATGCTTTGCAAATTAACCTATACAGAAAAGTCTAGGCAGCTGCCTTGCAGGTGTCTGTGGTGAAACATTTTTGAAGAAACCAGCATTGAGGTTGCTAGCTTCAGAACATCTAAGTTTAATAACGCGACCTTCATTTAAGCAAAGCCATGGCAATTAACTGTGTGGCTGGTCACAGCATTTCTATATCACCCATGAAAACTCCATTTATATTGTTCATTTTAGAAACAGCTGGGACCAAAATATGTCACTTCGCATTGAGTCAAGCTCCTTGGTGGGGAACATCCAGTTCTCCACGGTATAATTTGATTCACCTAGAGGTTTGCAGTCCCAAACGTTAGGGAACTTTCCCTAAAATTACTATTATCAGTTCTGCTACTGGTTTCCCAGATCTTGTTGCGAATTCAAACAAAAGTGGTGTTATCTTCCCCAGGCCCTTTTTCTATGAAAATAAAGGAGTGCTAACACTCAGGCTTTTTTGTTGGCGTTTTCAGCCCAGGATATGATGAGATTCATACGCTTGCCTCATAAAAACGAGAAGACAAAAGAAAAGTCATAGAAATGAGAAAAGAGAAGAAAAGGCAAGGTATATATGTGTAGTTGATGACAAATACAAAAAGGTAAGTCAGAAAGAAAAGGATAGCAAGGACCTCAGAAGCAGCTTCATAGTATTTCTACTTTATCTACCGATAGAACAAGAAGTACCTTCAGTGTCTCAGGGGAGCATAGGCTTTCAGATTATCAGCAACAGATTCAGACAGTTTGCACCGCTGCTGCCTTCCTGGATTTAGAACAAGTCATAATAAGAATACCTTGCCATTTATAGTTTCAGTGCATTAGTGAAAAAAAAAATCACCATGAATTTGGCTCATATTGTGTGCTTCCTTGGTCCAAGATATTTCAGAGACTATTTAAAGAATGAAAGACTGATTGACATTCAGAAGGAAAATAAAGGTATAAAATCATAGCATCGAATCTCTTACGTGCATTAGGTGAATTGTGGTGCTGCTCCGTAGAACCTTACCGATATTTGTTTATCTCATAGTGCATAACCAACTTAAGCTAAGAACCTCTTAAATTTACTTATACGGAGAAGGCTCCTTCCTCAAAGTGTTACTTTCCTCCTATTAATAATTCTGCATAAACACTGACTAAAAAAAAGGCAAACAAAAATAAAGTTATATCTCATATAGAAGAATTCAGGGCTCTGGACAGTAAAACTCAAGGTAGGACATGGAGTACTTGTCAAAGAGCAAAAAAGGAAAGTTTACTACGGGGCTTCTGTAAGGCTACAATACAGGGATCTGGAACAAGGTTTCTGCCAAAGTTTAGGTCTTTCTGGGTCAAACTATGATTAGTCTGGAAAATACGTTTAGAGCTTAAATCACAGAAATAAGTGGCAACAAGAAATTCAGCTGATTTGACCTCGACCTTTTTTTTGAAACAAAATACATATAAGTCAAACTACACTGTATCTTAGGCAAAACTTCAACAGTTTTTCCATCTCCCCAAACCAACTTGTGCAAATAGGTATGTATGAAGTAATGAGAAACAATTACATACAATCCTTTTTTCCCCTCAACTTTATTAGACATATAATAAGGCCAAAATAAGGGAAAGGGATATGGAAATGCCAAACTTTTTATTTTTTTAATATAAAAAGAAAAAGAATTTTTTCACAGAGTCACTTGAACACTTTCGTTCTATCTGGAATTTTTTTTATTCTTTTAGCTCTTTAAAAATATTTAAAACACTTTTATTTAAAAAATAAAATAAAGGTTCAAATTGAACATTTTGACTTGTCTTTTTAAAATCATGTAAATTTAAAAAATATGTTTAAATATTTTTTGGTCAAAATTATTTACCACACTTGAATAGAATTCCCAACTGATTCAGAGAAATAAATCATCAGAAATGTACTGAGGGCTACTGTGAAGTATAATTGAAATAATTTGGTACGTGGGATTTATTCTGCATTCCTGAGCATCTTTAAGCCTTGCCAATAGTAGAAATGTTATTATTTCCTTGATAAGTAATGAATTGCAGAAGAGTAAAAATGGGAAGAAGGAATAAAATAAGTATCTGTAAGTCACATTTTGCATTTGACTAGGGAAGTTTGTGAATCCCGCACTTGGAAGTAACACAGCCATCCTCTGTCAACAACAGCAGCCATTTCACAGTCAGAGGACAATTTTGTGTTCATGTGAATTCTGGTACACATTATGCACTGAAAATAAATGCTGTTATCATGTATAGAAATGTATTATTCAGTGGATAAGCAAAATAAATAATAATCATCGCCCTTATCACAGGACTACCGGCTAGGACAACCTGCCTTTGAACTACGCACGCACAATACAAGCAAACCGCACAATTCTAATCCCTAAAAGCTCACAATTCTGCATGTTAAAGAAATTGTGGGAAAAGAGGTTAAGTAACTACTTACACTAATTTCAGTTTTCATACATTACTGTGTATGTCAAATTACTTTCTTGATGCCACATTAGTAGACGCTGCAATTACTCTGTAATTTACACTTAGCACATAACTTGCTGCTTCATTTCTCTACCGGAGAATTAGGCGTGTTTCCATAGGAACTATACATGGTTATTCTAGGCAGCAGTGAGAAATCACATGCCGGGGAGAACTCACCTGTCTACAAGACAAATCTGAAAAACTCTCTTAGAGGTCCTAGTTTATGAATCTTGGAAAGGATTTTGGAAAGGCTAGAACGGAGGGCTGGGGTCCAGCTAGAATTTTGTGTCTGCACAGGGCAAAACCTATACGAAAGAACAAAGCAGGAACTACTTAACTGAAATTCCTGTGTACTACAATAGCTTTGTGTTACATGCATCCATTCATGTCAGGACCAGAACTTCAGCCCTTCCAACCCCTTCCATGTTATTCGTTTCTCTTTAAGAGGTCCCAGCAGTTTGCTTATTACAAAGTGATGAAGAATCCTCTTAGGTCTAAAATTTTTGACAGATATTCCAAGAAGGAAATTTCAGCGGAATATTTTGGTTTCACACAACCCAGTGAGCTGAACCCAAGCAAACAAAGGCGGCAGCTGCCCCGGCCTGTGGCTCCTTGTGCAGGCAAAGGATGCCCCCGGGGCCTCCCACGCGGCCCCTCTGCACAACCAGCCACAACCAACAGCGATAGCTCAAGTTTCCATCAACTTTCCAAAAACTGCCATGAGTACCACAGCATCTGAGCAAAGCACAGAGGAACAGATACTTCTTACTAACAACAAAACATACGGAGAGGCCAGAGGCCCTTGAAAAAATTAGGAAATACATTTGTACACAAAGAAATATATAAATTGTTCTAATTATTACTTATAATTTCTAACAGAATCCAGAAGTGGGCTGCTTCACTTTAAAATACGTTATGCATTCCAAAAAGATTACAAATTAAAAACAAATGACATAAATCAGGTGGGGAAGATAACAAGTTAATAGAAGAGAGGTCAGAGAAGGAAGACAGGGCAATATAGTAATTTAGAAAGGATAAATACAAAACATAGCAGAGTAAGTAATTTTTTTAAGAAACTAAATAAGTTGAGTAATTTGTCAGAGATGATGCAGAAGTAAGAATATAAGAGGAATCTGAACAAAAAAGTATAATGGAAGTTTATAAAATAGCTATTTATAATTTAGAGTTAAGTTTGTCCTGCTTACAACAGGGCTTGTATAACAAATCAAACATGCATGTTTAATACCTCCAAATTGAGTAGGGACATAGGCAATTTTAAAACTGAATTTTAAAGTTACATATACGTGGTCTGGTGTCCTCTCATATGAAAAGCTTAGCACTGGATGTTGTTATAATAAATTTTGTTGACAGTCAAATTAAGATGAAATGCAAATTATGCTCCTTGGAACTAGGTCATCACTGGTTAGCCAACACTGCAGGTTGCGTCTGATACAGTAAAGTGACATTATCACCTTTTTCCTTCCTCTGCCTTTGAGCAGCTGAGCAGAAAAAGCTCAGCTCAGCTTTTTCTGAAAGCTGAGCTTTCAGAAAATCAGTAATTTCTTAGGAGAGATTTCTTAGGAGAGGGTTACTGCTAGGAATGCCGAGATCGTCCACGCTTTTTTGGAAGCTGCAATACAGAGAGAGGGAAGAGGCGCTTTCTTCATTATCAAGGCTCTTTCTAGGACAACGAAGATTTTCAAAAGACCCTCTCTCTGCAACTCACAGCCCAAGCAGCCACAGGTGCAAAACCACGTCAGCAGTGGTGTGAGACAAGCTCCCACAGCAGGTGTCTTCTGAGAGCGTCTCATGGAAACCTGCCAACATGCTACCGGCTGCCCTTGATGCCCAGGTCACAACGGAAACATTGCAGGGAAAAAAGGAAATAGGTTGTGCGGATGCCCTGCAGGAAATGGCCAAATGGAGCAAAAGGGACAGAGAGGGCAGGGATGGCTCTGTACAGCAGGTAGAATATCTCCCACTACTACTCCTACAGTCAAGAAACTTAATTTTAATCCTCCTCTACTAGAGGACTTTTTTTTAAAGACCACCTTCATTCCAAAACAAAAAGCTCTCCAAAATAGTAGGTTCCACACTTTTGCATAGCTGGATTTGAAGCAATGAGAAACATTTTTAATAGTGATTAAGCTATTAACAGAACAAGCACAGTTGTGTACTATTAATCTATTTGGTTGTCTCTGTCTTAACTTTCTCAGACTGCTGCCTTCCAACCACAGTACAGCACACCAACAGTAACACATTTAAATGTTGGTTTTCAGTAAGTTCCTTTTTCTTCTCTGCTTTTTTCTTCTGTGATAGTAAGAGAAAGACAAAAATTGAACTGTAAGCAAAATGTGGAATATATTTTTATGTTTTTAATGTCACTGCCCTTCACACAGGAATAAAATCCCTCACTTAAAGGCAGCCATCTGAAACGTGAAACATAGTGGTAGCTCTACGGACCCCAGCAATATTAACATAATGATAAGTTTAGGACAAGGTGAAAGAAAATATTGTATGTAATAGAAATTGCTAGGATAATGCAATTATTTGTAATGAATGAATGCAATGTTTATTTCTCAGCATCAAGACTTGGAACATTCTTCCTCCTTTCTGTTAACTTCAATTTTTTAATAAAAAGAAATGAACAATGCATGAATTGGTCAAAGGAGGATAGATCTGGAAACTGTGCTGTTTAACACATTTGGGGACACTGGGTCAGAACTGACTCAAAGGAACATTTCCTCCAAATGCATAACTGAATAACGCGGTTCCCATGCACAAGAGATTCTTTACTGTCCACAACTTAGCCTAGCATACCCAGTTTAGATTCGTTTTTGAGATACCATGTATTCATAAAGTACTGGCTTCAGGCCTTCATTACAAAACGGACAGAAATTTTACTACAGAAACTCAGCTTTACAAAATATCTTTGATAAAAGGCCAATAAAGTTAATTCAAAGAATTATATAGCATGCTGGCCCCATATTTTGATTAAAATCAACTGAAGTCACTAAGGAACACAGTTGAATTTCACGGTAGCATAAAGAAAATATTATACCTGAAAGGTACCAACTATCAATCAAACTTTGAGAGTCCACAAAATCATTTATGTGACAACAAATTCCCCATCGAACCATGGTGTTGATGCTGGCAGATGCTATCCCAGCAACTACTTGGGCATGCAATTCCATAGATCGCTGCGGTGATGAGCTGGAAGAGTGAAGAGCTTACATCTACTTCACATACTAGTTTCACCTATCAGAAGAAGCCACAGAAAACTCCTAGCTGAACCTCCCTCAGCAAATATGAAAGACCTACAGAATATCAGTTATGCTGAAATACAGCAGGACCAACCTTTGCCAATAATAGTTGCCGCAGTGGGAAATCACAGCTCTAAAAGCAGCCGTATGAAAACGAATTCTGAACTATTTATTAAAAAACAAATGAATCCAACTTACTGGTGAGAAGTGGATACGTTTGCATCATTCCTAAATACTATTGGTTTTCAGTTTAATGTATCTGCCCTAATCACGTTAGCACTACTTAACATTCAAGAGGATTATTTTTTTCCCACTGAGGCTGGAGAAGCATTATCTACAGAAGATCATATTAGAAGGGACAGGAGTGAATTTAAGGCACTGGATTTGAAGTATTTACAAAACTCATTAAAATTCCAAGGTTGCAAAATAGGTATTCTATCATGGGCTGCTGTGAATCTGGAGAACTAACCCCCTGCCCTCCCATGGGAATATTCTAAACACAAAGGAAATTCTGCAGTTGGAGAGGGAAAATCTCTAAGATCTAAATAAATAATGTGCTTTGTAAATCAAAATATATCATTAGCTTGCATTTTTCAACTTACATGCATTAAATAACATCTAGAGTGACTGTGGGGAAAACTACTTCGATGGTGAGTTAGTTATACATGGGAAGCACAAATGGAGTACTAATTTTAAACAACTGTGGGAACAGTAAGCAGAATTAAGAGAGTAATGGGAGAGGATGGAAAAATATATTTCTTTCTCTTCTCCAGGACAGCTTAGACAATTTTTTTTTGCTGGCAGTTTGCACTTGATTTCTTTGCCATGCAACATATGACTGTTGCTAATAGACTAGCAAAGCTTTAAAGAGAAAGAATATATTTTATTAGAGCAGTATGCAACTGGAAGAAACAGATGACATTTTGGGCATACTGTCTGTTCAGGAGGACTATTTGCCAAAGAAAGCCTTTTCTAATTTCTTCACCTACATCTCTTGATTTAATAGAAAATATTACGTATTCCGATAGACCTTGAATATATTCAAAGACCATCACAGTTATAATAGACTAGTCTGTCTATTTTAGGGATATCCAAACCTTGCCCACATAAGGCTTTTATTTTTACTTTCAGAGATGCCTTCCATGCATTCTACCAGTTTTGGCATGCAATGCTTCATCCAAGTCTGAAAGCCAAGGTGGTTCAAAATGGCATGCTTCATATTTTAGTGTGTAGTGTAAGAGCTGTGCCTCTTTACTATATGAGGGTGGCATGCACTGTACTGAAAAACTTTTAATCCCAGATCAGGGATTACAGACTCTAAGAGGCACAAGATGCCGACTCACTGGGCATAGGGGCTAGCAGGCGCTGCAGGAAAAAAGAATGTGTCAGGCTTATAGAGGCAAATGTAGAAATAGCGTGAGGTGCACAGCCTACAGTCATTCAAATAAATGAATGAAGACAGGTACAAAGACAGAGACCAACTGCCCCATACCATCTAGGTTACCATCTAGGTCCTGTTACCGACGTATTTATCTTTAGAGGTCTGCTCTTTTTTCAGAATTGCTAGACACGCTTCTGTTAGCTTACTGTAATTTGGCTCCTGAGCTGCTGACTCAAATTTTTGGATCACAATACAGCCTTGGGCTGAAAGTGTAAGGAAATGAGCAAAAACATCACAAAAGAAGAAAACCAGAGCTGAAGTGTTCAGGCTAGAACCAAGAGAGTGTTCACTGACCCACAAAACCACTTTTAACTATATAGGCCTTATATTGGTTTGTGTACATACTCGATATAGTTCTGTATATACATATAAAAGTGAATAATACAGTGAGAGAATTGGCATTATAATCCAAAGAGTCAAAAAGACAAAATTAGTAAAATTTATTTCTGGTATAAGTTCCTTAGATTAGTTTAGCTAAAAAAGTTTATGCATTCTACACAATAGCAGCAAAACTATAAATTAAAGAGTTGAGGAGACAAATAGGCAGGAGTGAGAAAAAGGGTTGTGGCGTATCATGAATTACAGTAAGAAAACAAGAGATGAAAACTGTCACTGAGGGGATTAAGGAAGGCATGACATCATCAGAGTTGGGAGAAAGGAAGATTATTTCAGCAGCTGAATTTTAACTAGACTGACAGTCTCCACAGAGACTTAACTGGACAAGCCATTACGGAACCATTCCTCTCAGTTCTGTATTCCCAAACTCCTAGAAATACACTGCTAAGACTTCTGAACTCTCGATTAGAAGACAGGGCGTGTGAGTGCACATGTATGCACATGTGTGTGTACGCTGCATGTAGCACAACGGGTCAAAATTTCAACTTAGGTATGCAGGCAAGGTGGCAATACAAAAAACCAAAAAATTAGTAGCATAACATACTGTTACAAAATACAAAAACACTCCATACATTTACATAAAGTATCTGACTCATAAAAATACACCAATTATAATTCAAATGATAAATGTCATTAATCATCACTTAAAAATTTAAGATCCCTAAGACTACATTAAGCTATTGACTACATCAAGTTCTACATTAAGCAGCTAAAATCTGTTAACAGATAAAACATGATAAAACTGGTATCTTGCAGTTAAGATTCCCAATGACTATGCAGATGCATGCCCTCAAACACCATAGAATAGATAAAATTTCATAACAAATATTAAATGTCAGTGATTCCAGAAGACATTGTATCCTTCCATCAGCTTAAGAATGGATCCTTCCTATCTGTATTCAGCACTTAGGAATGATTTCACAGCATCTGTGTGTGGCATGTCAGTAAGATCTACGTCAACGCTTCAGGCTTTCGTTCAGAGCTTCATACCACAAACTCACCTGCTCCTGGGTCATCTTCTGCAGCTCTTTCTCCCAAGCTGCCCGGTCATCATCCAGGTGGTAGGAAGCAGGTGGGGTGAGTCCACGCAGAATCAGGGGGTCACGGTCATGGCAGAGGGCTGTCAGATGTCCAATGTACAACTTCAACTTGCTGCGATTCTGATCAAGTTCTAAGAGGGGCTGAATTATCTGAAATAAGAGAACAGGAATAGTGAGAAACAGCCTGATTGATACCCAAGCAACAGGGAAGGCAGAGATCAACCACTAAGTTACAATCTTTATACTAGAAGAAACCTGAACACACAATATTCCTGCCCCACAATGTTCCTTCGACCCAACAACTATCCAGTATTGAAGTAGAAAGAAACCAAGCACGCTAGGAGAAGTGGATGTGGTGATGACAGCTGGCTATTCAATATACGAAATAACGATGATATGGGGTGAAAAATGAAATAGTATTAACTAAAAGGAGTAAGTCTATTGATTGTTCAGCAGTGCTTCAGTCAGCTATCACAACTCCTTGCTTTAATGAACATTAAATTTTTTGATGAAAGGTGTCTGTTCACAACAATGGCAATAGCAATGTAGATGCTGTCGCTTTACAAACAAACATTTAATTCTAACATATGTACGCACTAAACACGTTCTGAAGACAGTAGTTTCTAATGACGTCAAGATGCTGTTTTCTAAAAATGAACACATCTCTACTGTAGAAACTGGATGAAGACATACCTTAATCAAAAAGTCTTTTTTAGTCTTGAAAAGGCAAAGATTTCTATTTATTATGCAGGCCAGGTTCTATACAATAAGCCTGAGAAACTAAAATCAAAGAACTCTAATAAGAACTACTTTATTTCATTACATTCTGCCTAATCTGAATCTAATCCATGCTCCTCACTCCAATCCCTGGAACATCCAGTTCCTGCAAAAAGTATCAGAAGAGCCATTTTTCACTTGTTTTACCAAAAAGTAGGGTTCAAGTTACTGACATATACATTCTTGGGAGTCCCTCATTATGCCCCCACAAGAATACCGCTTCATACCGTTCTAGATGTTCATGGGTATATATTCAAAATTGCAATCTACAGAACTCCGGCTCTAAGGCTTGCAGCTGACCAAAACTGAGAAAGAGCCAGGCTCTGTACCTCCGCTCCATGAAATGAGGTGCTGAAGCTACAGGCACTGATATGTCCCAGCCACGAGAGCCCGAAAGCCTTGCCATCATGCTGGCAAGTGTCATCGTGCTCCCAGGCAGGGGCTGCACCTGCTGTTTGCTAGTGGGCCCACGATATCTTTTCAATACGGCACCTCTGACCCTGCTAATGAATAAGGAGCGAGATAATCTCTGAGTCAACAGAAACAGGGTGCTGGCATTACTTTCAACAAAGACTCTGGCTCCAGCCCCTTCTAATAAGGCTGTCAGGGCTCACTTACTTTGTTTTTAACACTGTTCTACATGGATTAACTTCCATAGGGTGAGAGGACCTGAAAGCAATGGCTAAGCGGCTAACTAATGTCAAACTCCTTGTCCTCCAGAAAGCTGGCTGCACTCAGAAGCCTACACCACAACATTAGGGTCGCGGCAGCTGACAAGAGTCATGGTGACAAGGCGACAGGGGCACAGGGCAGACAGGAAGCCTGCAGAGAGAGTAAGCTCACAGGCTTAAATCCTTCAGCTATGTACAGCCTTGGGGCAACATTTATTTAAAGATACCCACACACATGAAAATATGCTTTGATATAGCAAGACTGCAGCGTGGCAGAATACTTTCTTGTACAGGGCAGTAGGAAGGGTTATTTTAATAGCATCAACACAGTTACTCCCTTTTCCCTTTCACCACCAAGTACAACTGTCTTTAACTCATTATATCCATCGGCTTTGGCTGTTTGGTGAATATGCACTACCTACCCTATTTCTTACAATCTGGATCACCTATATTATGATCTGAAAGTGCACTACCTGTACAAGTGCAAAAAACCATAGGGCTTTTAATTTCCCTGACATCTTTTCTACCTCTCTGACTATTCCTCTTGCCCAAAGAGAGGAAAATGACAGATGGTTTTCTCACACCCTGAGAAAACAGTGTTTTATAAAAATGTAAAATGTAAGCAGTTAATGTCTAATAACTAGCTCTCCAATCAATGTACTTGCTATCCTGTATTGTCCTTCTTTTTTTCTGAATCTCTATCAGATGTGCAGCTTTCAGTCCAAAAAGATCCAGAATCTCTAACCTTCCTGGCTGTCCTTTGCAAACGGATCCTCTCTCTGACAAAGAAAAAGCAGAACCATCTAGCAAGCAATTATGGAACAACAGTTGAATTTGATAACTTGGGGACAAGTTCCCTCTTTCTGTACCCTTGCCCCCTTACCTCGAGAAGCATGTTCCTCTCCCTCTGGAAATAAGCCAGACGAGGCCTGTGAAAGTTCTTAACTACCAGCGCTCCCAAAGCTGTTCAGAGAGCAATCGTTCCTCTCACTTGGGATCCATTAAACCCTGCCAGTCAAGTGGGAAATGCTCTTCTATCTGCGTTCCTGCCATATCTAATTTGAACTAGTCACTTAGCAAAAGGCGCTGTGCTTCTCATACGGCAGAGCTGCCACTGCCTTATCTCAAGAGGGTGTAAGAGCATTTGCTAAGTGGGAAGGCAGAGCAGCACGGGATTCATGGAGCAGATCATGTTCCCATGATCAGCTCAGAGCTGTAGCGCTTTCTAGGAAAACAATGGCTGAACAGACTTCCCTCCAAACCCAGGATTATCTTCGAAACCAGCCAGTCTTCATTAATTGCGGCGATACGCTTAGGCCATCCTCATCAAAGCATGGAATGAAGTCTGAATAATGTAGCCTCAGGCTCAGAGCAGTGCTAATGGCCAGCAACGTTTAAAAATGGATTTGGCTAAAGAAGGCAATCACTACAATGGTGAAGTAGAAATATGAAATGCCTGACGAATCGCCAATATAAAAACAAAACATTTCTATCAGCTGATAAAGACATTTGGGAATGTATCTCCAAACAAATTCAACTTAGAAACAGCAGGCTTTTTGAGGTTTCACAGAAAGTTTTAACTTTGAGCATGAAAAATGTGACTCTAACTTAAGTTTTGCAAGTTATCACGGGCAAAAATAAGCTTTAGAATGAAATTACTACTGCTTCTTCAACTGTAGTTGCTGTAAAATGGTCTGCTTAAATATGAATAACTGTATTGATAATTTTTAATGATAAAATTCTGTATTTAAACTCATGTATGTTCAACCTAGATAAGAAAAGGTACTTGTGCTGAATGTGGTTGGAGAGACCTATCTAAATGTTTGGTCACTTTTACTGTGAGAGATGAATACACCTCAGATACAGAGACCGTGGTGTCTCAAAGTTTGTCTGAGTGGTGTCTAATGTAAATATGCAAAAACACAGAGGTGGTTATATGAAAAAGAAAATCAGCGAATGGCTGGTATAACTGCAACAGCGTTGAACCGAGACAAATGCAATACTGACTATCCATAAATGCTTGCAGAGTAAAGTATGGTTTTAATCAACATATAATAGGACTCACTCACCACAACTACCAGCTTTAAATTATTGGTTCTCATGTAGAAGGGCTAATGACCTAGTCACCTTTCTCCCTGCTAATATCCCCTTCTTCTATGAAGTAAGCAACCACTCTTTTCTTTCTCAGAATCAAGTAATTAACATTATTTAGCTGTTTCAGAGAAAATGTTCTAAACTTCTACTTAGCTATAAATCTGTAGCTCTCATTTTGGAACTGAAGAAGCTCTTTTATGCAAGTCTAAAAGCTTGTCTGCTTTTTTCCAGCTACATCGGCTGATCTAACAACAATTATCTCCTTACAAAACTTGCCTTTCTCATCAGAACTACGCATGTGGATCAAATGCAGTAATCTTTCTTACAAGCACATGCATATGCTTCCTCTAGGAAAGGAAAAAAAGAAGAAAATAGTATCTTCTTGACAAAGCAATGCCAATACAAAGTGCTATATGTATACTTGGCACTGGCAGGACTACTCCCATACTCTCCCATTAGCTTGACTATCTTGCTTGCATATATCTTGCGTGTACACACTCACCACAGAATGCTAAGAGGCAAAGTAATGCAGATAACTGGCTTTCATTTTGCAACCTAATAATTCATTTTCTCAACTTACTGATAAATCATTAAATGTTTGGGGAAAATCACAGGAAGAATAGACTTATCAAAAAGGAAATAAAATAGAATTGAGATACATTCTGGCGGTCAAAGTAAATGAAGTGAAGCTATCACTGGTTTTGTACCTAGCGTGTTACAAAAAAGTATACACAGAAGGGATCGGAAAATTGCCAAGAAATGAACTGAATTGAGACATGCTCTAGCTTGCTAGCCTGCCCTAGGGAACTTGAATGATCCCTGATTTCTAGAAGTCTTTGCAGATTCTGTAAAGTCAAAAAAAAAAAAAAAGGAATTCTGCAAAAAACCTCAACAAAGACCCCCCAAAACTTCAGACTGGACATAGCAAATATGTTTTGAAAACAATCAAGTTAAATTGAGCTCGCCCTTTACTCCCTATCAATCACATCCTCACACTCTCATGTGAGGATGGGAAATTACTTTCAGGTCCAGTTTTCAAACTTTGTTGCATACAGCTGCCAATTTGCTGCCCAACAAAACTTGCTTCCCAAACTACCATTGCACAAAGGAAGATGGGCTGAAAGTCTGGATAAATAGAGATATTTGTTGAAAAGAAATTATTCCAAGGAGGATCTGAAAAGTCTAGATGCAGTGGACCATAGTGAGTCCTCAGACGGCAAAAAGAAACAAATAGAAAAAAAACCCCGAACCTCCCCCCACCAACTCCCCTGTATCTTGGTTTTATTACAGATATTATGAGAAAAGAAAATTTTGCCTATAGCACAAAATTTCCCATACTATAAGTTTATGGAAAAAGGCTAAGAAACAGAATGATATAGTCTGCAAGTATTTGCATGGGAAATTGAATTACACCTTCTCTCTAGCTTAGGCCATTTGTGTTTGTTTGGCAACAAATGCAAGGGTTCAAATACAAACAACATGTAACCATTGAATGCAGTGGAGTTTTATGAGGCATGAATTTGGCTTACAAAGTGCAAAGCTTTCCCAAATTCAGAACAATTTATCATTGATGGCTTCCCTTCATTATTTTAAATGAAAACAGAAGAAAGTTCTCAAAAAGACACTGCCTGACCCCAGTTCAGTTCACCCAGTTCATTGCTGCATAGAGATACTTGGTTTCTTCAGAAGACCACAACAGAAAAGCTCAAGGACAGACTTAGTTTTCTTTAGTTTTGTTCTAAAGACGAAAATGGATTTAAATCTACCCTTCATCATTTTGTCCTCATAAAACAAAACAAAACAACATGCAAGAGAAGTTGAAAGACATTCTGGCTATTTTGACAGAGCTGTCTCTTTCTCAGTTCATTCCTGACAAAATCAATTAGGAAATCATTTTTATAAAGCAAATTCTTTTGAAATTTTTATACACCATGAACAAATCCCATGGATTAATGATTTCCAGAGTTCACCCTCTTCACCTTGGGAAAAATCCAGACCAGAAGAAAATAACAGAGAAAACACAAAAGAGAGAAAGTCGTTTTTTCATTTGTTCCCTCTGTTTAAATAAATTCTCTTCTCCATAATGCAGGTGAGAATCAAAGGCTTGCAATGGGTTAGTAGGATTCCTAAAGTACTGAAAAAGCAGTTCACAAATATTTTTCAACATAACAAATCCCGACACTGGTAATTTTTGCTTACGTGGGCTGTGGAGCAAAATCTTGTGGGGAGCCATGTATGAAATAGTAGGACTACTGTATATCAGAAATGAAATACACTGTGTGAAGCTTATGACTGGAACATTGGGGAACAGAAACGTTCAGGAATGAGGCACCGGGGCAGAGCTGAAGGGGTTGTCTGCATACAGCTAATACGGCCTGAATTTCACCCGTTTCGACAGTTCCTTACTTTCAAGAGCAAGAGCATTCGCAAGAACCCTTACCTCTAAGTATGACTAATTGCACTGCGCACACAATGCATGAGGCCTCGCATCCCTTTCTCCTATCCATACTCTTAAGGGAATGTCTCATTTCTAGCTGAGGCAAAGGAGAGAAAATTGTGACTTGATTGCAAGATGAGATCAGAACATAAAAATTCAAATGCTATTTTTATTTGTCTAAGTTCTCTTTTGTTTTCTAAATTTCTTGGGAACCTAGCAACCTAGAAGCTTATTTCTGGAACAAAACAGGTCGGACAAAGTGGGGTGAGATCTGCAGAGATTCTGAAATTTTACTCCGCTGTTCAACGTGATAAAAATCGCCTTCAATTGAGAATATCATTTCTGTAAGTTGTGACAGTTACCAATCTAAAGTTTTCACTAATAAATTCAATTATACAAAGCTGTGAAACTGGGTAGGCAAACTTATGAGATTCTGAGAATTAGAATATCAGTAAGGAAAAAAGGCATTCCCCTAGCAAATGAAAATGATGCTACAAGTGTTTGCAGACTGTACAATGAAGCTACAGATTTAAATGGTACTATCCTGACTGAGCTTTTGTAGGTGTAATTAATCAAGCAAAAGTTTTGATTGCACAGAAACAATTAGATTTTATGTTGCTTTTTTTTTTTTAAACAAGAACTTAGTAGTTTGAGGATAAGTAAGAACACCCACCTGTTTAATCGTTTAATCCATTCAAACTTTCTAGCACTTATTCTCTAAATAAGAGTGAGCAAGAAAGCACATCTCTTCCTTGCTGTTCTGTATTTCGCTTTTTATCTGTTCCTATTATAAGGGATAAAAGACCCAGTGGCTAACATGCTTTTGTTTGAAAGCAGAAGAATTGTATTCCATACACTGGGACAATCTGCCCATGTGAACACATATATCAGTGACCACATTCTTTTGTCTCCCCACTGTCTGTTACATTGCTAAGGGAAAACAGAAAGTATCTCTTAAGTGCTCCACCACAGAGAACACAATCAGCGCTCTTTTACTCAGATGAACTATAACCTCTTTGTCCACAGGTGATATGAATCTTTGTCTTATCCCTCTCTAACATCGAGTCTTCATACTGCCTCTCTCTCTCTCTCTACCTGCTACATGGCACTTTCAAAGCAAAGTCATGTGAAGTCACGGGATGTCTGGCTCATCTGTCTTCAGGAATTCTTTCTAGCGTTGTTTGCTCTACATTCAAACGCATAATCCCATGAACAAATATATGTATTTATATAGATATAAATAATATTTCTCATCTATGTGTTGTATTAAACAAAGAGATGTACTTGGATCACCTTTGGTGAGCCTACTATGAGCTGGAACTATAAATTCTGGCATCCCCTTCAGTAATTATAAACTTTACCAGCCAGGAAAATATAGCGTCTGGATTGGCTATGTGCCCTTATCAGTTTTTACTTTAGTCATATTTCACTTAAGCTTATTTTCATAGTTAACGCATTGGAAAGCAGGTTTAGGCTTGATTCTTTCTCTGTTCTAATATCTCTCTACCACTTCCCCAATAATTTCCCCTCCTCCTAATTTACAATGAAAAGGTACTGGCAATGACACCAAACAGCCTGGCTGCAGCTATTCCCAGTCTGATTTTATTTTTTCTGCGAGTGTCACAGCTCAAGTCCACTCTCCTTTATGTTACCAACACTGTTCAATGAACAACAGTTCACAGAAACTTCTTGCTTTGCATGGTTGCATTCTGGCTTGTGGATGAGGGCTACAAGAGTCCTCAATGGCAGAGTAATTGGAAGATAAGTATAGACTATCATACAGTCTATAAATGATGCCTCTCATGGAAGTGGCCAGGTACAAATAAAAATGTCTGAATACAGAGTTCCTAGTTGCTACAAAGACCAAGCCACTAGTGGAAGAAGAACATACTCAGCTGTAAATCAGAGAAGAAAATAAGATACAGACCTGAAATAATCTCATTTGGTAGAAATGAATGATGGCCTTTTTGCAATTGTTTTGCTGAAAAGACCAAATCTTTACAAAAAGAAACCAGCCATCTGTTTCGAATGTTTTAGAATATAAGTATCTATTTGTGTTCCTCTTTGATCTGTAAGAATAATAGGAAGACAGTGATACAATCCAGTTACACCTCTGTTGTGATCGCTTAATTCATCCCAGAAGTGCAGATTACAGAATTCCATCTGGAAATCTCAGTCTTATCATTTCGGGATCAGAACGAAGACTGACTGTGTATCAAGACCAGTTCTTTTGCACTGGTAGATAAAACATTCTTGGACAGAGAATGTATTCTTCAAACATAAAATAGTCATTAAGATAGCAAAATAGCAGAGTTAAAAAAACAAGCTAACAAAAGCATTGTTCCCAGAAACGGAGAAGGGACTGGGAATAGAAGTTAGCAACATTTTGAGGATAGCATGCTTCTCTAGGTTGACAGGCTAACAATAGCCCTTACTTACTGGGTACAGGATTACATGTCAGTGTGGATACAGAACAAGAAAGAAGGTGTGAAGGCACTCTCTCCAAATCAGAAAGGCAGAAGATCAATCATAAATGAAATACTACTTAGTTTGATATCAACTTTGGTTAAGTTGGTCACTTCATCACAATGGGATTTTTACTTAACGCTAAAGTAAGGAAGTCACTACATAGGAAAGGCTCTCCATTATTCAGAGGCATTATGGTCACAGAAGAAAAGACTATTCTCCAAAGAAAGGAAAAACTGGAACAGGCTTGAAAAGAACAGATAGTTGTATGATAGTAACTCAGCGTTTTGAATTGTATGCATCTTACCCTAATTGTATAGTTCCTGAAAGCAGTAATTGTCTCTTTGTGTCTCCGTACCTGAGCTTAAAGGCACAATGTCCTTCACTTGCGTAAGGAATTTTGGGGCCCAGATAAGCAAGGCTCCAGAAGAAGGGAGGGAAGGAGGGTCCTGTGATTAACCAGGACAACTGCATTCCAAGTGCTACCCTTGTAATTAGTAATTAGTTATCTTAAACATTACATTTGAATGCATCGCATTATGGATCTTACTACAAGTTTTGCCCATCTGGGAAGTGGGAGTGAGGAGTCCTGACTGTCACCAGTACTGACAAAACAAATCTGGCATCTTATCTCTCAGTCAGGCCAAGTGATAATGTTTGAACAAAGTAAGATTATGTCACCCAGCTGCCTTCAAATTTTAGATATGATATGTTTTTAAGGCAAACTGAAGATAGGTTTCTTTCACAGTGATTTTACACACACGAAAGAAGAACTATAACAGATATATTGTAACAAACATATTATCCACTACATAATTACTGTGTAAATTCTTCGAGAGAAAGAAGTGATCCTTCAGAGGACAAAAGATGACAATGAAAAAGAAGAGGCAGCAGTTTTAAAGAGCTTTGTTTGGTATGCTAGATGACAGCTCCTTGAAATGTTTAACCTAAGGATTTTTTTCCCTTCTTTTGGAAAGGAAGAAGGTCTTGGAAAGAAAAATAAGAAATATTAATGAATTGAATCAGATACAAATCTAACACAATTTTGGGAACAAATTCAAAGAGAGGTATTAGAATCACCATCATATTGTTGTAATAACACTATTTTAAAATACTGTATAAAATAATACTATTACCTAGTTTTTCTATAGCACTTTTCCCAAGCAGCAGTAACACTTTACAAAAAGTTCAGCTCATTTTACAAATAGAGAATTTGAGACAGAGAGAGAAGGAGAACAAGTGAGTGGTTAGAGACAATGCCAGGAAAGAATTTATCTTCTGAATCATGGTATAGTACTCTGTCCAGTAAATTATACTGTAATACAAGTCAGGCATGAAAGCTTGGTGTTTTTTGACCTAACAATTAAAAAGACCATCTTGAAAATAAATTTGCTTTAAAAGTGTCCATAGAGAAGCTTATGAGTTCACAATGTAATAAGTGACAATACTGAAAACCTAAGCAGAAGTGTGACAGTAGGACGAACAGCTCTCTCCATACTGCAAGGATATAATGTCTCTTATGCTGAGAGAAAGATCACATTTATTCACTGTATGAATGCCTGAGTAATCACTTGAAAATGGAACTCATTATTCATAACATATGTACTTCACTGAAAGAAATCACTATTTTAATTCAAGCACTGAATAACGTAGAAAAAAAATCAGTATTCTTCTCAAACTTCCTAAAGTTTAGACACTTTTACTTCTGCAGTGATCTCAAAAAAAGTTCATGGTGTTTGACAGCTGTGGCAGAGGTTAAATTAAATCCTGAGATATCCTGTCCTATCTCCCTCAATGTCATTATTTCTATCCCTCTCACCCTACCATCATAGTAGTCACAGTTCTTTAGACTATATTCACTTGTCACCTACTTCGGCCACTTTCCTCGTCATTTGTTTGAATAGCCAGGTGTGCTGACTGACTAGGTGTCAATTTGTTGTGCGTTTCCTTTAAGTTGTCATATGGAAATAAGCAAACATCACCTCCAGAACAAACAAAAAGCAAACTGTGAATGTTTATTCTGAGTATTCCTAGGGGTCAGATAAAACTGCTCTGCAGACACCAGTTAGAAACACATGGTTCACAAACTTCAGCATTCAACTGGTTTTTGCTTAAGTCTACCAATATCAAATTCTCTGTGAGATTTAACTGTGTCTCATTCTTTATTTTAATTCTATCACATTGTCCTAATAGATGGCATGCAGAAATGCTGTTCGAGCTCCATTACCCTTTAGTAATCACAAATGTCTATTAAGAATGAGACTGTTCCAAGAAATAATTTATTCACTAAAGATGTCCTTCAGAATATTACAGTTTCTCGATTAGAAACCAGAGTTAGAAAACTCAAACTGAGTTCACCGGATGAGAAATATGCTTCATATTGAGGATTTTCCCTTTATTTCAGTACTTAGGTTTAGAAGACTCTTGTCCAGCGGGAAACTTAAAGTCAAATTACAACAGCATTAAAAATGTTGCCTTTGTTACACAATGTACACATGTATTCTACTGATGCTGCAGATTATGATTTATAGTACTTCTGCCAAGAAATCTATGAATCTTACTCGATTTGACTCTTTCCTTGTTCTTAAAAAAATCATTCAAATATTTTCCCATTGTGACTTAACCCCTCTTTCCACCACAGACATCACCTCTGACATCTTTGGAGACTTGCTAAATTATGCTGGTGTATTCAGCAGTCACTCCACAATACTTACTGTTTTTGTGCTAAAATTTGTAAGATTCAAGTATTGAAGAAAAATGTCATATGCAAGAGGCATTTTGTCTTGCAATATTTACACAGTAAGTAACAGGAACTTGCCAATATTTTCATCATCCTGAAAAAAACATTTTTATACATTCCTGTTAAAAGCTAGCTCTTTGACCATTCCACTGTTCTCTAATAAGCATAACATTCATTTTCAGATTTTAGTTCCTGGAATTCAAGCATAGCAAAACCAAATGTTTTGCTCCTTAAGAGGCATATCTGTGACTTCAAAAATTTTTGGCAACCATTAATACAAAATGCTTCCATGGACCGAGATCCAAAAAGCTTGTATGGTGAGGGCATCTACCAGATTCCAATTCCTTGCAGTAGCAAGCCAGGAACCATGGAATATGGGAAGGAGAGTGCTATACAACAGCATGCACACTTAACAACACATACAAAATATGTATGAATTATATACCGGGATAAATCCGTTCTCAGTATTTCAGTTTTGGTTCTCTTTTGTTCTTACCCTTAACACTTGTACTCTTTTCTCACTTTCTTCTCGTGTCCTTTAATTTGTCTTTCATGTTCACGACAGTTTGCTGTGATCCTATGCTCACTATACCTATTCAACAAAATCACTTCTTCTTGTTTTCATGGACAGAGGTAATATGAAAAGATTTATGAACCATGCCCACACTTTCTAACATAGCAGACAGTATGGCCATACTTAGAAAACTAGATGGACTGAGCAGCTTGAGAAGTCTATGTATGGAAGCTCTGTTTCCTTTACACTGTGTATAGCACAAAGGTAATATATATGCATATGTATATACACACACACACAGACACATCACGTAATATATTTTAGATACCATAACATTGGTAAATTCCTATGATTTTTGATAGCAGTGAGTAATAATTAATTAAGCCATTGCCATTGGCCAGACCATTTTAGTATCTGACAAAAACAAAAGAGCAGCCTCATAAGAAAGCACTTGTGAATATCCTTGAATATAGAGGAGCACAGAGCTCCATCTGGGGAATAGAGAGAGAAGTCCTAAGAAATTCAGACAGCAAGGGAATGAAGCTGGAGAAAAGGCTAGGAGAGACTACTTTAATATTTCAGGATGAAAAATGGTATTTACATTGAACTGTAAACTGAAATGTAAACTACCATGCTATGAAACTACAGGAAACGCATGTATGTTTAGAAGCAGTGCTCCATTTCAGGGGGGCTATATACAATAGTGTGGTCACTTACAGAACTGAAATAATTAAATATTAACACTTTGGGTCAATTCCAGAATGCTGCAGGGAAAAAACATGAAAATGCCAAAACATACAAATAAATTAATGCAGTTTTGTTATTGTACATATTTTAGTGATCTCCATTTTATCTTCAGTACTGACCAGAGATGACTACATCCTCTCATCTAAAGAAACTTTAAAAAACAAGGTTAGCTCAAAGCCTTATGCTATTAATCTCTTCTTCACCATTGCAACATGCACATTGTTGTACATGTACATTGAATTTAACATCTGCAGGTTATGGACTCTGCGGCTTATAATATCCTCTCTTTTTATAAAGCAGATGAGAAGCACTTTTTTCTTTGAGTAGACATGGAGTATCATGTTAAAAACATCTACTTTTTTGGGAATAACTGCCTTGGGAGGCATCAATCACGTTTATGCTTTTCCCTTTTGATAGTATGTAAGAGAGAGCTGAGGTTGACATGTTTCTCAGATGGGATCCACACAAGGAGAGAAGGCTGGTGGCCTCCTTACTCTGATTGGGATACTCTGTAGCATACTTACTTGCCTTGCTTTGCTGCCATAGCATGGAAGCTGAGGAAAATGTGTCAGGCAGAAAGTGGAAGGGTACACTGTGTTTAATTGGTATGTGAACCATCTCTGTCTTTATACAGTAAACTAAGAGAAACTATACTTCTTTTGCACAGTTGCATTCATAGATGTGTCAGCGGATGGGATAGGAAAAGAGAAGTATCTTTCAATCAGTGTTTGCTATACAACCTACATTTTTGCTCTGCAATAAAAATCAGAATCATTCCTACCTTCATATTGAGTGTGCTCTTCCTCTTCACCATTTACTTACCGGGTCTTTCGTGTTTAACTGACATGCTTCAGCAAATCTTTACAAGCATTGTAAGTCTCTAAAAATTTTAACATTATATACCAACACACAACCATTGCATGACCAGTGACTCAAAAAGAACGTGAAATCAACAACGAGAGTAAATTAATGAAGCACATTATTGATTTTTTCCACAAAAGAGATTTTCTCAGTTCAAACCCCAAGGCATGAAATTCAAGTTTGACACTGCCACAGCTGGATTACATTTTTCAGATGGTTGACTTGAAAATGGGGATCTGATCTAAGCAGTCAGACAGATATGTAACTCTGCAGTTAATTGAGCAAGTGTGAAGAGATGAGAGTGTATCTTATTCATTTATTTTAAAAAAACTACTATAAAGTAATGATTTTCAGAAATGCAGGGGTCCAAAATTTCCATGGAAATTTTCTGAACAAATATTTCAAATAACTGATCTAAAAAATCGAATTCTGAGGAAAAGAAACTTATGGGAAATATTTTTTCTTACAAGGATAAGTGAAAAAGTTTCACATACATTTTAAAATATTATTACATCTCAATCCCTTTACATACTTTCTTTAAGTATTTTCCCTTAAAATACTTTAAGTATTTCAAATAAATTCATTTTCCTTTAAAACTTATTCTGTAAGACAAAAGTGAATCCTATCTATTGGATCTTTGTAACTATGTATCGAGGCTCCTGGTCAGTAAAGGACATTGCCTTTTTTACCAGAGTACAAGAGTGAGGACAAGGGTTCTTTCCCGAGTATTGCCTTCTCTTCTGCAAATGGGGGTTGCTGTGCAGGCAACTTGACAGCAGAAAAGACAAAATTATGGGGACAAATACAAAGAAACAAGATGTAGCGTAAATGACAAATAGCTAGTATTTTTTCCCCATTTTTTGCAGAGAATGATGGAGATGGGAGGGAGAGAGAAAGGCTAAAGAGATGTTCTTTTCTGCCTCCAAAGTTTATACAAAAATATTCCTAGTCATTATCAAGAATCATCTATTCTGAGCGGATAAATACCTGTGACTACTTAGGTCACCTTATGTGGCAGCAATCTCAGCAGCTTATCTCAGCATGCTTAAAACCAATAGTCTCCTGGAGGAACATTATCTCTGAGCAAATTCATTACTAACTTGAATCAAAAAAACATACATAGATTTGGCTACAGCGCAAACTGCTTTGAAAAAAAATCTGACTGAAAACATTTCCTCCATGAAGTTAACGACAAATTATATGAGAGACATTTCCTGTTCTCTCAGATGCATCAGCAGTTTGCTTTGCATATAAACTCAATTACATGCCCTGGAAAGTTCTCCCCACAACAGCACGAAAGAATGGCTTGATTATTAGAAGAAAGAAATCTACTAATCTACTAATAAATACATGAGAAACACCCACATGCAGAGACCATATGAGCGAGGGGAAAGGAGCACACCGTGGTTTCACAAAGCACACGGAAGCAGGACGTGAGAGCGACCGGGGAAGCCTTTTTACTGGTAAGAAAAGTGGATTCTCACCGTTCTGAACAAAATGGCTGAACTAAGAGCATCTGACTCGTTATGCCCAAATACCCTCCTCCTCATCCTAGCGGTGCAGAGACGGCAAGGGGAGGAAAGCCCCAGAGCAGCATGGGAACAAAATAGAGACTTGGTTAGTATTTAAAGCACATAATGTAAATACAAATAGTAGTAATAAGCGTTCCTTTAATTCCTTAAGTAATATTCGGAACTACCTGGAGGTACAGCTTCCTTGGCTCGCTTGCAAGCTTTGTTAGATTTGAAATGTTCCTACATATAGGGAAGGCGCAATTAGACCCCTCCTCTCCTCCCTCAACCACCGCCCCGTGAGGTTCCTGCAATAACTTCCTTAAGTATTTAACTTTTTATCTTTTTATTTTATCTGTGAATGCTACCTGTGCTCATTTTCAAACATGTACTACAGTTATGTTATGACTTAATTTCACTACAGATTTGCAGTGTATAAACCATAGATACTCTAAAATTTCCTCCAAATTAAGATTAGGAAATCAATTTAATCTCCAATATTAACAATTCCACTCTCCAGAAGAAGGAGGTTGGTATGCTGGTATGACCAACATTTTCTAAAAACATTCCAGAAAATTCCTGTCATTCAATTTACAGATTTTTATTTATAATCTAGGAGGGTATTAAATTAGCAAGATGTGAAAGAAAGGTGATTTGAAAAAGAGAAATTTTCTAATCATTCCTCTTTTTATATCCCATATTGTTTTCTGATATAGACATGAAAAGAGATTGTTAAATACCTATTTTTGGAAGGTGAATATGTACTTGTTTGTTTGTCATTCTCCTCTCATACCTTACTCTTAACCTCTGTATTTCACAGGGCTGGTGCTTAAAGGTCTAGAGTGAGATGCCTTCCTTCAGACCTCAACAATTTCTAGATCAGCCAGAGGACGAAGGGGAGTGCCAAACACTCCTTCGCTTTGTCAAGACAGTGATTAATGATTGCTCATATTTTAATTAAACTGGAATAGAAGAGATTACAACATGGGATATGCAATTACGTTGGCATTTTCTGTGCTACCCAAGGGATAGGTAATCTCTCTGATAGTTATCAAATACGCGGCTGTGCTTTGTAAATGACACATGAGGCTCTGCACTGCCTTGGAGATGGTAAATTGATTTTCCTTCAGTTCATGGCCCATTGAGTTTGAGAGGGAGCAGTCTGCGCTCATTTGGCACAGAGGCCAGGACTCCCTCCTGGGAAATGAAGGGAAGTGCTCACATGCAATCCATAGATCAGAAAGCTGATCCTGAGCATGATTTCCTGCTACTCAAGACAAGAAACAGCCCTGGACACTCCACATACTCAAGCAGTAAACTTGAGTTTCTAAAATCCAAATATGCTAGAGAAGACTCCAACCCTGCGTTTTAAGACAATTACATTTCTTTCTCCCTTTTCATTGTCTGCTGCTTCTTCTCCACCCACTTAATAACAGCTTGGTACTGGGAACGGTTTGTTCACATTTCAGGAGTTTTCAAGGAAGCCGACACAACAGCAACTTCAATTTCTGTTTTATAACTCTACTGTGGAATGTTATTTTTGTTCCAAGGTACTGCAAGCATGTCAGGGAAAATTACATATGACTCAAAATAATCAGACCCTGTAGTAAAAATCAGTTTAAAAGAGAAAAAGAGAGACATATTACCTGGTCTGGGGAGGGCTTGTGGTTGGTTTGGTTGGAATGGGATGAGGATTTGAGGTGATCATCCTCATAGTTGTCAGCCATCAGCTTCATGCGGTTTTGAGTCTATTCAAGAAAAAGAAGAACCTCATTCTACCTTCTAATATAACCACAGGGACTAAGGGAATAGGATATTTATGTCATCCTGTATACCCAAAATCCACATAGATGGAAAAAATAGATAAGTGAATAAAATGTTAGTACATATTACTACAGAGAAATAGCAAAAATGGCTAGACATGTACAAACCACTCCACTCTGAGGCTAAGTTAGTTTTGCAATTAACCGGCTCGTCTGAATTGTACCTACTAAGCCTTGTGCTGTACGTGTGTGTACAGAGAAACTCATTTCTTGTTAAAGAACGTTAGGATTAAGGTTCAAACAGCAGTCTGGAAAACAATTCATTGAAGACATCTATTAAATGTGCAGAAGTTAGCTGAAAATAAAACAAATGATGAAGTTAGATTTACCATAAGAGTAAAAAATCTGATAATAAAAATGCCGAATATGGACTAATTATATAAGAAAAGTCCATTCAGTATAAACATGCAAATCTGTTTTCAATGCATATAGCAGGGAGTAGGAAAAAATCCTGAAACCAGTAAGAAAAATCTGAATAATTGAAAAGCCTTCATGTGAGGAGATTAAAAAGAGAATAATACAGTGATGTAATTGAGATGTATAAAATTACAAACTGCATAAAGTCAAGCTGACAATTATCAAAATATGAAGCAAGTTTCTTTACTTGTTCTTTTCTTCAACTTCTAAGGAAACTGCAAAATTCCAAGGATATATAATTTTTTAAAAATACAGAATATAAAATACACGCGGAACCCTTGACTACCAGATACGTTCAAGGCAAATTTTTAGTAAGTTTAAAATACAAATACAAATTCAAGGGAACCTTCTGGTTATACAAGGACAACTGACTGATTACATGTTGCTCTTCTTCTCCTTGTTCAAAATAAACTGTTTAAAAAGATAGGTATGAATAAGCGGAATAGCACCTTAAAATTACAATTTGAGGAAAGCAACTGCAGTAAGCATTACATTATACCACATAATTGTGACTGCGAAGGAAAGTTACTGACATAAAGCCCTGTTACAATATACTACCCTGAAATGAGGTCCCCAAGTGCCTAGAAACACACGCACACGGAGAGGAAACAAGTGCACCTGGGCCAAATGTTACCCCTGCGCAGCAGGGCTGACAAGGCCCAATCAGACAGCAGTAACAGTATGATGATGATGATGATGATGAGGATGATGACAATAATAATAATAGTAATAGCAGCAGCGTAGATGGGGCTACGGAAGAGAGCTGGGCCCAAGATCAGGCAGAGTGAATGTTTGTCCCTGCGCACGTGTTAGCTGCTTCACTGGAGCATATCTGGGTGCCACTGTCATTGGGCACTCACACCTGGAGCAGACCCACAAGGGAAAGGAGGCATTTCTCCTCCCACCTCATAAGGTAGACAAAGCCCCCTCTTGAGCTTTGTGAAACCCTTCTATTATTAAAAATAAAAGCATAGACAGACTTGCATTAGATATGATACATAGTAAATTATGTATAGCTAGACATATTAAATCATCAAAGATTCACTACAATTAAATGTCTTAATAAAAGTTCAAAACCTTCTATAAAAAGGCCAGTTATTGATTCATTCCCTTCATAACCTAACGGCTTCTCACTAAAAACTATAAATTTTAATGAGTGTCTCGAGGCTAGAGAATGTAGATTCTATTTGACTGTATTCAGGTCATTATAGAAAAAGTCCGGGGTCTGAGTCTGGATTTGATTTTATTTTGGATTAATTAAAAAAAAAGTTAATACTAAATTGTGGTTGAGGAAAGCAACGTTACCATACAAAACCGTTATATTGTTTGCTGAGTTTTGTCTGACAAGTTTTGAATTACAAGTCTGAGTCTTACCATTCATAAGTCACTCATTGAAATATGCTATATTAATACTTGGACAACCAGTTTATTCTCAAGATGCCTTCTCAATGTGGTTTCTTTAATAACTTCTTCTCTGCAATGACAGCTACAGATTTTAAATTATTTTACATTTCTTCAGAAATTTTTGTTCTTCATAACAAACAACTTGCTGCATGACTTTCAAAGCGTGTGTGAAAGAATCTATTAAAAAGTAGATAAAACATCAGGCTAGCAGAACATTAGTATAGCACATCATTAACTTTTCTATGATAAAACTTTGTAAAGTTCTTCCCAGAGAAAGGTAACATACTTTATGATATTGCATGTTAAAAACCTGTCTTAGCACCATTACAGGAATAGAAGAATATACAGACCTAAACATTTGGAGCACAGCATCTCTCACAGAACCTTTTAAAGTGGAAATGAAGAGGTTGCATACTTCAGTTACTTAATTTCAAGTAGATTATCCTACTATTGATACTTAGTAGCAGGTATGAGGCTGAGAGAACTGGGCTGGTTTAGCCTGAAGAAGAGAAGGCTTCTTTAATTATGTGATAGGAGGGAACAGAGAGTATGGAGCCAAACTCTTCTTGGAGGTGCACAGTGACAGGACAAGAGGCAACGGGCATAAGCTGGAATACAGAGAGTTCTAATTAGTTATCAGGAAAAACCTCACAGTGAGGATGATCACCACCAGCTGCCCAGAGGTTACAGGTAGCCCAGAGAGGTTACAGCATCTCCATCCCTGCGATACTCAAAACTCAATGGATACGGCTCGGAGCAATCTGATGGAGTTGGACATACTAGAGCAGAGGTTTGGACTAGATGACCAGCAGACGTCCATTCCAACCGCAATTATTCTGTAATTCTAATTAGTTGGGCTTTTAATTTTCAGTTTCAAAAGAAAAGGAAACTAAGTTCCAAAATTCCGCTTGGTTGCAGAGATATGATTTAGCTCTATGGCAGCCTGTTGGAAAACCTAATCCAAATGGATCCCTGCAACATCCCAGTGATGATAAACACACAGGACCAGTTCACCTAGAAAGTCATTTTCTGTGTTCCCCTTTAATCCAACCTGCCCTTCCCGCTGCTTCTGCTGGCAACCTACGAGTGCAAGTTAGCGATGTACAAGTCCTGGTAAGAAAACATCACGTTCAGTATTGTATTTTCACAACAGGAACTACTACTTAACACACGCATCTTTGGAATTAGGCAAAAATCAAGAGGGGAAAGAAAAGAAGTTTACCTACTGATAGATACCACTAAAAATTATTTTCCAACATTAAAGTTCCAAGCACTGCTGCAGAATGAAGGATATTTTTTCTAATCCTCTTCCTGTCAAACACGGACTTGAATGCTAATTGAGCAACTCCTAGTTGGGAATTTTCAAAGCCACTGGAAATATATGAACTGAGTTTCCCTCCTACTGCTCCCCTCCTAAAGAAATTTCACAAGGAGGGAAATTTCTAGAATCCTGGAGGGCTGTTGGAATGATTTAAAAACAAACAGTTTACTTTACTGTGGGGAACCACTCCAACATCCTGCAGTCCTAAACTGCTTTGTCATTGTGCTATTATACAATCTGCTCCCACCTTATGAGGTTATGGCTGAGATCCTAGGGCAAACATTTCTACATCGCTGTAAAAAAGATGAACAACAAAGTGGTTTAACCACTGTGTTCCGTGCGAAAATAAACGAGCAAGGCAGACAAATCGGCTGCGTGAGGAGCGCCTTTTTCTGAAACCTACAGAGATAAGAGCTCAATGTCAGGTCCACTATGACCGTACCTTTTTTATGCATGTAAAGATAAAATGCCAGATTGAAAAAAAAGGGACAAAGACCCATAACTCAATAGGTTTCTTGAATTTCCCAGAGCTTTTTTTTTTTTGACCGAACAGACATCCTAAACTTATTTCTTGCCTTCCAATCACTAAAATGCCAGAAAACAGTAAGATATATCTTTATGCAAGAAGTTAAATAAAGCCGCCTATCTCCACGTTATAAATAGAGATGGTCCAGGTATAGCACTGGCATTCACTTGGGAGCATCTCAAAGCCTTTGAAACTTTAGTCTCCCAATAATCACTACACAGACGAACAGACCTCAAACCTTTTAGATTAGTTTCAACCCTCAAAATTGCTGAAGAACCATCGCACACCCTTTTCATGCCTCTAACTACAAGCCCAGAATGACTGTGGATAACTTGCCACAAGACATCTGCAGAGCAGAGCCTGTGAACCACACATCTAAAGCATAACATCTGAATGGGGATGGTATCTAAAAAAAAGTTTCCTCCACTTACACGATTGTGCCAGTATAGTGCAATAGATCTTGCCTCCCTCTCTCTCTCTCTCATTCTCTCTCTCTCTTTTTTTTTTTTTAAACAAAACTTCTGCAACCTTGCTTTTGCCTCTCTGCACATTTCCCTAATTCCCTTCCTGCTTCTCATCATTACTTAGCCCTGGCCTCTGTTCTGTCCCTTGCTACAGGAGGTGGCTATTTTGAAAGAAAATGCACCAGCAGAAAACATGAGATAAACTTGTTTTAATCATAAATGTGAATGCTCAGCATCACCACTTTTTTTAAACATGCTCCCTTCTCTTTTGCTGTTTTGTACACCTGCAGAGATCTCTCATTTACTGTAACTATACTTTCCCCACACTTTTTCTGGTTATCGTATAGTTTACTTCCGCATGTATTTTGTATTCTTTAGATGTTTGGGTAAACAAGGAAATTCCCATGGAGCTGACGATTTCAAATGCAGCCAACACCTGAAAATTTTCATTCCAAATAGCACTTGAACAATATTTTAGCTGCCCAGACTGCAGCCATGGTGAATTTTGTTTGAGAATCACTAAGATCCTAATTCATGGATGTACTGCTTCCAAGTGTAGTATCACCTGGAGGTGCCTGCTAGCCAGTTGTCTTATGTTAATTGCAGTTTACACTGGTAGCTTGTTTGTGAAACTACACTCTAAAGACCAAATTCTACAGATTTTATCAAAGTTGAATTATTATAGGAGAAAAAATTGGAACTGCAGCTAATCCACAGAGTGTAGAGATAAAATAAGAGACACATGGTGGAACACAACTGGTAAAATAGTCTATAGGTGTCTTGCTCAGGATTAACAAGTCCTTTATAGCGGCATTCCACATAAAAATCTGAAAACCACAGATTTAACTGCATATATTTTATATATATATATTTTATATATATATATAAACATTATATATTATAATTATATATTATTATTTATTATTATAAATATATTATAATATATAAAAATATATTATATATATTATACATTGTTTATACATTGTTTATAATATATTCCAGAGAATATTTTTATTTGAAAGCTTGCACTAAGTTAGATGTTATTATGAGAATACATACCCTTGTTAAACATTTCTGCAGGATAGCTAGTGTTCTGGTAACCAGTACCTTGGCAAGTTTTTGAAATCAAATTCCATTTGTAGCAATAACACATTTCTGTATCTCTAGACACGACCTCGAATAGATAGCAGATACTAGCTAATTAGATATGCATTCACTACATTAATCTAGCCTGGTTCATACTGACATTAGTGTAACTTACTCAACCAGTTCTCACCAAATCTGTTTCTCCACCATGGAACACAGGGGAAACCATGACATCAAAGACTACCTTCTTACTTTTCTAAATATTTGAGTCGCGTAATTTCTGGCTTTGCTAACTAGTCTAAACAAGCTGTATTAATCCCTTAATGTAGAGTTAAAAAAAGCCCACATTAAGTAAACATTAATATAATGACTGTACTTGTGACAAATGGATATGTGGTGGAGACAGTGTGTCAGGCAGTTAAAAGAGTCATCCCATTTCTCTCAGTTAGAGTTGCATGTTTCACTGAAAGCACAGACATGCAAATGCAATATTCTAAAAAAGTTGTGCCCATTAAAAATGTAAAAAATAATGGAGAAACTGAAGCTAAATTTCTTTTTTCCCAAGTCCTGAGCAGAATTCAGTATCTTTGAAACGTACGTTCTTGCAAAGACTTTCAGATAGTCCTGGTTTTATTTTCTGAAAATATGCAGCAAGCCATATGCTCTGTAAAACCCAACCATTGACCTACTGGAATCTTGCTGTCAGAACCAGAGAGAGAATAAACCTCACCTGTTATTAGACTATGATGCCCTCTGTAACTACCTTGAATACATGCTTACCTTAAACACAGGAGCTCTGAAAAACTGTGTCAACTATTTTACTGTCTGCACCCTTCACATTCATAGCATATTTAATGATTCATGAGAAATTTTTTGTAATATTACATGTTACAAATGTTATGTGCTGAGTTGTTGTTTTTGTTTATAAGGTTTTTAAAGACATACCATGGTGGCACTGGGATTGGGCTGTGGAGATATTCCAAAGCTGTCTGGATACGGTCCTGGGCAGCCTGCTCCAGGTGACCCTGCTTGAGCAGGGGGGATTGCACTAGATAATCTCGAAAGGTCCCTTCCAACCTCAATTACTCCGTGATTCTGTGATCATTAGTAAGGTTTGGCTTCTTTTTAGTGATATTTAGCACTAGCAACTAAGATTCTGCTGTTGACAGGAAATGAACACGGTGTTCACCTGAGTACAAATGCAAAATCTTCTCATTTACTACAAATGTTGTACATCCTGGATTCTGTGTTTTTGTAACCTCAACGAGCACGTGCAGCCTGCAGTGCTACGATTTTCAAAACCTGAGAGATTTAACACAGATTCTGCCTGAGATATAGGCTTCCACACCAACTACTGGCAATGTTATAACAATGTTATATCATAATTTTATCAACCCAGTTAATTTGATATTTAATTATTTCACTTTTTTCTGTCCACCTCCCCATGTGTGATAATTAGAGAAACTTCATTCTGGAGAATGCACATTCAAAAACGTTTGAACTAAACTAAAGGCAGCAGATCATTTAGATATAACATTGTCTTGAGGCCTGATACACGTAGATAGATTTAAAAAAGCAAACTTTGAACTGAAATCTTCCCTGTACACGAATGCGTCTCTCGGAGCTTTATTAGTTCCTTAGGAGATGAACAAATAACTAACTGCAGGACTGCCTACTGACAAATTTAATGAAATCTATTGTTCTGCATCCTGTACAGAGAAAAGCAGTGGTACAAAAGACAACCCAAATCAGCTCACGTGTGTGGTGTTCCGTACTGTGGTATATCCATATGAACATTATATTGTAAGTTCCTTTAGTTCTCTTCCACTCTCTTTAGAGATACCTCAAGCTGTGTTTAAGACTAACAGAATGGTGATAATACAACTGCCTTTCCCTCATTTGTTTCACAAGAGCTGGAATCTGCTCCAAAACTTAAAAGAGTAAAATCTGTGCTTTTAGGGCAATTCATTGTCAAACAAACAAACAAGCAAACCAACCTCCTCTCATGACTGACTACTCAGGGAAAAAACAAATGTTAGTTCTTTGGCATCTTTCCACCACATTTAAGGGTCCTAGACAGAAAGGTGGGTAAGGTGTGTTTTCCTGTATCTAGGAGATATTTGAACAAGGGCTGAAGTCTGAAAATATTTACCACAGAACTGTATCACTGATTTGTACTGACTGGGTGGCCTATGCACGATCAAAGAACAAATGGCATTCTATGACAACATCCTGAAAGAATCCTGGATCCTTTGCGCTACACCAAACCATAAAATGTATTTATGGAAATTGATCTGAAGACAGCAATGCAAAATAAACTGCTTGTTTAAGTCTTAGGATGAAATAAGAGAACTGGTTATGTTTACCGTTTAACAGTGAGCATATAAAACCTTAATAATCTAGGTTTAAAGTATGCAGGTAAATATTTTTTGTTTTATAAGCCTGCCCGACGGTACAGTACGTGAGGGTGAGTCTGATCTCAGTTCCGTGCCACGGCAGGAAGGAAGTGCCTTACTATAAAATTTCCTGCCAGAGAATATAATATCAGTAGTATCCATGCCCTGAAAGAAAAAAACCAACTCATTTGTTTAAATTAGCTTAACGTTAACGGTTTTTTGCTAAATCACACCACTGTTTCCATTTCCCATCTGTTGTGCCCTCTTCACTACTATTTTCATCAGTTAAGAACGGATTTCTTTTGCAGACAGCATAGCTACCCTCGAAGAGTATAGGAGTCCACCTTACTACTTGTTTCATACTGGCTGATGTAATCTGTGTGCTTCAGACTTGTATCCCACATCTTCTAAACCTGGCCTTCCACCCTTATAATAATAACTTTCTCCTGCCCTCCTTCCCCATGGTGTCTCCAGGCAAGAGTCAGCTGTGACCAGTGTGAGAGTACATATGTTCTCAATGGCCGGCCACATGCATATGGCCAGCCATATGCATATCCAAACAAAATATATCACAGCTCAATTCTTCTTGCCTTTCTCTGCATGGGAGCAGTACTTTGTTTTTGCTTGGGTTTTTTTTTCCTCCTCTACCCAGCTGTGGATGTTAATTAAGTTCCTGTAAGATTCAAGATCTTTGAAGCTTCTTTCCTTCTGACAAATTTCAGTGAAACTGGTCCACCGACTTAAAAATTACTTGCTGGGGACTAAAACTCATATAAGCAAATGGATAGTGCTGCCATTTAAACTCTGCTTTGGGTAATGTTAGGATAAATGCCTGGCCCAAACTAGTATATTTTGTTCAAGTTGTAAGAGTCTGGATGTGGTGTCTAAATATATCCTTGCACTAAATGCTGCAATATCCTAGAAGTGGAGTTTTCTGAGGTCTCTCTCCATGCCTTTCTACGATTCTGGGAGGCCAAGTTGCTATAAATTCTCAACTGAACAGCAGACAGCCTCTCAGGTTTACTTCATATGTCTGCTGAATGTTTAATATATACAATTTATTCAGTCTCTTTAACCAACTTTGATACACACCAAGAAGGACAACTCACTTGAACAAAAAAGTGAAATGCTAGTTCTATAATAACGCGAAAGGAAAAAAACAGTCTTTGCCAAGGTTCTTATTACTCAAACTGTTGAAAACTTCTGATTCTACTTCTCCCCCACTCATTTCTTTCTCTCACAGCGTGTCTCTGGATCCAAGCTAAAAATTTCATCATATGTTTTATCATTGAGGGAAAAACAAAGACAAAAAAACAGAGAGAAAAATGAGCTGAAGCAGTCTGGAACGTAAACACTCTTAACAACTTTGACAGGTTGGTGATGCATGTTATTTTACCAAACAAAATGCTTACATTACTCTTGGAAAAAAACGTCTAAGGTATTGCTAAAGTTGGAAATGCATACCAACAATATAGGAATCCTGTGATTAGTTTAAAATTGTGCAACTTAAGTACCAAGGTTAAGCACCAGAGACACAGTTAATCTAACAAAATGCTCAGATATCTGAAGGCAAAAAAACCCTAAATTACCTACCCTCTATCCCATAGAAACAGTCTATGCCCATAGGCATATCTTTTTATCAAAAACAAACTAAAAAAGCAACCCAAAAGGTTTCTTGCTGACATAGTTGATTGGACCCTTTCTATTTTGTTTTGGATATTTACCTGAAATTTCTCCTTCCCTTTTCGCTTCAGCTTCACTCCACACCTTGCTCATCTCACTCTCTTCTGCCTTATTCTATCCCTCTTTCTTTCCTTATTCTTTCCATTTGGCTCCCCTTTCTAAAGTAAAACCACTAGCTTATGCTCAAAGTAACAAAGCTGTTTGTTTGACACAACTGCCTCATTCACTCTGCTGTTGTGTTAATAGTCTCTCTTCTAGCCTGCTTTCAGAAAGTATCTCAGTCCACGGATATCTATGACAACTGACCAGCAAAATCTCATCTAGGAGTCTGTACAGCAAGTTTCACCCTACTGTAAATCTTAAAAGCTAGTCATGATCACCTGCTTTGACAAAAACCATTTGTAGACCATCTGCTCATGGATATCTACATACACCTTTACTAGTTGATATCATTAGAAAGTTTTCAAATCTCTGTCTATTGTAACTGTGTCTTTATAATGAATAACAGTAAAAGTATTCCTTGGTGCAGGTATTTTGTATTTTTGGACGGCAGACAGCAGTGTTCTCACCACAGCTCTTAGTCTTGCATACTTTTGTTGTTATATGACTCACCACTTGAACTGCCTTTGCCTGCAGCTTCAAAGAGTCCTTAATAGCAAACCCCCTCTAAGCAGGCTGTTCTTGGCAAAGAAAAAAAAAAAAAAAGAAAAGTTATGTACAGATACAAATTCCTAGATTCTAAAGCGATGTGAACTGCTCAGTATCATCTCAATACAGACTGTCTGTAACTGCCCAGAACCTAGGCTCTGGGTGTATACATGAATGTGTCTGTGTCTGCATGACATAAACAGTGTTGATAGCAACATTTTTAAAAAAGAGAACAAAAAACTCAAGACTATTTATGCTTGTTCTGAAATTAATTTTAGAAGCTGTTGTGGAAAAAAGATAGAAAGAACAATACTATTCTTTTCCCACCTCAATTTCATCTTTCAATCTGGCCAAAGTCTTCCGTGATAATTGTTGGAGGGAAGAAGAGAAACAGCATTTCCCTTGACAGCCAACAGAGCTTTGCTACCCTAAACTAAATTAATGCCAATAATTTACTTTTTACCACCAATTATTAGGGTGAATATCCACATAGAACAGCACTGCCTCATGAGTTTCATGCACACACACAGACGTTGCATTCCTGTCTGTCCACACCATCTGTGCGTGTGGTCTGCAGACGCGGGATTCCTGTCCGTCTACACTGCCCCTGTGTTTGGTCCAGAGAGGCAGTATTCCTGCCCAGGCACATAGCAGCACATGTGCGATACATAGAGTTGGACAGACGAGTCCTGTCCATCTGCTTTGTTCTTGCATGCGTAATACAAGCAAAGGGAACCACAATAAACCAACATTTTTTTTTTCTGCAGAGGTTGATTTTTCGTATTAAATCTGCATCAGAGCTTAGATAATAGCACTAACTGCAAAGACTGGAGAAACAGTCAGGTTTTCTACTGTACTTATGTCAAAATTATTCCTACCAAGGAAGGAAGTTCTCTTCCTTTCTCTTCATGGCACAACCATGTGTAGAAATGTGCCAGTTTGGTCAGATGAATTTCTCTTAGGTGTCTGCATTTCAGACAGTATCTCTGTGATTACCTTCTCTATTGTTATTTTCTTGTAAATTATGACCTTATGCCTTTTCATACCAGTTTTGGTGCCACTGGGCACCAAAAAGAGCACTGTAAAAGCTTAAAGAGCAAGAAGAAAAACTGAACAGTCATACCTCTTCTGTTTTATCCTTAAATATCTTCTCAGCGCAATGTCAATAAACTTAGACAGGTGATGCCACATATTAAACAGTCCTGACAAAGCCAAGGAAGAAGTAGAGATGAATGAATGAAAGGACAAAGGGCAAGCTAAACAGATCTATTTACAACTAGAAGACCTAGGAGGAAACAAGGAAACCTTTATATTTTTAAAGTCCTCTTTGTATCATAAAAAGAGTGCTGACTGACAATGGAGGACTGGCTGGTTTTGGTAATAGGGAAAAATCAATCAAGAAATCTTCTGATCATCTGGTACTGATGAAAAGGAGAGACAGACAATAAAGAACTAGTCTTAGCCCATATTTCCCTGCATCTCAATCTGTGGATCCATCTTTTTTCCAGTCAAGCAGAACCCACTGCAGCCTTACCCCTCTCTGTGAGATAGGGAAGATATCTGAAAGGTACATATAATGGAGATTTGTGTGTATAAATTAATGTATTTCTCCTCAAAAAAAAAAAAAAGAAATAAAAAACAAAACAACCCAGAACAAGAAGGTACAGTACTTACTGCTTCCACAGAGAAAATAAACCCCTGCAGTCTTCCAAGTTTTAAGCAACTTATATATGTATGTTTTCTTAAGGATCATTATATCGGTTCCATAATTTTTTCAGCAACATTAATGTCAGCAGTTGGCAGAAGTTTGGCATGCTAGTTCAAATAAGGGAGGCAAAGCCAAGGTTTTATCAATTAGTATCTTGGAGATGGAGGGCACCTTGGCTTGGTATCAGAAGTTACAGTTAAGTCTCCGTCTAATGTGAAAAAGGCAGAAAGATTTATTTTTTAAACTGTTAAAAAGATTAAGTGGGGTACAATAGCAAAATTGAGTGTTTAAAATTTTAAATTCTCAATAAAAATAAAAATTCCACTGTAAAAACAAGATAGATATCTAGATTATTTAGAACATAGGAAGAACTTGGCCAGGCTCAGCTGTGAGAGTTCCATTTACTTTTTGTTTACTCAATTACAGGAAATATTTGTATTCACACTAGGAAAGACAGGAATTGGTGGTAAACAGAAAGAGAACAAAAGAGTTCTAGCATTGTAAAATTGTGATCAAACAAAGAGAACAATAACCATAACAAAATGGCTATCCCTGAACCAGGGTTGTATTCAAGATAAAAGATCATTCCTTCCTCCAGCACAAGTATTGCGATTACAGTTTAATATATATTCATAGATGAAACCTTTACAGAAGTTGAGACATTAACATTCACCTACGCTATTAGCAATTTAAAATTATGCAAGATGTTAATGCAAAGGTCATTTTATTCTTCCTTGAAACTGAAGGTGCTTGACTTCATCACTGATCTTTTGTCCATATGATTAATGTTTGATTATGCCAAGTAAAATCAGATAGCAATCTTCTGATAACTGAGTTTGAGACCTGTTCGGTCTCTCTTGGTCTTTCTTGGTATTGAAAAAAATCAAATCTTTCGTGCCACATTTAAGGCAAAGAAGGGCAGAGAGAAACCATTCTTTATTTTGTGTCCAGTAAAGGTCCACTCAGAGACAGCAGTACACAACTGTCGTAAAGATGATCTGTCAAAATCACTGCCTTACGTTTGACAGTACTGTCCACAGAACTCTGTTCAAGGGAGGGACTGGAAGCAAAAACACCACTAGTATCAACTTTCGTATCCTTATCTTTCAGAGTTGGCAGCTGTTAACAGAGTCATCACAGCTTTCCAAGTCGCAAAAGAGCAGAAAAATTTCCATTCTCTCTGTACGCACATTTGTGGACATCAAGTGGCAAAAACATTACCTCTAGGGAAAAAATACACACCTTTTCTCTGGCCCTGCACATTTTTTCACCTTAGAAGAATAGGGCGGAGAGAATAGAATGTACTTAATAAAGAGGAAATTACCTAACTTTATTCAGCACCTAAACATGAATAATAATTAATTAATTTTTTAAGATTTAGATTCTTTAGAACATAATACCATGAATTCAAAAGAACTGGGAGGAGGCTGGAGCCTTCAGCAGCAGTCCATTTTCAGTAATTAACATAAGTAATTGTCATCTAATTTCAATGACTCCTTTTGATAAATCTGATATACTATCCTGCCAGTTCCCACGATTCAGTATGTAAAGCAATGAAGACTTAGTATCGATAAACTAGTCCTAATTTCCAGCATGTATCTCAGTGTTCCAACTGCAATATGAACCTTTTTTCTCCTGCATTATCATTTATTCACTAGCCTGAGGTCTGGTGTATTGGACTAGACTCTATTGGATTGATTCCAAAAGAGAAATTATTTTCTAAATTGGAAGGAGCTAAATACAGTGGATGAGGAAAAACCTGTAGACTGAGAAATATTTCAGGGCATAAGCTGAAAATACCTGAGATCAATGTTCATTAACAGGTAACTGTTTACTGAAGATGAAGTTCATTCTGAACAATTAAGACTAAATTTTTCATAATCAATTTTTAAGAGAGGGGGGGATTCTTCTGGATTAATCTTCTATTGCAGCCATGTATTTTTCCTTTTTCAAACAAAAGAATCACTGATTTACGATATGTTATTCCATCAAAAATAAAAATCAGAATAGGCAATATATGCCATCTTACAGATCATTAATTTCATTAAATATTTCTAGGTGCCTCATTCTTTCCACCATTCCTCCATCAAGTAAAGAAACCATTTTTGACATGTTAGGTTGTAGAAGCATTAATCTACAATATACTTGAAACCTTCTATATCTTAGCTTATCTCTGTGAAAGCAAGTAATCACCTCACATCTTTGACTTCACCTTTTCCTTACACCTTTTTGGAACACACATTATATCATTTATCACCTCGCCAATTACAGACCCTATACAAATTAAAATCAATAATAAAGCTACCAATATTAAAGCTTGTAGAAGGGTTTTCAGTGGTCTTTCTACCTTTCTAACAGCTATTGCTTATCTCAGCTGCAGTTCAGTGATATTCTTCACAACAGATTGAGAACCCCTTCTCAAGGAATATCCTCTTGAAGGCCAATGTAAGGAAGTTCCTCAAGATCATTTTTGATTATTTGTCAATTCTTATTTAAAATATTTGAAGTAATGGGACTTTTACCACTTTACCTGCAGTCTGCTCCATAATCATTTAATGGAGCAGTCAGAAAGTTTTCAAATGTTTCCTTTCAGTTTCTCTCCTCACAGGTTTTGAAGTAATGATATTCGGTCTTACTGATGATTATGACATGTTTTAAAAAAAGTTTTTTGATACTCTGCTAGGGAAATTCTATAACAACGAACTTTATTCTGTAAAAACATGTTATGCAAACCGTGCCTGCAAAGAAGCTTCTGAAACCCTAAACAGACAAAAAGGCATCAGCATGTTACTGAACAGGGTTTCAAACAGTTGAAAGCTGAATTGCTATTCATGTAAGACAGAGCGTTAAAGTCACCAGATCGTTAGACCTTTCATCCACAGAGACGTAACCACAACACAATACCTTGTTGTATAGCTTTACTGTGAAACTGTTCAAGGTGTTGTGTGTTCCCTATGGAATAAGAGAAATAAATTCAGGAGTAGATGATCCTAACCTACCATGTTAGCAAATCTTAAATGAAGATGAGTTAACAGGACACGTGTCTTCTTAGACACTTGCCAATGCCTGGAAAAACTGGTTAGCTTAAGCTAAAAGGAATCATTTAGAAAAAGATGCCATCCAATTAATGAAATATTCAGCAAGGATGGTTACACACTTATCTTGGAAAACCACTGAATTTTTAACCAAGTTTAAACAAGTGATTCAAAACTTTGCCGTATGAGAACTGAAATTTCAGGGTAAAATTCCTTCTTCTTCACACAAAATATACACATGCGTTTATTCCACCAAGATTCTTTACGAGTTTAGGTGGAATCCTCTCAGTCATCAAAACTTCGGAGTTCACTGAACAATTTGTCTGAATGAAAAGCTTTAAATCTAATCATAAACTGAATGTATTTTCCGGTCAGTGTTCAAGCATCACAAATTCAAATACTGAACGAGTGATGCCAGACCAACCCAACCACAAGAAATGAGTGTTGGAAAGTTTCAGATATTTTATCCCTGAGGCATATCCTGTCAATGGCCAACAAACAGGAAGTCATTGTGTATGGATCCTTCCCAACTGTACCACACAAACTACAGAAGCTAAGCAAAAGAAGATGCACTCATAATTTTATCCCTTGAATTAACAAGGGATAAAACAATTGCCAATCCTGAGCTCTTCTAAACAGCTATATTTGAGCTTCTGTATCTATCTCATGAATTCATCTGCTAACAGAAAGAGAAACACTGTCTGAAATTGGTTGAGGATAACTGTTCTCAATACACAATTTAGAACACAGAATTCTCATAATAATTAATAAACGCTCTGATTGGAGTCTTTATTACAAAGACCTGTTCTAATATATTCTCTTTTTTTACGTGAAAAATAGTGCCTATCAATCAGATCAGTTGTCTGTGCTCAGATAACTGCAGAAAACCACCATAAAATACAATTATGATGGGAAATGACAGTGACTATATTACTTACATAGCACTAGTGTCCAGAAATCCTAGTCACGGACTAGGGAACTATTATTTTCAGGCCCAATATCAGATCTCCTAGGGCAGTCTTCTGGAGAAATCAAGCTCACCTTCTAGAGCTTTTAACTCTTTAGTACCACTAACTAATCTCTTTCTCCCAGTGTAGGCTTAAAAGTTCTAACTGACCTCAAGCACGAAAAAGCTGGTTGCTACTTAATAGAAAAGGCATGAAAATGGAATACACGATTTCTAAATAGCCAACTTAAGACTTGTCCAACAGTTAATCATATCTCTTCATTTTCTAACCAGTGACAACAGTACTTAAATAACTTCGTACAGGATTTTGTTCTCCTTGATGAAAGATACTTAAACATGGTACTGGATGCTGTCAACAATTATTCTATTAATTTACATCTATTCATGTAAAGTTTTAGAGAATTAAAAAGCTGTAACTAAAATTACAATCTGAACATCATAATATAATCAGTGAAATGGAGGAATATTTCTAATAGACCAGAATGGCGTTCTGAAAACTGAGACTGAACTTGGGAAACACTAGTCCATGGAGTATTTTTTAAAATATTATGGGTGTCTGGAAAGAAAGGATAGCAAATACTGTTTTCCAAAATATTACCAAAGTAATTTTATAAACCTTAAAGCTCAATCTGGCAGCAAGGTAATGAGCCTTGCCCTTCACACAAACTTGCCAACGTTGCAACGCCCTAAAACCTATTGATCGAAACACTAGTCAAGGTACAAACAGAAAACACACACAACCGCTTAGCGCAGGGCCAACAGACAGTTTGTTTCACTGGCACCATGAGGCCAGCTACAGTAAGGAATTAACCTGAACATACATCATTATTATTCAGTAAAACAAGAGGAAAAGGGTGAAGGTAAAAGAAGGAAGGAAAGGGGAATGAGAGCTTATGTAATACCATAGGAAGAGGAAATGCTGCCACAGAAAAGATTGCTGACACTGCACTGAACGCTGTTACTGTGGTAACTAATGATTAAAAATCATGGGAAAAAAAGTCTGGAACACATGGGCAGGGAGGGTACTGTCTTTTATTCTGTAAGTGCTTCTTATGTTGTGCTTCAGGAAGCTGTGTTCAAGGGCACGATACAATCTCACTCTGTGCCTGCTCGGCTGCTGTCGGGTTCCTCGGGTCTGGTTCTGGCGCAGTTCCCCGCTTGACAGAAACAATTACTGAGGAGCAAAGACTGGCAGAATAAGCAGTGCTGTGATTGATAATCTGGGTGGATTACCGGCCTTTGACAAAAGCCACGATGCTTAAATTTGACAGCTGGCAATGCTTGATGAGAGCCAATTAGTGGATATATACTCACTTCAGCCAAAACTTTCTTCTGTTCCTAGTCCAATGGCTTCCTCAATGGGAAGTGTACAGAGTGCTTTCCCTCACTTCTGTCTGCTCACATGTATGACAGCTACACTGTCTGAACAGCTAAAATCACAGTGTGAAAACTACGTATTCTGGCATCTTTGTGTATATTAAAGATGGTAAACTCACTTTTTTTTAAGCTGTATTTGTCTCTAAAGAAAGTGGTCCCAGTGGTCCTGAAGAGAGATCACTATACTAACGCTATACCCTGCAGAGGATGCAGATGAGATGGCACTATTTGGGTAACAAGTCTACTACATGTGACAACATCTCTCACAATGCTTCACTATTTCTTGACAATTTCCTGGCAAAGAACGTTAATGTGTCCATGCGCATGTTGCTGCTGTGACCAGGTTAACGCGACATTCAGAGGTTACCGAATGCCTTCTGTTCTGCTCCACGCATGCTGGAACCTCTGAAATGTAAATGTCCCTTAAAACTCTACGATCTGTTCTTAACTTTCTTTTCACATATGTTTTCTTTCCCCCTTTTTGCGTCTATTTCCACTCTTGCTAGTTCAAGTATGCTGCTACTGTGATGATCGAAGGTCCCTGAATCGTATCACTTGCATTTTAAACATTTACTTTTAACATGTGTTCTCAACTATGAGGAAGACTACAACAACAGTCAAAAAATTTAAATACTTCTCCTTTGACTTCCTACAGTCCTCTTCTGACAGTGTCGTGATTTAAGAGGTACCTGCATTCATTTATACTTCAGTGGGCACAATTCCAAGGCCAGGAACTCTTAGATGCTCTTGGAGAAAAACAGTAGTTTGGTCACAGAAACAGCAATAATTTTAGGGATTACATGCAGTGATTGCCTCCATGACACCTGAAGAAGAAATTCATTGGCTGATAGGGTAATCACTCTCATCAGACACAGTTTCAAATCAGGGCGGCTAAGGCAAAACAGAGATTAACTGCCACACTTACAGAATCTGTATTATTTCATCAGGCAGGGTGGTAACAAAAACTGACAGAAGTGTGGTAATTCTGATACAGCTCTGTGGTAGTCAGAGGAAAATGCCTGCCTGTCAGTCTCCCTGGACCCACTCTTACATTCTCCTCTTACAAAGAGGAATGACTTTAACCAGCAGAACCTCACTTTGGAAAAGTTCACAGCAGAGGAGTGTCAGGTGTCAGTGTGCTGGGTTTCCAGGGGAACAAGTAAGAGTGGAAAACTAATATATATTTTTTTTGGGGGGGGGGGGGGGAGGCTATTCTAGAATTGAAAATGCTTTCCTTTCCTCATGATCCAGTGAGATGCTTTTACTTGAGGAACAAATCTTTGTAGTGCCTTGCCCTCTTAAGGAAAGACAGCCAAAATCTTTGCAGGCAGGCAGCACAATGTAGCACAGAGAAAATAGTTTTGGGACTTGCAAGGATAGGTGAAGACTTATGACACTGTTTTACATGACATGCTCACAAACAAGTTCAGCTAACGAAAGGCCTCATTGAGTTTTGTGTCCGGTTTTGGATACCACACTTAGAGAAAGACACAGACAGATTAGAGAAAAATCCAAGAAAGAACAATAAGAATGATCAGATAGCTACAAAACAAGGCACATGAAAAGTGAAAGTACTGAGACTGCTCAGTTTAGAGAAAAAAACACAGAGGAGATACCATGACATTCATCATAAACCTAAAGGGCTGCTAAAAAGAGGAAAGAAAAAATCTATTTTCTATGCTCCTAACAGATAGAACAAGTACTAATGAGCTTAAATCTCCCTGCAGTAAGGGAGATTACACATGAGCAATGACATTATAACGGTAAAGAGAGATAAGCAAGAGAAAAGACCGCCCATGAACTCAAGGCCTCCTTCACTAATAGCCTTTAAGAACAGATTATAGGTATAACTGGTTCTGCTTTGCAGTGAGATGAGTTTTCTCTGATTCAGCTACTGGGAAATCACGCTCCATAGTAGTTATTAACTGTTAACAAATAAAATGGATGAATGAATCAAGTGGATTATACAGAGCTCTGTCCTGTGTTCAGTACTAGTCAATATTTTACTTCAACAACCTGTGTGATGGACTAAAAACACATCTAGGAAATATGCAGCGTAAACTTAGTTGGGTGTTTCTGCAAGCCTGCTAAAGAACAGATTCAAAACTTAAAATGTTGTTGAAGGACTGAAGAGCTGACCTGAAAATTATTTTCACTCTTAGTTAAAAAAGGCTGTATAGTATAAATGCACCCAGCATTAACCTAACCTGGCGTTGCATCACTTAAAAATGAAAAATTTGAGATCCCATCATCAATAACACCGAATCAGCTACTTCCTGGTAAGTTCTGCTAGAGTATATTAAATAGGAATTGGGAATAAGTATGAAACATTTACATAATAATGCATAAAGTGAACACAGTGAGTTATAAACAATTCAACTGAATAACACTCCAAACTCTCAAACACAGACACTGATACAGTTCAGAGCCTCCTAACAATTTCATCACCGTTACTACACATTTGTAGCATAGCAGTGCCTAGAGATGTTGGTCAAGTCGGGCCCCCACTGTGCTAGACACTGTACAAACACAGAAAACGACAGTCTTTGCTCCAAATAGCTTCTTGTAGAAAACCTCAAATGTTTAAGCTTCACAAAGCCCACAGACCAGAAAACCTCAGCCCATTCATGTATGCTTTCCATTTACAACTCAAAGCTGCAGAGTAAACTGCACATCGTTGCAATAAATAAACGCTGATTGCTAAAACTTAGCTCGCAAAGAAAAGGAATAAATGGCAGATAGATAGGCTATTCTCTCACAGAGGGGCCGTGGCTGGGCTGCCATAAAGCAGGCCAACGTTCCTTGGGTCTCTCTCAGTTCCGGCGTGACACACACTGCAGGGGCTTCTGCATGGCTTATAATCTGAACACACTGGCTGGCGCTCGCCACGGTACATCTGGACTTTGTTAGACACCCTCCAGTTCTGTTTTCTTGCGTCAGCCCTGGCCCCCTCTTGTGCAGCAGCCTCCCAACCACTGTTTCACCATGAACTAGTCAAGGAGACAAAGTACTTTGGGAGGAAGTAAATTGGGACCACATTAGCTGGTGACCCTCGCCCTGCAATTGGCCTCCCTTTCTGATGATAGAGGAAATCCCTCATAGAGACTGACAACCAATATGAAACAGGCAGCTCCATTTACTGGAAAGCCTGGTCAATGCTAACTGCCTCATTAGGAAATGGTCTCTATATTGAGGCACATTCCTGCAGTTCAGAGCCTAGAAACTCTAAATTAAAACAACATTGATGCCATATCCTCTTTCTGAAATGCCTCTCTTCATCCAAACTTTAATATATATACTTAAAGAAATTAAAGAACCAAGATGTCTTTGGCAGGACTCCTTCCTTCTCTTTCACGGTAATACACTTAACAGCGTGAGTCACGTGCAACGTGACATAGTGTTGGGACGGGACAAAGGAGAGATGAAGTAAAGAATGACCACCGAATCCTCCACATTCATCATTTCCTTGATGAATCTCTGTGTTGCCACTGCTATTTTCTAAATACATAAAAATCTTGCTAAATTGCAGGGCTGAAGAACCTGGAAATTATTCTTTAGGAAGTAAACTGAGGGTTATCATTCGTCTGAGCTCTTGTTTTAGGAAAGAGTTATATCTTTGTACACTCTGAGGCAGGTCAATTAATGGTGAGCCAGTCAGTCCACTAACAGTAGTAGCTATTATAGCAACTGCTTGATATCCAGTACAAGCAATAGAAAGGCATAATCTGCATCCTATCATAGACAGTTAGATCCATTCACACACACGATTGCAGTGAAGATGGAAAACTTCTTCTGAAGGGATATCTCTGTCAGAGCCTCTTTGCAGTTTGCAGTGAGATTCAGAAATCAGGCCTATGGTACTTCCCACAGCATACAAAAGCCTTCATAAAAACCACCCCATTCCAACATTGCTCAGCATAACTGCATCCTATGTACACAAAAAACAGAACCTTTCAGTCAATAGTGTCTGTCAGCCAGCTGAAAGAGCTGCTTTCCCACCACAAACTGTAAGCATTTCCTAGAAGTGGGATGGATTAAAATATGAAATGCTTATCAGGGAGCTCAGCAGCTCTCAAACAGTGTTTAAGACACAAGGAAAGAATTAGTGAGGTCCGGATCCAAATTCTGAATCTGAAGGGTTGAATGAAGTTTTAAGCTCCAGAATGACTTTTCAAAGTCTTCCAAAAGATCTTGACTAACTGGCATCAGTTGTCTTTCTGGAACAGTTATGTTTAATACATCTACAAGCTTGTAAGATTTTTCATAATTTCTACCTGAAATTTAGGAATAATAGAAAAACTTTTAGGAAGTCCCTGAAATGCTGTACAGTTCCTTGCAGCTACTAACATAGATGGAGCTCTGTTTTCTTCAGATGTACAGCAGGGTACATGTAGAGAAAGCTCAAGCTGATGAAACTACTCTTTCTAAGAAATACAGTGCTTTGCTGGAAAATATGAGGCTGTTGACCTATGTGAAATGTAATAACTTAAGAAGACCATAAGGGCCCAAGTATACAGATCACTCGAAAAGCACATGAAAAAGTAAGATTCCCTTTGACTCCCCCAGTAACGAGGATCCTGAAGAATCTCCCAGTCCTCTCTTCCCTCCCATCTCCCACTCCTGAAGCTCTCAAAGTTGGTATGATTTGAATTGGTGACATCAATGTGGAGAGAAATCATATCAGAGTTATTGGTACTGAAACAGTAAATGTGATGGCAGATCCCCTGCAACCTATAGAAGTGCTGAGTTCCCTGCCAGTAGTATTACCATCCCATAAGTAACTTTGAGAGGCTCCTCTTTCAACAGTATTGAAAGGTATACATCAAAAAGGATGAAAGATGATCCTTATATCCTTAAGATCCCAGCATAGGTTTTAGGGATGATGTGTGGAATTTGTCAGGTTAATCAAGTATCTCTCATGAATCATTTAAATATAGTTTATATTGCTTATACTCCCTGCCTTGGGATATGAGGATGCACTGCATGATACCTCGCAGCCCCTTTATCTATGATTTTATATTGATACATAAAAATAAAGAAGGGACCAATCTCCTCACCAGCATGAAACCTCCCAAATTCCACTCAACTAGCTGGCATCCCCTTATGGGGCTCCTGTCACAAATCAGAAACCACAATAGAGGCTGAGGGGTGTAATACATCTGAATTTGACCTTTACAGGAAGGAAAATTTTCTTCCAGGTATGATTCCTGCCTGACAAGGCAAATACAAAACTTCAAAAGATGTATCACTACACTTCTCTGAATGTGTGGTTATTTGTGTCTCTAGAAGATAATAATTAACTCCTTTTTCATACGCTGCTTCCTACACATTCTATTACTCATTTACTACCCAGGCAGTGACAGGAAGAAACTTCTCTCAACATTGAGACTGTTTCTCTCCCACAGTGTTTCACAGGCTTCAAGATCAGTAACTAGTTTGAAATCAGTATTTACGTACTTTTTGTCCCAACATACAAAGGAATTACACATTATTACTTTCTACAGTTTCATAAATCAAGATCCTAATCTCACAACACGAGATTATTAACTGGTTCCCCTCCTACCCTCCTCTGCTCACCTGCTGCTTGAGCTGTTGCACTAGGCGGTCTTTCTCTCGCTTCAGTGCAGCCACTTCATCTTGGGTCTTCTTCTTAGAGGATGAAAGTTCTAGTAGAGCAATATTGGCATCTTTTTCACTAATGGCAGCAAGAAGGGCTTCTTGTCTGAAAAACATATATACATATGTGATTGTCCAGCAAAACACAAAGGAGGCATCTATGAAGAGTTAAGCATATAACAAACGCTATAGTGGTGTGCAACTTCACTGAGCAGAAATAAATAGGATTTTCATGGTTATGTGCCTGCTAGTTGTGCAGGAAGTTGATCTTCTCTCCTTCCTGGTTTCTCCACACCCATTGTGCTATCAGATTACTGCTTAAAGGATAAGACTAACATGTAATAGAACTTCTTATTCTCCACTCACCTTCCCAATTTTTAGTATCTACCGTTGTTACTTTGTCTGAACATTTTGTTTCTTTATAATGGTCTAAACGTTTCCAGGTTTTGAGAATGTATACACAAATACCAGACTAATCAGAAGGCTTCCACGTTAAATTTTATTAGGTTATACTGCCTATTCATCCAGCGTTTTCAGAAGGAAAGTGGTCTGTCACAAATTCATTGAACTCCCTTAAACAGTGTACCCCAGAAGCAAACGATGACACAGGCACTTTTCACGCTACATGTTGAAATAGGCTGTGACAGCAGGCACAGGAGTTAACGAGGAGCCAACAAGCAGATGCCCACAAGGATGCTCAAGCTACTCTTTGACTTTTCTTGTGCCTAACCAAGCTAACAATGAGCTTGTCAGATGAATGTCCTGAGAAACTGAAACAGGTAGGCCTGCCCTCATTCCAAACTATTTGTAGCTCTGTGGAAACGGTGTAGGAGTGGACAATCCTATTCAGGTAGCACAATAACTAGTTATGGAAATACAACCTCACCATATTCTTTCCCAACAGCAAATAATTCTCACAAATATCCCTGCCCCTTGGAAACATTTTATAGCTACTAGAAAGAGAGGAGACAAAAAGATTAGCCCAGACTAACAAAACAGCAGTTCTTGAATGGGCTCAAAGGACTGTTATATGTTAGGGAAAACAACTCCACCTGTCCTTTCATCTGAATTTCCACCTGTATTTGGTGTGTGGCCAAGGCAGAGCATGCAGCAGGATGTAAAGGCAAATTTGGGCCTTATTGTCCAGTAGGTCTGGCTTGTCCTCCTCTCTGTAACAAAGAGGCAGGCAGTTTCATCATGCAGACAAAGGACAGGAGAGAGCTCCTAGCCATCTGAGGCTGTGAGAAAGATGTCACAATGCAGAAGTGATGGTGTAGGATGAACTTAGAATATTACAGCTTTCCTATCTACCTTTTCATTTTAAAAATTTAGTTGCAAATAGAGTCAAAGTAGCACCTACAGTACTAATGCTATAAATCAAATTCCAAGATAACCTAGATTTTGACCTGCTGTAGTTTATGAAGAAAAGCATGCTAACGTTATTAACTTCTTTAGAGAAATTATTTTTAAAAAAAAATCAAAGGTGCTAAAATGATTCTGTCACAGTCAGTTTAGTCTCATGCTGACAATGTTGCCATTGAAGCACTTAGTGTTTTATTAAAGATACAGAAAAAGTTTAAAAAGTTTAATATAAATTATTGAGACTGGTTTTAATTATACCAATATATCTTTCTGTTTGTTGACAAGAGCTTTTTTAATAAAGACTCATCACAATCTGGTGACTTAGAATCACAATGGCAAACCATCGAGGGTAGTAGTGACGCCAAATTTGCTTTTCCAAAACCATCTATTTGCACTCCTGGAGTAGACTTATTTGGACTGGTTTAGCTTCCTCATCGTCTTTCGGTATTTTAACATTCCTAGCTAGGAATTTGTAATTGTGGACAAAACAAAATACGTATGTGCTGCAAAAAGTACTCATTTAACTCAATGTGAAAGAAGATATGATTGAGAAAATTTGAAAATAGAATAAATGGACAATGCTTTCATTTAAAATTGAGTATTTAAACATACTCATACTCATTTAACTTGCTGGACTCTTAAACCAAGGGCTGGAAAAGGTAGAGGATTGGTACTACTGGAGTACAGACATGTTTAGCTGTTAAATGCTGACAATTTCACAGTTTTTAATGACCTTGGTGAGCACTAAAAGATGCATTTAATTATCGCAATATTTCTGAGAACGGGGAGTAAAATTATTCCATCAGGCACTTTAGTGCTTAAGTCAAGGTTATAGGGAGATGAACACTTAAATACGTAGAATGCCATCAGATAGCTTACTTTGGCCATAGCTGAGCTGGATGAAGAATTTACTGTCCCGGATACCTGCTATTGCCCCACTCCAGTCTGTAAGAATAACTGCCTATATATTTGCTTCTTGACTTCATTCTCCTAAAAGATCTGAACGCTATTTTTTTCTCTCAAAAAACCCTCAACAGATTTTTTTAATAGAAAGGGACCGGGAAGCAACTACACGTGCAGTTATGCTGACTGATCTGAGGAGACAGTAGCTTCTGAGAAGGAGCTCGGGGCTATAACCTTTTAATCCAGCTCAGCAGTAGCCAAAACAGCACTTCTGACCAGAGACTAAAAAGAGGTATGTGGGAAAACGTGCTAGCTCCACTGTCCTGGATCAGAAGCCAAAAGGTTCTGTACTAGTTTCTCTTTGAAAGATAATTGTACTGATGAAACACCACAGCTGAAGAGCTCTCATTGTTTTTGCATGTGAAAAATATATACTTCTTTCACTTGAAAGGTGTGAAGCTTTGGTAAGACAGTAGGTGAAAACTGATTTGCTGATGAGAAAGTCCATGACTAATTTCAGACGAATGACAGATGGAGATGGAAGAAAAACTTTTCCTTATGCTTTACAGAGTTAGGTGAGAAGAGGGGATGATGTATGACCTGGCTTCCTTCTGATTCTAGTCTGTGACCAAGCTCCTAGAAATGTTTATGCCAGTTAAGGCTGGAGACTGTTATCACAGTGCAGGTTGAAGGAAGTAGGGCGTAAAAGAACACTGCTGAGATACTCTCTCTGTTTTTCTCCTCAGTCCCTCCAATGAGTACTAGAGTTTTGCTGAAGCTACCCATATATATAAGTTTGCTGTCACAACGACCTCAACTGAAGCCACATATCCTGCATCAAAAAATGCAAAAGAACCATGTCCTTTGTTCAAGAACAGAAAGTCTGTCTTTCAACAGACAAAATTTCACACTATCTGGCAGCAGAATGGACTTACTTACACAAATAAATTGCTGTAGGTGGAATTCACCTCTGGATTTATACAAGTGTTTCTTGCACATGCTAACAGAGTAACCTTATTCTAAGTAGACTACTAGCACATCAGAAACCTGACAGACCCAGTTTAGAGAGTACCTGGATCTTGCCTGGCTACTTTCTAGCAAAACTAGAACATTGAAGTTTTCCTTGTCTTTGAAGATATGACAAGTTAGGTGTTTTGTTGACACACGCTTTCAGATAAACTGAAGGATACTCTAAATGCATTTATTTTAAGGAAAAAAAAATACAGACATTCTGACAATTAAACAGAACTGAAAAAATTGCAGAAGAAAGGAAGGGCTGAACATCAGATTCACAGTTGTACTGTCAGGATAGTAGGTGTGGGAACAACTGACAATGGCTGCATTATTATTGCAACTTTATTTTGCTTTATGGAAAAGAATCCAACTTTGGATGTCTGCCTGAAACATGAAAAAAACCAAGAGAATGAAGTGACAGAACATGATACATGTTCTCTGCTTTTTCTAGCTATCAGTATCCTGGGAAAGACAGACTGGATTGGAGTTCTGGTCATTTTCAGTTTCTTTAGAGTAATCTATTTTGATTCTAAAGAAACACTTATTCTTTTAATAGTAAATCCACAATCCTTGCTGATGATTCAGGACCAGAGCCAAGAATCTCTCTGTAACTTTATCTGTGTAGCCATTACCCTGGTATGGAAATTTGAGGTGCCTCAAATAGCATGTAGAGCAAACCTTCTGCAACCAAATCCTTTGTTGCCTGTCTCTACTTCTTAAGTGAAAACTCCAGGACCAGGAGAACGAGATATGGCAAACAATCCATTACTAATTTATGGCTGCATAATCTTTACCACAATGCCTTAAAAAACCCACATCCTTCTGCTCAAAACTTGAGTGTTGCACTGTGTGTGAGATGGGGGTGCTGGTCAAGTAATGGGGTGAAAGGAGTTGTGGTCTTCTGATTTTCTGTGTAACTGAAACAAGATAACAGTTTGAACCAAAAGAAGAAAAGTATCCTGTGATGTGATAGGTATAGTCTATACGTTCTTTTGAATTCTACAAGCTAAGTGGACAATGCTTAATACTGGGGAAGAGTAGGTGTCACCATCATCTCTGCTGAAAGAAGACACGTTTGTAATGGTGCACTGCTGTGCTGTGCTGAAATGCTTCTCCAAGACAGGAAAGAGCAAGTATGACCAAGTAAAAGATGGGGTATGCGTGTTTCAAGAGCACTGCAAATCTAACTTGGTTTCCCTCCTTGATAGCAGTTATCCCCAGGTTGGCTGGAAGAACAGGCTGTAAGATTGATGAGATTGACAGATGGTGGAAAAGAGCTGCTGTGAGAATGGTGCTGGTAGTGTAAAAGCAAATCTGTCAGGAGTACTGGAGTCAGTGGTACAGGCTTTGCTTCTTCAGCAGAGCGTGTCTTGCCAGCTAACAACATCAGAGGTCTTAAAGTACTCCAAGAGGTAGGAAAAGCATGTACTTGTTGCATAACCCAATCTGGCTGACCTTTAATGTCGTCTAACACCAGAATCACTACAGCTCATATAAACATAGTACACATAAGTTAGTCTGGGTATTTCGGATAGTGCTAGCATTGTTGCTGTGGCAAGATCAACTCAGCGGAGGGAAACGCCTATTTCTCTCTCCCTTTGGGCATGTTTTCTAGCCTGTGCTGAGCTGCACAGCAGCTCACAACAGGTGATGAGACTTTAAAATAGCCCAGATATTACCAAGAGTAACCTGAAATGACAATAGTAGAGAAAATCCAGTGAAAAGAGGATTAGGATTAACTTCATATTGCATAAAAAGCAGTGCACTAGAGAGAGGGGGTATTTTTTCCATCTATGCTGAAGCCTTTCACTGACTGTGGATCATGATCACCACCACCTGGAGTGGTACCAAGACTAGTAGGTTCAATTCTTAAGAGACAGTGGTGTACAGATAGTTAAGATCAGTGCCACTGCTATTTGTATTGTCTGCAGTTAAAAAAAAAATTAAGAACTATGGTTTTTTTTTTTTTTGAATCAGTCACTGCAGAATAGTTATATAGCAGTACCTGTCCTTGGGATACTTCTTTATTCATCTGTTGTCTTCATTTTGGATCCAGTTCGAACTGGGACTGAGTTCTAATGATGCCAAAGAGACAGCACTAATGAATGACTCCGACCCCGAGATCTGGGTCTAGAGGATGGAAAGTATCTCTTGGAAGGCAGTGATGATATCAAAGCTGAGAAGTCACTGAACTCTGCCACGACTGAATTCTGCTGATGCCAAATATCCTGAGCTTTTGAAGCATTCCTGATGAGGTGCTCTTGTAGCCTTTAGAGGCCATCCCAATACTCTTGTGAAAACACAGAAAAGGATTTTGCGTGAAGGCTCATGATCTCCTTCAGACCTTCAATGTAAATGGCTAGCTTTGGGCAGATAACCGGCCAAGATGGCAACAGTTTAAACTGTAGCTAGGTTTTCACTTTAGGCCTTGAATCATGGAAAAGCTTTAAGAAGCTCAACCACAGAAACACTTTTTATTGTGAATGAAAAGTTAGAATTAACTATATACTATTATATAATTAAGTATTTCTAATACTAGAAACTGTAGAAATAGAAGAGAAATTCAGCAAAGCAATATTTTCTAATTCTCTCTGTTGCAGAGAAGAAAGAGCTTAAAGTTGTGGGAGCTGTACTGCATAATCCTTCAGATACTGAAAAATATTATTATTAGAGAATAGTTCAGCAGCTGCAGTCACGTTAACAAAAACTACAGGTGCCAGCATCCCATAAACTTGTTTACAGAAGCCCTTGAAAAAGACACATCCAGCGTACTAGATGATATTTCTTTTATGGGTTTTTGTGAGAATAAATAAGTGACATGGTAATTTAAGTGACCAGGTACTTGAATGAGCCTGGAAAAGAAGGAACTGCAGCTCACATAGGTTCAGCTACCAACTATCATTAACACCAAAGCCCTCCAGGGTGCTAGATGTGAATGCACTGAGTGCAGCGTAGTCAAAACCATAACACTACTCCTCAGAGTATTGCAGACACCATTCTTCCAGTCCTCTTTTTCCTCTTTGGTGAACCACAGCATATTTTTGCAAATGGGGACATGAGACTTTCTAACTCCTCAGTAACCCTCAGCACTGCAGGACTAATATGCTGTATTCCTGGATAACGAGCTGTAGCACAGTGAGTCCCGTAAGTAATGAAAAGGGTCCATCCACAACATTTTAAATGTTTTAACTGCCAGAGTAGCCAAGCTTGTCCTCTGACATACAAATATTAATCAAATAAAGATGTCTTTAAATGGTTCTCTGCAGCACTTGGATTCAGAAGACTATGCCAATTCCTTCACAGCTCTCTCTTAGTAAAGAAGAGGAATTTTTTTGGTAACAATAAATAGAAAGTGAATTTTAAAAAGAAGTTTTATACTTCACAGCCCAGTTCTCAGGACCACAACACCGGAATATTTATCAGCTGTATGATTAGAGAGATTAGTAACAGACTGCAATCAGTGCTGAATTAATGATGCTTCAAATCATAAATGCTATACATATTCATTAAAATAATATGCTTATATATGTCAGGGAGAACACAAATTCCATATAGAAAGGTTATATATACATTGTTCTATGTTATTTTACTTCAAATTTCTTCCGATGCGGGATATCTCTGAAAATGTGGATGAGATAATATAAAAGCAATATTGAAACTAGCAGTGGCTTTGATTTTAACATCACTGAACAACGGGGACAGTTCCACCAGGTCTAGTTTTATTATTGGGGTGAAATCTATTTTCTTGCTAGGTGGCTTTAAATGACATAATTTAAAGGCGTGAACCAAATTCGGAGAGCTGAAGCAGGCACTGCCCCTAGCAACCCAGTCAATCCCTTCAATCGAGACTTGCTCTTCTGTGAGGGATGACTGACCTGCCAAGAGTTTTCAACCTGGTATATTAAGATAGATTGTGATTTCAGTTGGTATGCCTTAGTACACAAGACTTGAAAGTGGAAAGGTTCTGCTCTTTCATAAGCTGTTTAGACACTCCAGCTCTAAAGGCATCAATCTCCATAGCAGGGCAGAGCGGATAGCTGGGCAGTACTTGCTTCAGCTGTCTCATTTTAGTCCACTGCATTTTACCTGAAGCCTACAGAAGATCATAATCAGGATTTTAGCTCTTTTCTATCACAGACATTTGTATGACTTACAACTGCAAATCACTGTTACAATAAGACATGTTATTTATTGTTGCTAAAGGACAATCTGAAAAAGGACACTAATTCTTTTCACGTGTGGTGGAATTCAGTTCTTGCAATATCTAACACATTTTATTTCTTATCTGTTCCTGTAACTGACCATGAACATTATCTTGATCAAAAGTACTATTTGCATATAAATTAAAAAACTCCAATGAAGTGACAACAATATAAAGAACTATTGGGCAAAGAGATTCTGATAAAATTGGCAGTATTATGATAGCTAGATAGACATTTAGGTGACAGCTTAGAACATAAGAGTGTTAGGACACAGCATTCATTAATTTCATGTGTTTGGTACAATGACATAGCTCTCTCGAGTCACACTTGCTAAATTCTTAAAGTAATTAGCAATATAACACACCAGACAGTTGATCCAATGGGAGGGTTATCCTGCACTAACATCTTTCTTTCAATAATAAACTGTGCCAGCACATCTACAATAGGAGTTCCAAATGTAACATTTTTTCTGATTTTTTGCTGGCTACACAGAGCGTTTTCAGAAAGTTAATAATATAGAGATGCCAACTGCTCTGAATCATGTAGGAGGTGAATTTCAAATGCCAGCACTCTGCGACCCCAGTCATTAAGAGCAATTAGGCTGTACCTCTGTTTGCTGAAACTATCGTATCTCATGAGGAAAGAGACAGTCCATGCAGAGTTCTACTTATTAGAATCAGGTTCTTAAAAGTTACTTTGAAAAAAAACAGGCAGGCAGACCACAGAAGGCAGGTTTTAATATGCTAATAAACTAGTACCTTACTTGATACACAAGTTGCCAAATTCTGCACCAGCTACAATTTCTGCAGCATGCAGGATGCAGCCGTATGAAAAGCACAAAGTACCACCATAAGCCCAAAGTGAGTTTATCCAAAAGAAACAGTAGCAACCTCTTGCTGCAAGGAGCTAGGAAAAAAATGTAACTTGGCAGTATGTGCTACCTGCTTTTTAAATTACAGCTGGGAATAATCAAACCTCAGACTACAAATTAATTTCCCAAATGCAGACTTACACCCTCAGTCAAAAGGGATAATACTACTCCTTCCATTCCTTTACTTGTTTCCTGAATCAACAAGTTACCTTTGTCTTGTCTGGATGGGATTTCAGCAATCTTTCTCACCAATGATCTAAATGATCTCTCACAGCTGTCATAAAAGGAATTGCATATTCAAGTAAATTAAGTGAGATGAAATCTTCTTGTCCCAAGAAAATTGAAGCCTCCTTAATTTACACTTTCGCACTGTTATTTCCAATGTCCTTGCATATACAAGTGAACGCAACTTGAAAACAATTGATAAAAACTCTTTGTGAAAAGAGTAGCATGGTCACAAAAGAGATCCCCCTTTAATCATGCAACTGAAGCATGAATGGTGTGATAATAATGAATGTTGATTTAGACGCAGGAAACAACCACTTGTGCTGTCTTTGCTTAAAAAAAAGATACTAATCATATATTCGGACCTTCCTACATGCATTTTCTCTAACATCCTAAATGGCTAGAATCATAGAAGCATCATTCCTTACTAGGATGGATAAACAGCAGATGCTTTTCAAAGTCCTTTCCCTCAACATGCTCAATATAGCTATAGGCAATCCTATAAGCATTTTATACTACCTTTTTCACCAACGTTTTAGCCCTTCTTTTCCGCAAAGCTCTTCACCTTAATCTTACCACTTTGGTAACCGAAGCCCAGATTTATGAATCCTGGTTCTGTTCATGTCTCAGTTCCGAGTACTCAGAATTTCAATATAGCTGCAGTCTGTGTCTGTCAACAGCTCCAGAAAATAATCTAAAGCTTTCACAGAAGGACTTTCCAATCCGCTAATAATTTCCCAAAGTATTTTTATTGATGGTATTCCTCCAATGAAAAAGAAATTGCTGCATATCACAGCTGGTACACTGACAGTTCATGAGCCTTACCTATTTGCCCCTGAAGTGTGGGAGTTCCCAAAGATGGCCCATTTTGGAAGGAACCTACAATCCTGCCATCTGATGCTCTTGGTGATTTGTTCCTAAAAAGGGTAGTACCTTTCTAAAGACAGCTTTCCTTGTTTTTTTTACTAGCCTTGAGCGTAGAAGCTGGATGAGAGACAGAAGTACTCACATGATTCTTGCGTTCCCCAGAGCTGGCTTTTCTGAGAAGAAATTCCTGAAACTTTTGCTGTCTTTCTTCATCTGCAGTCTAACAGTAGTGCCAATAGAGCACAAACTTAAGGTACAATTTTCATCCAGGCAATACAGGCCACCAGAATATGTCCACCAGATTTTGAAAAATGACCTTATAAGAAAAAGCAGTTCTTGTTTCTTTTCCTGTGACACAGTCAAGTACAGGTTGAGCTTTAGCTTTGCGTGCGGTTTCACAATCAGCCCAAACAGACATAAGACAGGGCTCTTGCTGAAAGAGATGGCTCTGCCCTCCCATGTTCAGGTTCCTGCCCCCTCCCTGGTGTTAGCACTAGTGACTGTGTATCCCTGCAGCTTGTTGACCCAGTTAAAACCCAGCCCTGAAAAAACAGGAGAAACCCAAATCTGATCAGAAGTTCCTTATTCCTAGAAAAACTGCGGTTCTTCAGGACATTGCTACAGCACGAAACCCTTAGCTGCCAAAGCCAGTGCTGCCAAAACGTAGGAAGAGAAAGTGAATCATGGAATTTGCATTGATTATAACATATCAAAGAACCACAGTTAACTAGAGTGGAAGCAATTGTTCTTTAATTGTGTCAGTAAGAATCAGACTCCAGGTGAAAGCTGACAGAAAGACATTTCAGCTGTATCAGGAAAATAATGACTGCAATACTGCAGCCTTAGTGTTGTTCCTGATCAGGTAAAAAGCCTACGTCATGAATTATAACATAATTGTTTTTAGAAAACTGTTCAATCTTCAGACTTGAATCAAAGATGCAAACTGACGGAGAATCCATCTCTTTGCTAAATATCTATCATGACTGTTATTCCTAGTTAGCATAACTTACCTCTCTTCTCTTTGCCTGTATCTTGTTTCCATAACAATATACTCATTCTGGTAGGTCATCCTACCTTCCTTCCATTATATTTTATTGTTCTCATTATTGAAAACGAAGGCAAAATGACTCACTCAATTTTGGGACCATATGCGTACTATCATTAATCCTAGCCCTTTCCTCAGTGCATTGTGGTTCCACTTCTTTTCCTGATCTTTTTCTTTTTGTGGCTACAGAATGTTTTACTATTTGTTTCCATTTCCTCTGGAAGGTCTAATTTAGCATGACTTTTGATAAATCTCACTTTATTCCTGTAATTCTTAGCCTCCCAGAAACAGCTCTCTCTCCTGACTGATTTTTAACATGATGTACAAGCTGCTACTTTCTCCTAATTTCCTTTTGGATGCAGTCATACAGACAGTTATGTTTGTAAGTCTTCCCTCCACTTTTTTTCCCTTTGTTTGGATACAAATATATCATTGCTTTGCACTTTTTGTTTAAATAAATTCCCCACTTCCTCTGTGTTTGATTCCCCGAGTCCTTCTGCTCAGTTTACTTGCTAATCAATATTCCTAATTTTTCAAAGTTTACCTTTCCGAAATTGAAAAATTTACTAACTTTTCACTTTTGGTATAGCTTTTTTTTTTTTCCAAAAAAAATTTAAGTAAAATTTAAGTAAAATTTAAGTCTACTCAATTTGTGGTCACTCCAGTCAAAGTTGGGTTTTTTGTGTGACTACTTCTTCTTTAGCATTATTGATATTTATTAGCGTCCTGAAGTCTAAACCAGCATTACTTCTTGGTGATTCAGTAAATATTAAGAAGTCTAAGAGTTTCTCTGATTTGTATTTAATAAATAAATGTCTCCCATAAAAGAAACTCTTCCAATTGTTATCTACTTCTACCACAACTCCACCCCAGAAGTCCACGGCAGGCTACCAAGCACTCATTTTGTAAAACTCCTTTATGGTCCTTAAGTTACTCTGACCCAGACTAATGCTATTTCATTAAAGCTATCACTTTTTTTATTTCTACAAAATCTCCTGTATCATTAATATATACCACCCGTATTTTCATTTCTAGCTTTTCTGAATGACTTGTATTCTATATTGCAGTTCCAAATATTCTATTAGCCATTATTTGCTGTTATCCTTATAACATCTGATTTCATGTTACATATCAGCAGGGTAGAGCTTCTTTTGTTTTGTAGTTCTTACACTAGTACACAAATAACTCAATTTTCCTCCGATTTTCTACCAATTTTCTTGCTAGAATTACAGATTCCTTTCATTACCCATTGCCTATTTGACTACTTCTCATCAGTGTTGTCACCAGTTCTCTCTTGGTTGCCCGCTCTACTGCTCCTTTATTCCTCTGTATTCTCTTATTCCTCCATCGCCTCATTAGTTTGATTTCCAGATACTAAGACCAATCTGGACGTCTCTCTCCTAACTTCCTCTTCCCCATTCTCTGAGAGTCCTTTTGTTAAGACAGGATAAGTCTTTCTTTCAGAACCCCTTTGTTTGATTTCTAAAAAGGTATATTTTCTATAAGGTCAGCCACAGCATATGGGACTGTTAATATTAACTCTACAAAAAATATCTTAGCGTTTGGTGGTAGAGACAACAGGAGCTCTCATGCTGACATCTGTTCCATTCCAATCCTCACACATACTACCTGTTTTTCAGTCTTTTCTGGTTGCTGCTGCTGCCCAGGAGATGGATTGATGAGGGAGCCCTAGAAATGCTAAGTGTCTGGATATGGCTAGAAGCTACAGCGGCAGAAGAAAAAAGATGATGCAATCAGCCCTTAGGCATCACTTTGCCTCTGCTCCTGGTAGCTGGTTAAGCAGTGCCAAAAAAGTGTTCCTAAGCAAGACAGAAGAGGTCACAAAGGGTGCGGATAGGAATGAAGCAGGTCTCAGTGGCTATAGATAAAATGTGGGTATATTTACTTCCATAATCGCAGTGGAAGAGGCCTGAGAAGTCTAGTTTCCTTTCCAGTTTCAGACCCAGGTGTAGTTACTTGCAATCTCTTAGTACATGAGATTTGTTTGAATTGGCACTACTGCGCTCTGATGGGCTCTGAAGATACACAACTTTCCAGATGCTTAGTTAGAAACAACTTGCTTTCTGTACTAAATAGGAGGCATCCTACCATGTTCTTTTTTCTTGTAGTATCTACCCAGTCCCTGTTTTTCACAGGAAGAACTAGAAGAAACCGGAGCTGCATGCTGTAAAGACAGTTCAGGAGATAGGACATGCATACGCTTTTCCAGAACAAGCACAGTGAGCCCGATCTAACCCATGGAACGGGCTCCTGACAACTCTTTTTTATCAGACCCCTGCTAATCATAATGTCACATTCTGTCCTACACAGTTTTTGTTCAGGTGCAAGTTGTTAAGTGTTTTACAAATAAATTAAGGAAGCTCAACAATCTTGCAAAGCAGGCAGTTATTGTCCGTGTTTTATAATGAGAAACAAGTACATGAAACTTAAGCAACGTGTGGAAAGTGAGAGAACAACTTATTCCTTACGGGAGGGAGTCTGCACTCCCTCCCCCCCCCACATTTTTAGCACATTCTCCAGCTACCAACAACATTTCTATTAGACAAATTTGAAGCTGTGTTTATCCTCTAGTTTAAAGTTACATGAAACTTCCATAAAAATTGCCTCACTGAGGAAACATTATCACATGCAAATTTACAGATATAAATCTAGTATATTACAAAAAGTAAAGAAACTCAAATTCCAAGCCTGTGAAAGCCTGTGAAATAGAAACGAGTATTATTACTTTGAAACAAACTTAACCGAGCTTGCTATCACACCGAGGGAATGGCTCTCATGAAATCTTGAATCTACCGATTCAAGAAGGGAAGAGAACTTCCACTGAAGGAAGTTCTTGCCTGTTTTGATACAGTTGCCTTTTAGTTGGTTGTGCTATTGCTAAGATAAGGTACTGAGTCTTGTGGCTAGGCTAATTCCTTGCAATGACTAAATTTCAAGTTTTTTTAATTCTATCTACTCTGTGGAAAAGGTGCTTATTTTCCCAGGCTGCTTTCAGGATGAGAAAGTTAAGGTAGAAATTTGAGAACGCTGGAAGGAAGAGGACTGCTTTACAGGCAACAGCGTCTTCATTCTAATGGCATTATTTATAAACTATTAGGGGAAAAATGGCTCTGCTGTCAGTTCCCTATAACGTCTAAACAATTAAATTAGATTAAAGCAGACAAAGCACATATAGCGGATTTACACCTAGTTGTATGGACATTCACAGGTGACAAGGGCAGAAAATAACTGAGAGGCAGGAAGAACATGAGTGAATCAGACAACAACTTTCAATCCTCAGATTATCCTTAAGGAATGGGTACTTTGCACAACACTGGGAAAAATTCGGAGCCACCTTCTGAGGTGTTCTGAGGGACCACTGACAGTACCTAAAAGTATGAATATGCTTCATGCAGTATAAATCTATAAAAAATTAGATTTTTAAAACTAAGAACTACTAACTCCAAAACACATAAAAAAACATAGTAAGACTGAAAAGGAAACATGGCTTAGTATTTAAAATAGAAATAGAGCTGAGAGTCAGCATCTATTTCTCATGCCTATTACTTCTGGCTTGACCAAGACATCATTCAACTACTTCTGTAAATGCAGATCCTACTATCTACTTTTCAGAAGAACTGTAACAGCACACTTGGCGATGTCTGTAAAACACTGACGTCCTGAGTTGAAAACAGTTAGGATTTGGTTTTTATTAATAACTTAAAGGAAAGAGTGGATTACCAAAATCGCGGACACTTAAAGCTCCCTGATCTTTGCTGAGAGTAGTATGATTGCACAGAGATTTTCACTTTTTCACACAAGAAATTCAAGGAGCTACCCAAGGCCACAAAACTACAAAGAAGTAACGAAACACCTGAGAAGCATAAGGATTCCTCTATCACCAAATCCCTAACAGATACATAGCAAAGACCTCTTGGGAAAGACAAGTGAAACTGCCAGCTCTGAACAAACTTGCTTTATGGATTTATGGCAGACTCCTAGCTAAAGGCCCATCTGGGTTGGAAGGGGGGGCTGGGAAGACCATGTGCTGGTTACATTTTTGCCATTCCTGCTGCGGTATGGCATGAATAAATCACAGGGCTGAGGTCAGAACAGCCAGCCCATAAAGTGATTCATGGACCCAGCAGCACATTCCCCTAGGACTATGTACTTTATTACAGTAAACCTCAGAACAAGATACAATTTCCTGTCTCAAGGAGCAGCCTTTAAATCAGGACACCTGGACAGCCCTGGAACCACTTAAAGAAACAATAGTTCTCAGCCCCACCACTGCCTCTTGCTGCTGGGCTGCACTTGCCCGAAGCCTGTTGCATTTCACACTAAGTACCACCTTTAGAAATGACCTCCTTCTGCAACAGATGACTGTGGTGACAAGACTGGGGAATAAACTTACTAATATAATCCTATTCTTCAGCCACAGCTCCCCACCCAAGAAATAAATATTCTCCATATGTTACTTTTCTTTCCTTTTCAGTTGTCAGTTCTCTTCTGCACTATAAGAATTTGACCTAAATGTTAAGACATGAAAGGAATCAAAAGATAACTCATTGGTTTCTCTATTAGTGAACAGAGCCCTCACCCAAAATATTCTGCAAGCTGAAGAACCTCCTGTGCAATTTGGGTTGTAATTTGGATGTTCTCAGTGTGATTAAGTCTGACTTTTAGTTTTGGCATCTTGAAAGAAATACAAGTGGTGACAAAGAGAACAACATTGCAAGACTGCTGAAAACTCTCATTTTCAGCTAAGAGTAATATTGCTCTTAAGCCACTCATTAAGTTTTCAGAAAAAAGAGTAACAGGAAACCCAATTTAAGCCAAGAAACAAAGCAATAAGTATTTTCTGTTGTAAATATTCTGAGGGAGCCTAAGCACTTCTATTGCACAGACTTTCTGGGCTGTAGAAGAGCAACTGATTATGACTGCCTTGTATTTTAGCAGTCCCTCAGACAAAGGTTAGGCATGCATTGATTGCATTTTTGCCATTCTCTGTGGAAACAACAGGAAACATTTCAAATGGAGGCTTCCTGTCCTCACACAAAGTAATAAAGCTGGACAGAAGAAAAATTTGCTTTTCTTCCTTCAAATCCATAATGGTTCATGAGTATCACCGAGAATTTCATTCAGGTACATTTGTTGAGTATGCACCATTTAATAATGAGCAGAATGAGCAAGAAAAGGGAAGGACGCGTCCCTTCAAGCATTTCATGGCAAAAGGCATGACCCTCCTATGGCCAGGCTGATACTAAATCTTTCTGTACAATCACTCTGCAGATGGTGGAAGAGATCCTGATTATTTTCCCTCCTCAAAGTTCTTTCAAATCTTAAAATTGTAGATGTAACAAGGTGACTTTCCCTTGAGGAACTGCTTTACAAATATACAGCTAGGAATAAGAAACTTACATACACTGGGAAACACCTGGCAGACTCGAAGACTTTCAGAGAACAAGAAACTAGAGAAAGTGATAGAAGAGAGGAATTTTGGTGAAAATTTAAAGAAGAATTCATCAAACCCTCTAACTAAAGAATGTTATTGAACTGTTAAAAGTAAAAAAGAAAATCTAGATAAGGAAAGAAGAAAAGAGAAGGAAGGATGGAAAAAATAGATGTAAGTAATGGTGAACCTATCAGATATACCTGAGACGGAACTCTCCTGAAGCCATTTGCTCTGTGATTAGTTTTCTTCTACAAGGAAAAGCAGCTATACAGAAAAGTACTTCTACCATCTGCTTATTTTATTTTGTTTCAATCTACTTAAAGGATCTCTCTCACTTTAATAGGTTTTTTTTGGAGCTTACAGTAAGCAGAATCAAGGCTTGCTCCTACAGTTTATGATCTCCTGTACAACACACATATCTACATTGCATACAGTTACTGTCATTGAATCCAGTAACTTCTTCTGGAGCATAAGAATATCTCAGAAAGGCACCCACTTGTAACTGAAAGGCATGAATTAGCTGCTACCTCTGTTAGTTCATTCCAGTGGTTAATCATTGTCACTGTCAAAAAGTCATGTCTATTTCTAACTATAATTTTTCTGGCCTTGGTTCCTAGATTATGATCTTTGTTTTGATGTTCTCTGCTGGAGTAAAGTGTTTTAATATCACTATTATTTCCTTTTCTAGATATTAGAACTATATAGAATATTGTAATAACAGTAGCAGCTATACTGTAAAATAGAAGTAAAATACTCATTTGATTCTGAGTCATTAATCTTATTTAGTCAGAGTCCTTCCGGCCTCAACATCACACATCTCATGCTTCCATAACATCTCTACATCTTTTCAAAGTCATTCCTTTCAAAATAGTCTACAGTTCCTTATCATTGCAACTTATATTCCTAGTGTCCAGATGCACTTTGTGTAAATGATTTCACGTTAAGAGGCAATTTATATTACGCTACTTGACTGTCCTCAGCACTTGGCAACACTACGCTGTTTTCTTTATCATCTGCATCTGTTGACAGTCATTTTATACTTACTTCCAGATCATTGACAAAATGATTATTAGCATGAAGTCTAGTACCAAAATTTATGAAGCTCAAACATCTCTGTTCAATTTTAATTGCAACTGGTAAATGCTGACAACTAACGCTCACTTAAAGCATATTGTCTATACAATGTTAATACAATAACTTTGTCAACTGGTCCTTTACAGAAGTCTATTATATTTTAGCCAAAAAGTTATTTTTATCATTCAGACAAGTTATTTTTACTGAACTTGTGAGATAATCAAGGAATGTTATCACTGATGTTTGACAAGACATACCTTATACAAACCAAGCTCACTGTTAATTAAACTTCTATTCTTTAATTCTTTTCATAATCAAAATCCTTTATCAGCTTACCCATTATTTTACTCAGATGGTAACAGCTAATCAACTGATAACTACTTAGTCGTTCTGCTTACTACTCTGCAATACTTCTACAACCTTAGCATTTCCAAAACTTCTAGAATTTCACCAGAATTCCAATATTTATTAAACTTTCAAGAAGCCAAAATTCTCTTCAGCCAATTCCTTTAGGGTTCTTAGATACAAGAAATCTTGGCCTGCCATCCCTAACATATGTATAACATCTTCAGCAGTTTCTTATACTGTAAATAAAAAGCTACGGAATGAAGCAAGAACATTTCTGTTCAATTCATGGATAAATTCATTATCCATACTAATAAATAAAGGATGTCATAAAATACTAACATGCTAATTTGTGCATATTGCAAATACCTCAAAACACTTAATGAACTGAAGAAAAAAAAGGAATAGGTGATCTTGCTAGACTTTGTTTTTCCAATAATTTTTATTACACTGGCTACTGACAGAAAACAGTAAAGTTTTATAATTAAACAGGTTTGCAATAATTAGAATGCTGGCATTAGAAAAATGACAATCATACTGCCACCATAGCCGGTATGAATGGTGTTCTCACTGAAACCAAAGACAAAATTCCCATTGACTTCATATCGTAACAGCTGCACTAATGGAACAAATTCCCTCTGCTTTCCCTCTGCCTTCTAAATGGCTTTATATTTTCATTAGGTATTACTGAAAAATAGATCAGCATTCCATTTATTTAAAAATTCACATAACTCATACTTTAAAAAAACATTGTAAGGTTGCAAAATGAAATTTGCAAAGGTTCAGAAATGTAATCCTGACACTGTCTACTTGTGGGTATGCTTTATAGTAGCTTTTTATTAGGTGAAAATATATAGGTTTGACAAAGGACCTATATGTCATTTCATCTTGAAAACCTTATTTTCCCATAATAGTAATATATTCAATGATTATGGCCAAACAGCACCTAAAGTTGTTTAAAAAAATCATTGTCAGATAAAGTAAAAATTAGCATTTGCAGATCTCTAAGAATTTGCTAGCTAATCATCCGCAATGAAGCTTTTAACTGTGACATACTGAATGGCTTTAAGGGTAAAGTGAAAACGTGAGTTCAGATTTTTAGGTTTTATTTAAAAAGTGTAATGTCCAATCCTGTTTTCAAACACTTGAATGGGTAATATTTTGAAATGAACAAGATTTCAGCGTGTAAGAAAGCAGAGAAGCCAATGAAAACATAATCTATACTTTTTTCTTCTTGCTCGCATGCCTTGTTTTCTTACTTACTGGTCCAAGAGGGGCAAAGAGAAGATAATGGTAACTAGGTAGACTAATCTGGAGAAATGAGAAATACCTCCTCTGCTCTCTTCATGTTATGGCTGTACTAAAGAATCATCTATTCCAATATAATAATATCAGATGCGTTTCCATCAAGACTGAAGCACCCTCGGTGCTTAGACCTGAGTGCTCGGCTGTGGAACAATAGCGAGCGTGCCAGAGGTGCCACGGAAAGCGCAGTAACACTCTCACTTCACTAGCTTTCTCCAGGTGCTATTTTTTAGACTACAGCAAATAGCGAGTGGACTTTTTTTTTTTCCCCTCCAGGCAAGCGTGTCCTATGAAAGCTTTACCCTTGGTGTAATATGGTAACTAAAGTTTACCGCAAACCATAGCAAGGGGATTAGCGCTGCTAACTTTGATGTGGTTCCAGAGCCGTTACTACGCTCCGCGGAGAGCTCAACGCCTTTTCGTCTCGCTGCAAAGAGAGCAGTGTGTTCAGAGAGGTATGAAAGCCCCTCTTCCCCATCAGGACGTTGACTGAGGCCAGTGCATGCTCACAGCAGAGGTCATGCTGAGGGGAGAAAAGCAATAACAGCCTGACTGGAACAGACACCTTCTTCACAGAGAAGTCAGTCATTTACGTTTGCTGTCGTGTACACCTCACTGCAAAAGATTTTGAAGTAGTTCATTTAAAAATAGAGCAGGGAGTTTGCTCTTGAAGCAGAAATAAAATACACATGCTAAATATAACCTATTCCAGCTTTTCAGAAAATATGGCAAAGAATAATAGCCCAAAAGACTCTGGGAGAAAGTATGTTTTAGAGCAAGAAGGCTATCATAGTACAGCAATTTGACATGTTTAAGGGTAATGGTAGTTTTTCATTAATATGGCTAGTCAATATTATCTTCTTTAAATTAGCATTTAACAATTTTTTGGCTTCTTGAGTTGACGACCTTAGTGCAGACTTTTTTTTTTTTTCCTTTAGCACGGACTGCTGAAAAAACAGTGAAAGAATACTCTGTAAGGGAGAATCTTTAGCCTTTGTTAAACTCTCCGGAGTGAGAAGCAATGTACAAACAAAAGAAGTGGATAAAGAAAATGACAGCTGAGAAGAGAGCCCCCATTCTCAAAGAAAGGCTAGAATGGGTAGCAGATGACTGAGGGACCCCAGACAGTGCATTTCTTCTCCAAAAAAAAAAAAAAGTAATTTATACCCAATGAACAGTTCAACCATCACAAACAAGATCAGACAATTTGCCTCCCTGAAGGACATGGAGAGAAGCTATGTTTATGCTAATTGACATCCTCTCTTTAATTTTCCATGCAGCTGAATCACTACGAATCCTCATATATCCTATGGAGTTCTCACAGGCCTGAAACAACACTCAAATCCAACAACATAAAACGAGCTGATCCAAATAACATGTGTGTGTACGATGCACACCCACGCATATATGGGACTTCAAACAAGCAGAGCTGAGTAAGGTAGTAACTCTCCATAACTCTAAACAGCATTTCCTTATAAAGTCTGAGAACGTTCTCAGAATCAGAATAGGTAAAGCAGAAATGTCTGTGCTACTCAGTAATTTTGGGACGGGAGGGTGTGGGTAGAGAAGAAGGGGGTTTTTCAGTGCAATATGGTTACAAAGCTTGTTTGCACAGGGCTGTGCTGGCCTCATGGTGACTATTCATAAGAGATCCCCAGAAGAGCTGTAAAGTCTGCCTATAGCCCAGGTGCTATAATTGCTGTCTGTCAAAACAGAGCTGTTTTCTTAGCAAACATTTCAGAATGCCCAGTGCTAAGTTGATTAGTTTAGGGGTTTCTGGAGAGGAGTATGAGGATGATGATCGAGGGAGAGAGTAAAACTGATGACTTGGAGACAAAACTTCAATTTCATTAAAACACTCCAGGGAGTGTTCAATTTCTCAGTTAAAAGAGAACTCTTGTCCTTCGCAGGAAAATGAAGCAGGCAATAGGAAAAAACTGTTACCAATAACATCCAAGTTCCCAATGTAAGAAGCGTGAATCAGTTCAAGAACCAAACGGGTTGAAAGGAATTATTGGCAAAGAAGACGGCTCGGCTGTTCCTTGAGCGCAGTGCTCCAACAGCGTAACAGCTCCTGTCCTGCAGGGAAGATGACTCCCTATCAGTGCCCGCTGCGTTCAGCAGTAGGGAATCTCTTTCCTGTGGCGTTCCTGAGACCTTCCTTGCGCACAACAGCATTGAGAACCTCCGTCTTCACCCTAAACTTATTTTGAATCCAGCTTGTTATGTGTTTGTAATGCGGAAAGGCAGATGTGGTTCCCTCAGGTGCCGGCAGCAGCACTGACCACACAGAGCCTATTCAAACCACCTAATGAGATCATCTGCGGGGTTTTAAACAGGCTGAGCCTGTGCACGTTCCAGACACCTGAGTATGTGAACTCTATAAAAAACACTTCTTGCACGAAGCCCCACACCGAAATGTCAGGCCTGGGAAAGGGGGATCGTGGGCGGAGTTGGCACGAGGGAAAAAGGAAGGAAATTAGGAGCACATAACTGAGCAAGACTTCAGCCATCTTTTGCAATTAAAGAAACTCTTTACAGACCCTTAAAGTGGCAGAAGGCATTAGTGGTGCATTTAGGCCGTGACTTACAACTTCCTAGCTGCATAGCACAGCTAAGAAAGGCAACGCAGATGGAATTCATCTACAACCACAGTAGCTTCTTACAGCCCTCTTTAGGAAGCACTTGGTGAAGCAAGTTTATAATGGCCCTTCCTGTATATTATCTGCACTGCTGTGTTTTCCATCAGAAATCCTTGCTCCTGAACATCCACATTACTAAAGCGACTTCATTCGTACTGCTCAGGTTACATCAGTGTCAATGCTTACTCGATATCCCATGGTTTTAGGGGTTTGGAACATGGCCATAAAAATTCACTCCGAGATGCAGTATGGCAAATGAGGGCTCAACCCTTCCTCATTTCTCAGGCAGTTCATATAAGAATTTTTATAAATAACCTGCAAACATTTAAGATTTTTTGTGTTGCTTTTCTCAAACCAGAAATGTCTTCAATTATTATTATATTTGACAAAGGCTAATTGTGAAGTCTCAAAGCACACATTACATTTTCAATTAAAAACAAACTTTTTGTTAAATCCAGTGTAGCGTAGATTCCTACTAGAGTGCATCTCCTTATTTTAACAAGACTTGATACAGCTAATGACTACAGAGGGCATGACAGTGGATAATTACAAGGCTAGACCAAATGGTATGGAGAATAAATGATAACATTTTATGACTATTTAGAAAAAATATTAAAGAGGTAACTAAAACATTAACTGCTTAAACATTTACTGCTTAAACATTGCAGTCATTTTAATAAAAATACAAATAACGCAGCGAACTGATTTGACATTTTTTACTATTTTGTTTCATCTCTCTGTCTTCATTGGTTTAACAGACAAACAAAATTCTCAGCTGTTTCTTTCATTTTCTGTCCTTCACAGGTGTGTTTATTTTGATACCAATTCTTAAATTGATACACTAATATACATTAATATAATGTATGCAAATTGAACTGGATTAAAAGGTTTGGACATTAATGCACAGAACAAGTGTATACTAGGGCATGTTGTAAGAATGGGAAATTTCTCTTAATTTTCTGTTAACCTACCATAAATAGTACGGTCAAACCATACGTACAGAGAAAACTTCAGATTCTAATACCACTCTAATACCTCAAGAGATCTCTCATTGATCTCTTCTTGGTTTCTCATCATAGCTTATGCCTAAATCAAATCCTTCAGCCAGCAAATAAAAATTCATCCGAGAAGTCTAATATTTCTCAGGCTGATGAGGGAAGCCAACCTAGACTTGCCAATTCCTGTGCTAGTGCTCTTGTAAATAGACTACTGTGGAAAAAATGGTTACCTCCTCTATCATCTGCCCTGAGAAATATTAGGCTAATATTATTACTAGGCTTGTTCAAGCTAATGGTCAGTATATAGCACTCTGCGAATGCACCTGTGAAGCAGACATCATGCCAAAGGCTTTCAAAAGGCTCTCTGACCCACTTAGAAATGCACTTACTCATGTTATCACTCTCAGCACTGCAATGCCTCAAACCAAGCACCAGCTCCGTAAGTAGAATTCACCACCCAGAATTAGTGCACAAGCTCCCTACGCAATGAATGGGGAAAGTCAGGCTCCCCAGGGTGGAATTAATGATAGGCAGCAAAATGGAGGAACACTTTAATTAATTGACAGGAGACAGATGTAGGACTTGCTTCATTTTTGGCTTTAGGAATTAAAACTATCGCCAGGAGAGGATCTATTTGTAAAAGTGGGAACCATAGCCCACAACAGCTCCTTAGGATACACATCCAAAATATGTGTTTCTGTACAACTGACTGGATCACCTTCTTTTACCACATACATGGGAGAACAGAATGATGAGGGAGGAAGGACAGAGAAGTGATGACCTTAACTACAGCAAATTTTTTTTTTTTTAATAAAACTCACCAGGAACTGTGTCATTTAGTTGAAGTCCTTTGTATAGCCTGAGAAGGTTCAAACCCACACTCTAAGACAGTTGCCTGAGTAACTGAACTACAATGTAGTCTATGATGGGACCCTTTTTTCATTTCCTGTGCAGAAGGGAATACAAAACTGAGAATCTTTACTGGCAATACTCAACAAGAGTTCTCATTTCATATTAAGCTACTGCAAATGGTGTTTTATTTTTTATTAACTTGATGGTGCACATATGAACTTTATATTCTTGCTGGACCAGGCAAACAGAATGTTCTCTTTAAAAAAAAGTAGAAGATAGCTTTACATTTAAGAATGGTTAAACGAACAGCTGGGTTTTGCAGAAATTCTACGAAGTCTCATTGCAAATCCAGGCAAAGGTGAAGTTTGAAAGTTAGCCCTCTGCACTCTGAGAAGAAATGCAACAGATCTAAGGAATTGCCACTGGAAATCTTCTGTTCCCTAGGGGAATTTTTCTAGATTAAACTTTGTTTTATTGACTAATTCTTAAGGATTAAGCCTTCAACTTCCCCACTCTGCTTCAAACCAGAGTAACCACAATTGCATAACAAAAGCTGTTCCACCCTGCTCCAGAAGGGCCACAAATGGCCTCTGAAATAGCACCTATGTGGGTTTGGAATGCTGTGATCTAGTACATCAAGTACTGATAAAAGATGGAGCCAATACTACTAAAAGGACCAGAAGATTGAATGTAGGAGATTCTGTACTGCAAACGCAACTATGAATACATGAACCTAAAACTTAGTAGAAAAAACGGGTCCAACTGTAAAAAGAGAGAACAGTACTAGACAGATTCTAGCAGTTTTTTTAAAGGTAGTAGTCTAATAGGCTGATTTCCATTCTATAATTCGTTTTGCTTCCAGCTATCTTACACATAATTACTCTGCCTTTTGAATCAAGGGCCAGTCACACCAATGAAAATACATCACTTCTGACTCCTTTTATATAAAGTTCCATAATCAATCAAAAATACCAGGGCATCATTATTCGCAGTTGCGTAATTGGCGATAATACTAACATGTCTACGATTTAAAGTCTACAGCTGAACTGGTACGGAACTGAAGAAGTCAATTTTAATATAGCAGTGGTCCAGCATGAAACACAGTAATATAGCGCAGATGAAATGTTAATCAGATCAAGAGCTCATATTACATGCTAAGAAGCTACAGTATTCATAATCTGTGTCACTCTCAAAAGAAATAAAGAACAGACACTTAATATGGCTCTGTACAGCTATCCTTTGTCCAAATTACAGGCTAGTGCATGAAGACCCACATAAAAAGAAGGACCGTGTGAACGATCAAATTAATGTCTTATCATCTAAACAGCTGCAATTACTTAGATTTTTCTGTTTATTCCTACTTTAGTAAGGTCCGGACGTTCAATCCCTTGTCATAACAGACAATCATAGCACATAATCACTTCAAAGGTTATTCAATTTACTCTTCAACCCACTATGGTGATCAGAAGACTGCTCCAGAAATGTCACTGGTCTGATGTCTCAGACAACAGAATTATACCTAAAAGCAAATTGTGGCCCACAGCTTCAATGCAAAAAGTTAAGCTTTATGTAGAAGATGGACAGGTTTACCGTTCAGAAATACTCTCCTTGAGTTTGAGTTTACAATTAGGAACGTTGTTTCTAGCCAAAGTCACGTTATACTGCTAGCTGTGGTAGCATTGTATATAAAGAGAAGAACAGCAAGTAGGAGCATTTTTGTTATGAAGTTCCTTGAATAATCTAGATTCAAATGACAATAGAGAGGTAAAATTTCCCAGACAGTTCAGAAATCTTAACTGGCCTGTAAATGGCAATTCCTACGTATGCTTGACAAGTTCCAGTGAAGATTACACAGCTCAAAATGCTGTATATAAGAATTTTAAATACTGCTTGCAGCACTGACAATTTTCAACACTAAAATTGAATAAATCCAGGTTTGGGCCCCAGTCAATTCTGTAGCCCTACTAGTAACATGTATGTAAATTATTCTCATGTTCTTAAACTCAGCAGACAAAAGGACACCTGGATAATTTTTGCCACTCTAACGAGGCTTCTCTTAAATATAACTCACATTGCTTTTATGCAAACAAATAAACAGTAGCAAACAGGATGTGATGGGGAACGCTTACCCTACCAAAAAAAAAAAAAAAAAAAAAAGGCTGAGATGCCTCATTGCTGCAGCCACAAGACAATAAAAGAGATTGGTTGAGACTTTTACAAATTCTGACGTCCAATTCTACGACTGCTGGCTGGCTCATAGGATTTAAATATCTCCATCTCAAGTTTTATAACTTGCCTCCCTAAGGAATTACTAAGCTTTTTTCCAGAGGCTGTTTAGAAGGGAAACCATTCACTTTGGAAAATACAGGACTAATGCCCTTACTCTGGGGGCTCCGGTTTTGGCTTTGCCTCCTCTATTCCCTATCAGACACAACAAGAGTGAACTTGATTGCTTTGAGTCAACAATCCTAATCCATAAAGTTCAAACATCAGGATGCCAAGGACCAGACTTCACTCACAAGCATTACTATGTCAGGCTCTTATTTCCTGAAATTAATGGAAAAATCTGAGGTAAGGTAAGATAAAGTTACAATAAGGAGGAACGCAATCAATGATTATATAGTTGCAGCAAACAGGAATCAGATAGATATTTCCAGTGTTAGGAAACCTAAAGCAAACACCACTTTTAGGTTGGAAAGAATCACCGTGTGATCAAACTGCTCTGTAGCCACTTCTGAAGAAGCTCCAAATCTGCTTCCTCCAATCAATTCTTGCAAAGTTTTTATTAATAGCCAGTGTAACTGAAGTGCTCTCAACTCCAACTAGCCACTTAATCTGATCCACTTTGACACCTGATGATATACAGAAGCATTGTACACAGAGGTATTCTTAAGAGAGAGTGAGTAAAGCAGTACAACAAAAATCTGTCAATTTGTAATGATATCGCATACCTCACTCCAGAAGAAATGTAATTCTGCTGCTTGTCTTTTCACGTTGGAAAGCATGATTGCCTCAAACTTCCTCCCTAAACTATGCCACTCTTTCCAAATTCATTTTGGCTCAAAGTTGTCTTCCTAAATTCAACACCTCCGTAAGTTTACTCCACTTTTCTCAGAAACTCAGTCTCGTTCTATTTCTTAACTTCATATTATCTAGTACGAACTTTTCTTTCACAGTCTGTTGCTGTGACTACTACTCAGTTCCCGCTCCTTTAATCAGTCTTATCTTTGCCTGCTTCACTAAAACTTCTCTCATTGTCCGTATCTCAGGTTCTTCTTCCCGTTTGTTATACTCCTTTTTAAATCTTTTTGGCATTCTTTATACTGACATTAGTTAAGCTGGGTACCAAAAATTGAAATAACATAATGGTTTATGATGATCTTTTTGTATGATCTTTTTAAAACCCCTCAGTGTCCTCCAGATTTTTTTTTTTTTTGTAACTGCAGCCTTTCAGACGTCGCTGTTACACTGTTACAGTTTTTTCTTGGTTGCACTTTTTCTGTTCTGAAACCCTCCATGTTGTAGCATAACCTGTATGCATGCATCTGAGTGTGTTACTTCCTAGCTTTGGCCTGAAGCTTTAATTTTGGTTGTCATCTTTCTACGGGACAGTAACAGCTACTTGCTGTTACTATTGCTTGCTACTGCTATCACAATCCAAACATCTGATTTTGAATTTCTAACTTTTTATTCCTAGTACATTCCGTGTTTTAGGTCCAGATTCTACTGCTACCAATTTACAAAATATTAATGCAATCCACATGTGAGAACATAGGAACATAAGAAATGCCATGCTGGATAAGACCAATGGTCCATCTAGCACACTGTTCTACCTCTGAGAGGGGCAACGGAAAATGCTGTTTGCAGAGCACACGGTGGTCTATTCCCCTCATAATCCACCAGCACCCAAAATTAAGGTTATTATAGAGTACAACTCTGTCTGGTTTTTCTAGTATGCACTTACTAGTGCATACTAGATCTGGATCTACTGGATCTACTGTCCATGAATCTGTCCAAACCTTTCTTGAACCTGCTGACAGTATCTGTCTCTACCGTACTCTGTGGCCTCAAGTTCCAAAAGCACCACAAGGTGCTCTCTTTTATGTTTTTTAAACCAATCTTTAGATTCACTGAGTGATGCCCACTTCTATTGCAAGATTTGGTTAATAACAGTTCTGCAGTGAGCTTATCTACTGCTTCCATGAGCCTGTAAACACTGACCCCATTTCCCTTTCATCCAGCCTTTTTGACTCAAAACTGAAGAGTCACAGCCTCTGCAGAAGTAACGCAACTTCTCCATTCCCTTGAACGTTTTAGCTGTCTTCTCTATACCTTCTCTTTGCATTGCATCCTTCCTTCCACGTGGAGACCAGAAGCATGACAATACTGAAAATGACGTTGCCCAAGGTTTTATACAGCAGCAAAATGACACCCTTGTCTTGTTCCTGATAAACTTGTTTTTCAGTATGGAAACCTGTATTCTTGTTTTCTGAGCAGATCACTGAGATTCAGTTTGCAGATGAGCCATAGACCTGAGACATACTGGTAATGTATGGGGATACTGAAACCCACTGGGCTTATCCTTGATTTACCCACAAACAATACAGACATAATATGAACCCTCTCCATCTCAGTAACTGAATTAATAGGTGAAAAATACTTTTAGGTAATTTTAATTGCTTTATCAAAAGAAGGCAATTCCATATCTTACTTCCCACTAATAGAATAAATTTCTGCAGCTTCTGAAAAGAGAAATAGCTGGAAAACAGCCCTTTTTTCTAACTCCTAGTTTCCTGAAGGAAGAGAGAAAATAACTTATTTTACCCTGTAACATCACTGAGTGCTACGCAACCTTGGCTATGTACCTATGCAAAGTATAATGATTAGTTAAATACAATACAGAAAGCACTGCAGGCTTCCCTAATTCAGAAGGATAAAGGACAAATAAGATAGATAGTTACAAAGAATAAAACAATCTCAAGAATTAGGATTAAACTAAACTTGGAATTATTATAGCAAAGACAGAGACAAAAAAAGGCTGAAGTCCTTGAAATGAGACACATACCTATCCTATAATTTAAAAAGTTCTCCTTTATCCGTATAATCACCTTAATTTTCATTTGGTCAAGTTTAATAGCTGTATGTCTGACTGAATAAAAAGATCAGCTATAGAGTCTAGTAGTTAAAATAACATAGGTTAATCCGAAGTAGTTCTCTCTACTGGCAATATCCTAATAAAACGTTGAGGCACACCTTGAACACAGTCTTTTTTAGCCACTTCATGCTACTGAACAATGGGAAATACAGCAAGAAACAGAGGATCATTGCACAGGAAAGATCATTTCAGTTGAAAATGTTAAGAAGTTCATCTTCGCCTCAGCCCTCCACTTAGCCTCCTCAAAGTAGCCCTGTTCTCCTATACAAGTAGCTGTGAATACCTGTGCAAGAGTCAACGTCCAAGGCTGTAAATAAATTCACTTCCCCCCATCAAAAAAAGATTCCTTTTTCTTCAGTAAGTGGTTCATTACTACATTAATAAGCACTGTTACACAGTCATAACTTCCCCCATAAATAGATTAAAACAAAAAATCAGTTGACATATTTATGTGCTCAAACATTAGCTTCTATGCATATTTTTTAATCAGAGAAGGTAAAGTCTCGTTGGAAGTAAAAGTGCACATTCACATTCTAGAGGTGGTTTTAAAAACTGTAGAGAAATTTTTAGCTATGAATCTGGGCTCAAAGTGGGCTTACTTAACTTTTCAGGCTGGAGAAGAAAAAGACCAGTTTTCAGGAAAAGGCTTTGACTGCATTCATGGATACCATGCAATACAAACAAATGAAACAACTCTCATCATGCACCACGCCACAGAAAGAAAATTGCAGTGGTTCAAGCAAGACTTAGTCTAGCCAGTAGAAAAGAATAGGGGCGCTTCCTCTTCGAAATGACACTCCCTTGAAGCCAGGAGCCACAGCAGGCAAGTGCACTCAGTAAGTTTACTTTCTATGCACTGTAAGTATTCAGCAAGGAAATGTTATTCTTTCTCTAAAAGCTCCTTCACCCAGCACCTCTGCCATGAAATATACTAAAAATAACAGTGAAAAAAAATTATCTTCATTTCTAATATGATACCAAAGATAGAACAATCAGCTTTTAAGTCTTAATAGTACTCCTCTTTTTGCCAAAACCCTTTTCATACTGTCTTTTTTTTTCCTACTTGCTGCTCAGCCAAAAGCAACAGTGATTTTGGCTCTATGCCATTACTAGAATCAGTGATACCAAGAAACTTAATCATGATGGCAGCAACGTCAGTAAGTCCTGGAAGAAGCCAAGGAAGTTTATGTACAAGCTTATTCAAAAGGAAACGTTCCCTATACTGAGGTGCTTCTCTTTAGCTCTACTGTTACAGTCACACATAATTCCATGAAATGCGCTTTCACACTATTCACATACTTTCTGTGGACAAACAGTCACCTTGGCTTCTGAGGACAATCTTCCAGAGGGAAAGAAACATTCATTAAATAACAGTAAAAAACGACAGCAGATTGGAATGGTTACTGGGCAGGATCAGCAACTCTGACCAACCCTTCCTCATGAGTATAGCTAACAAAAAAGGGAAAAAGGAAAATAAAAAGGGTGAATGAAAAATGATTTCTGGGCAGATAATTACTTGGCATTTTCTAACCCATAATCAAGTTTAAAAACAGCGCACTCTGGTTTCCTTGAGAGATGTCACGGGAAGCTTAATGTGAAGGGGCTGTGAAAGTCTGGCAATATTCATCAATATAAACTCCTACCTAGAGTGCTAAGGAATATTTTTAATCAAGTGACATTTCTTTTTCTACTTATTTTTTATTATAACATGTAGCTCTCCTAACTCTCCCAGGAGTTAGAAGACCTTACCTGTTTAATCTATCTCTCCCAAGAATTAGAAGACCTTACCAAAGTTACTGAAAAGAGAATGAGAGATTAGGGAGGAGACAAAGCTGGATTGCCTTTGCTTCCAAGTCCTGCATAGAAGGAATCTGGAGACAAATTCTGACTTTTCTACGCAATGGCTCCAGTTTCCTGAGTTCGCTTCCCCACAGACCTTTGATAAGGAGAGAGGATGGAGAAGACAAAGCTTATATAAATGATGTGACCAAGAGGACAGGAGCGTCATTCTGAAGTCCACACAAGTAGTCATTTTCCTAGGGCAAACATTTCTATTGTGTTATATACATCAAAATGGTTTATGTTTTAGCCATAAATAACAGGCATAAACCATGAATGAGTGAAGAGTCATTAGTGCTGTTTTATTTCAAATTATATGTTTGTCCTAACTATTTAACTATGGAACAGGTGAGAAAATTTTAATCCCATTCAAACAAGAACGTTTCATCATGGTGCTCTAAATCATTTTGGGAGAAATTCTGACAATATTGATTGATTAAAAAAAAATCCTTTCTGTGACAAATTCAGGACTGTCATTCAATAACCTTTCACTCATTCTTTCAGAAGATGATTAAAGAAACAGTGTGGCCATAAATTATACCTACACCACTATAGGTATTATTTGAGGGAGACCCTTGAGAAAGAGTTGCAAGTGGACATACTACTTTTGGGGATTCATTAGTGAGTAACTGTCAACAACATCTCATTCTATCCTACGTGGGGGAGCTTTTGAACAAGAAAAATACAAAATCAAAAGCATGATAAAACAGATGCACTCATTATCATTTAAACTTGTTTGAAAACTATGAACTACAGTCATCGCTTGCATAAAATAGACTGGTTTGCCTAGTCATAAATACCAATCCATTATATCAGCTCTCTGCTACCTTCCTCCAAATATATCAGTTTAAAGAGGCATTTCTTCAGTAGTGATGAACACTGTTAGAGCACTGACTGCAATCCATATGAGAAGACTGGGACAGCTAACACAACAGAAGAGCTCACCAGTTAAGAAAGGACAGGTCTAACCTCAAAGTAATTAGTTTCTTCAGCCTCATAAGCAACACTTTGCATCCACACTTTTGCTAACATTGGTAAAGTTAAGTTCTATAGGAACAAGGCTGATAAAATAAGAATTTCTGAAATTCCTGAATTTCTTCCTGTGACTGGAGGGGCACGTAGAGTAAACAGATGAACTACATTAAAACATTCATTTTAATCTATCTGCTATCAAAGATATCAAATAACGTTTTTATAAGGCCTTTAAACATTTCCCTTCAGCACCAGCACCCTTCTACAACACAATTCCATCCATGAGAGTTATTGTCTGTTTTCAAGGTTGGAGTTACTTATTTTTATTTTTTGGATTGGTATGTACCAAGCGTTACATGCAGTAGTGTAAATTGCAATTTACATGTGCAATCCCATGAGCGTAGGCATTGTTACAGGCATGCAGACATGCTTGCACAAAGACAGCTCAGGCCTATGGATTTAGGAAAAGAAGCTACATCAATGTAAGTCATGTTTATAATGAGAAAATTGCATTCAGTCTAAGGGTTGTACTTACGATTGTGCTGAGTTAGCCCTTTCCGTTGGGGGCAGAAGAGGGGGGTAGGGGAAGAAACACCTTTAACTATAATAGTTAAAGTGCTATAAAAAATCTGTGCGTGCAGCCCAGGTCTTATAAGGAAATGTTCTTAAACATTTATTTCATGAAACAGAAGGTTTCAATCAACAGCCACTGGAGACTCTGGGGTCATGATCTTCCCCGTGCTCAACCCCTTCAATCTTCTGTATAAAGGTCAGAGAGGTTTACCCTTGAAGAATGAATTTGCCTTCCAAACACTTTGACTACAGAATAAACAGTTTCTAAGCCAGCGTGCAAAACTCTTAGCATTGTTTTCTAAGAAATACACAAATCCTGATACAGCATACTAAGAGATTTCATATTCGTACTCTCTATGGACTCTTTACAAATTAAAGGCCTGTAAAATTGTGAGTCTTTATTAAGTCTGTCAGCAACAAGTAAGTTGAGAAGAGCACCATATGTTAACTTTAGAAGTCCATTGGGTGCATACATGGTACTCCTCAGCTATCCCACTGGCTTACAGTGCTTCTTACATCTTGTTATGCTCGTTTATCCATACCATGCTAGCAAATATACATTATGAACGCTCATGCTTGGCATCAGCTGAACCTGCATCAAAACTGAAATATCGTGAGGCTGCTGGACTATGCTCTGATGGGTGACAGAGGTTTAAAGAAGAAGCAGAAATGATAACACTTTATAGCATATAAAGCAATGAGTGGAAACACAAATTAATGCCTTTAAGATGTATTTGCAAATCCTGATTTGAATACTTTAGAGATTAAATGTTAAGGTTAAGAAATGCTAGTAAATGCCACTTGGTCACAACTGAAATGGAAGAGTTCTCTTCAGCAGAACTTCATGTGGTATTTTAAAAGAAGTAATGTCTTATTTTTCATTTGATAAACATTCCAGCCCCGTTTCCACCACTGCTTCTATTTGACTGGGCTGTGCCTGAACCCTACAGAGCTGCCATGCTGCAAGTAACGTGATATATATTTCTTCAGCATCCACTGGTGATAAGTTACATTACTGAAAATTGTCCAGGAAAGTATACCTGTTAATTTTGCTTTAGATGGATTCCATTAAAAAGTGCAAATCTTGGCAGGAACTGGGGTGAGACTTGCCCACTGTCTGGGTCCTTTCCCACCTAGCCAACAGGGCAGACTTTTTAGTTCATTATCACCTCATCAGTGTTCCTGTCAGCTGCCAACAGTGAGAAAAGACTAAGCCACTCACTAATTCCTGGCCTTTCTGCCTCCACTGACCCAGCAGTAAATCCAGAACAGATGGATGCTCTTTAACTCTCTCAGTCCAATCACATACTTTAACCAGTCTAATCAAGCCACTCAACTCAGAATGTGGAATGACTGACAGCTGCAGGATGACTGTAGGACTGAACTGTTGCAACTCAGATCCAGAACAGAAAACACCGTTCCATTATACTCTTGCTATAGGAGGCAGCTGGCCAAAGGCACCAGGCCCATTAAGTAAGGAACTAGGACAGACCTTCTGGTGAAGAAGAGAAGGCAGTAGAGGAAGGGATTATAAGAAAGGGAAGATTATTAAACATTAAGAAGATCTCATTACACAAAATCATTATATGAGCTATGAACGAAGATCAGAAGTCATTTCCTCAAAGCAAGGGCTTTTTTCATTTGTAAGTGAAGTTGCAGTTCAAGGCAATCTAATAGCTTACGCTCACAGTCTCTTCTTTCCACAGGCCACAACACATAAGTTTCCAAACTTGCCTAGTATTGGCTGGGGCTTATCAGACCATGGGTTGCCGTTTCAGTACACTACGCCAGCAGAAAACTAAATTTACAAGCGTGGACTTTTTTTGCTAGGTTGGCGATCTGCATTAGTTCTGTGTAAAGGGAGGAACGGGGAGGGGTGAGCAGGACCAGATGGGGCAGCAGTCAGATCAACTCAGACTGCTCCGCATCCTGAACGCAGTTTCTAACGTTCCCTAGAGCGTATTTCTAGTCTTTGCCTGTATACATGTATACCAGCAGAAATGCTTCTAAAAGGGGGCTTTACTGAATCATAATATTAGGAATTCTTCTATTTATTCTCATTCTCATATACTTCAACAAGGCCTAAACAACTGTGTGGGGAGAGTATGGCAAACTCTAATAGTTTGAGAGAGTTTTTTTTTTTTTTAAGATTCTCTGCATGATTTTATTTTTCTTGACCAAGTGCAGAAGGTATTAATAAAGAAGCAGTATTATAATACCGCACCTTGAAGAGTTCTACATATAATAAAGACTTAAGGAAAACTTTATCTGGATTCCTTCTGGAGCATCTTATTTATAAAAAAGAAGAACGGACAATGAGGAACTAGTTCAAAGAGCACTAACAAAATGCTAATGGACTTGTAAAATCAAAGTTTAAGTCCAGGAAAAAATCAGAAGTGAGCTTGGCCATGGACCACACCATATCTTTACTCATTGATAAGCATGCAGCATTTGACACAGCTGACCAGAGACATGCTGAGTCAGCTCTGTCTGACAGCTCTGAATACAGATAAGAGCATAGCATAAACTAGTAGAAGCATCAACATGGCTTAGTTATCCTTCTGTAGATCAGATTGCTTTTTAACTTCAGAAGTCGTACCTGTGAGACTTTTGTACTTTTTCAATATATGAAATCATGATGTGAGGAATGAGTTAACAATGGAAAAGAAAAACTGAAGAGTCAGTATGTTGCCCTGCATCATGTAAATATTAGATATGAACAATATTTCCTGTTTATCTAATGGCCTAACTGAAATCAGTTTCTAGAATCCAGGAGAAGTTGAAGAACAGGAAAGGAAGCTTTAAAACACAAAACTGAACTTCAGGGCTTCTAGTCTTAATTAAAGAATATGAACACCATTCTGTCCCTGCATCTTTGGGGCACAACGAAATTGTGCCCCTCTCTTTGAATTTGGATTTTTCAATCATGAGCCACGCATTCCTGACTTCTAGGCTAAACCATTGTAAGTTTTTGAGTTTAACTATGTAATCACAACTTCAATAGTTGTTAGAAGATGATAAATCATACACTCCGTATATTCAATAATGTAATGTGCTTAGTGTGCATCTTCATCCCTAAAAACTGGCCTTCCACATATCATTTCATAAAATTCAAAATTTTGCTCCTTATCTTTAAAATCTTCCATAGCACTAACAAAGATTTCCAGGACTAGAATGTTCTTCTGGAACAGTGGAACAGTCAGCCTTGTGTGAGGAGGAGAAAGACTCATCTTTGTTTTTTGTCTTTTTGATTGGCACTTTAGTCATACTTAAGAAAAAGCTAGTTTTGAATGAGTTTTTCTGTAGTTATCAAGCTTTGTGATATTCTTAATGCTAGTCTGGGAGTGAGTTCTAGTTCAATTGGCCAATTGCTGAAATAAAGACAAATTTTTTATAACTGTGAAATAGAGTGGGAGAATATTTGTGTGTTTTTACTGTTATAATTACGTGAAGCACATAGATACACTGTCATAAACAACAAAAATATTGATAATGTTGAATTTTCATTTTGAAAAGAAGGCAGAGCAAGAATATCTAGCAAGTACACAAAGACGTTACAATGAAATCAGGGATCTAGTGTACTTTGTCCAAAATAATAGACATAAATTGCATAGAATAAAATAAAATTTAAAAAGGTAACATTTAGTTAAATTATCGAAGGAGCTGTCAAATATATTGTGGAATCATCCTCAAAGTGGAAGATGAAAGTTAGTCAGCTACTAGCATGTTTTAGGAACACATTACACTTCCACAATATGAACAGGAAAAACTCCATTAAAAGACCCATTCAACCTCAGTGATTATGACTAACCTACGGTGTGGAAGTGGCTTGACTACGGGTGTTTGGGAAATAATCACTCCAAAGCTTTTAGGAAAGTATGTGATCTGAAATGTCATAAGAACAACAACTCCTATTTTCCATGAGCCAGGGCAGCACTGTGTTTCTGAATAAGAAATGCTCTCTGACTGGGAACCTGACTCCTTAGAGGTGCCAAGAGAGATGAGGGAAGTTCAGCTGATACTGTGAGGCCCTGCAGTACAAAATATGATTGATGGCAAATTTGGGGAAGTTAAATACATCTGCCATGACTCCAAGATGACCTCCGTTAGAGCTGAGAAGCTGTCTGACCAGAGCACAGTTTACTAACTCTAACTGATGCTGATGGGCATGATTCAGTTGTTCCTGGTGCATGTTTTGCGATTGAGTTGTCTACACAAAGGTATCAAATGCCATATGAACTGTCCTAGGATACGTGAGACATTCAAGAGGCCGGCAATGTGACATAGAACATATGGAAGATCTATGCCTTTGTGAATGGCATTTGGAGGTCCAGTGGGATATCCTAGTGCATCTGAAATGGCAACAGACTGCTGTGCTCAGATAACTGAATCTCTAGGTTTTGAAGGCCAACTAAAGAAAGAACAGAAAGTGAAGACCTGAGGAAACGATAAGATGGGGAACAATGTAGGTCTTGATCTCTGTCCTATTCACAACAATTTTTTATCATGAACAAGATAACTAATTTTAATATTGCCCTTTAAAAATACTTCAATATTATCCTTTATTTATTTGCAGTGGAATATAAACTGGATTTGTGGGGAAAAAAATCTCGCTTCCTTGTAAATGGAATCTAATATTGGAGTGTAAACGGCCTTTCAGCATATAGTTTGGTGTCTTAAGTGTGGTCTGGAAACCACTCCGCTACAAGAGCAACCCAAATGATATTTAATTTTTCTGTGCTGAGTTTTACTTATCTATAAATAAGAATGATACCTATTTTTTCAGAGAGAAATTTCTAAGAATTGATGTGGTGTTTGTAAAGGCTTTAAGATTCTCAGATGGAAAGTGCTATATAATGTGAAGCATAATCAGAATTGAATGGTGTAATTTAAAATTATAAAAGGCCACATAATGAAGAAAAAAACCACATCTCTATTCCTAGAAGTACTTTACGGTCATGAGGAAAGAAGTTACACCCCTTTCTGGCTAGCAAACTCATCTTGTTCGCTAACGGTGTAGGTGCGTATTTTTGTGTCACAGTAGACTGCCCCTGAGTTCAGCTGGAAGAGCTCAGAATCTGGTAATGAAATAGTTCCATTAGACTCTCCTCATTCTCACCTCAAAGCAAAGCACACACTTTCAACATAAACTAGAAAAACGTGCAAATGCAGTTCATGAACTGCAAAGAGGAACGTGATTTTTTTGTTGTTTCTTCAGTTAATATTTTCAAAAGTTCTAACACGTCTAGATTGGAAATGGTCACACAAAAGCAGGGAAGATCTGACATAGATTCCATTTATAGCTGACATCATTTGAAAAATAGCAGCACTTGTTGTCAGATGCTAAGATCTCCAATGGTGAAGGCAAATTTACTGATTGCAGGCAGAAAGAACATAACTATATCACAAGTACATCATTCATTTTACTAGTAGGACTAGTATCTGGGACCTGGAATGGAAGGACAGTTTTGTAATTTGATCACCTACTTAACCAGTCTGTTAAACAGGTAAAAAATTTACTCCTTTTTTAGTGCTATAGAAATTGACTTGGTGCCAAGAGACAGCAGAATTGTAAAAGTGAAACTTTCTAGTGAATAAAATTAGCTAAGGATTTTATACAATTAGGCTGAACTTGAAATATTTTACCTACTGCTGTCTTCCAACAGTGAGGGCACGTGCTTCACAAGAGAGAGAAGAAATCTGAGGCATAGAATGAGCGGAGTATTAACGCGGAGAAGAAGAAAGGGCACCAAAAATTGCTAAGCAATAGCATTTTTAAAAAATGTTGGCAGTTCACTGCAATGTTGAGTACAGCTGCACTCTCCAAATCAGGTCCTTGTATGACAATTGGCAACATTCACTGTGCTCTGAGTATTATCTAGAGAAAACAAAAAATGCCTCTGTGTTCAAATTATATGTGAACTTATTTTGTAATCTTCTTGCAAACTTGGCAATTAATAAAAAGACTATTGAAAAGAAAATTCCTAGAATCTCAAAATCAGGATCCTCTAACCTGCCTGTTCGGTACACACATTCAATGAAAGACATTCACACTGTGAAATGCTTCTAAAACAAAAGCATGAAATAAATTAAATTGCACTGGTCTCCTAAAATTAATCTTCATCTTAGAAGGAAAGCTTCTTTAAGAAATTAGGGCTTGGATTCAAAGCCTGATAAAAAATAATCATGGCATTGGTAAAATAGCATAAACTTATAGGGGAAGAAAGTGGCAGAGTGGTTGAGAAATAAGAGGAAAAGAGTAGAGGAAGAAAAAGAAAAATTGTAAAAAAAAAAAAATTAGACGAGTTAGATTATACTGTGTCTAGAGTTCACACGGTCTGTGTTTGAAATACTGACCCTGTTACAAAGATAAAGAATTTCCTTGGGAATACAGCAACGGAAAAAGGTACATTTTGTCCTTTTCAGCACGCCTTCTAGACCAGCAGTATCAGTAGGTAGAATGGGTATGAGAGCTTAACTGAAAATCTGTGACTAGCGGTCATGACGAGTTAAAGCTTCCGTCTTTTCCAAGCAGGCATCTTCTGACAAGAAACTTATGAAGCAAAACTTCTGCTGACTAAGTTGCAACTGCTTCAAAAATCAAATGACTTTGCAGTGGAAACAGGGTGTGGAACAACTCTGGAAGAACAGTTGAGAATTTTATTCCATACCTTGTACTATAATCTGACAGTTATTAAACAGGTATTCCTATATTGCAAATCTATCAAATGATTATTAAATTATATATCTGCCAGGAAACTTTTCAGAATCTACAGAAAATTAGTGATATTCATTTATAAAATAAAAATGACATATACTCTAGACAGGTCACATGAAACACAAGTGATGCAAGCACATTGCACATACATGAGTTTCTGCTTAAAGGAAAAATAGAGCATCAACAGTTAGACTAAACATACACTAAAAAGTATGCCTTTCATTGTTAGGACTCACTGGTGTGAATAAAGCATATCTTTTTATATATTAATTCCATATTGTTGTTTTTATATCAGCTAGTAAAACAGAAGAAGGAATCAGAATGGAGATCCATTAAAATATAATGCATCTCCCATCTACAAGAACAAAGCTTCTTGTTGTTTATATCACTGAGATGAAAACCAGACTCCTACTCAGTATGATTTCTAAATTCCCTCTATACTTTTATTAAAGGTCTACAGATTCTGTTTCAGAAACAGGTAACAAAGGAAGAATTTTGTATACTTGGTTATATTTAAGTTGCATCTGAGAGCATATTTGTCCATAAAATGGAATACGACATTGAATCCAGTCTTTGTACAAATAATGAGCAACTGCGTTTAGGGCAATGGAGATATATCCATACACACCACAAAGCCATTTGGAGCACTGCATCTCCCCAGAATTGGGGCACAAAAATTATAAAGAAATGTGTTTTTCAGCTAGGGCCTTTCTAGGCAATACTGGCTGTACTTTTCAACTTTGCACACAGGGGAAGTGCTACTCCCACGCTCCATGTTGTTAAGGAGGCAAAAGTTATAGCAGCTGAGATTACTGGAGCGAAGCCTTGGTGTGAGGTTGCTTGAAGCGGCTGTGTATGACTACCTAGCAACTTAATTAACACTGTCTTTAGTCCACAGGCTCCTTTTGTTTGGGCCAAATATAATGCTGACATGTTTTGCAGTTCAGCACCAGGCACCCTTTTCATTCTCTAACCCTTTACTTGCATTTCTGCCTAAGTGCTGGTTTCTTTTGGCTTCCAAGACAGCTTTACCTGCACGGTTTCATTTTTCTGTTTGACACCTTGCTGTTGATTTTCCCTTACTGCACAAAAGAACTTGCTCCAGTGCCTCTCTCACAACTGCCTCTTTGTGGTAAATGAAAGCCTTAATGACCTTATTTTGATTGTAGACTTGATTAATTTTGACTTTCTTTAATTTGCGACCTTTGCTGAGATCTTGAGGGCTGGGAACTGGAGAGCACACTGTACCACTGTACTTTGGACACTGCAGGTTTGCCAATTTGTTTCATGCCTCATTTGTCAGGGAACCTACGAAATTGTAGTCAAAAGTCAGCTCCATATTTTTCAAGACAAAGCAAAAATGGATTTGTTTTTGTTTCAAATTAACATATTGCTAAGTTAATCTGGTTTTTCAAACTCCAAACCAAAGCCTTCACTGACAATGATAATCTAGCAAGCAAGACAAATCTGAAATCAGCTTAGCGAAAGAGAATACATTGCCTCTCTCCAATTACAGCGCTTAAATGGTAAGGTAAGCATATGCAATTGCATGTATACACATTTAATATAGAGAAGGACGAAGATGTAGAAAGGGTCTGTACAGGTACATGTTAGAAGAAAGAAACAAAAATGAAGATGTATGAATCTTACTTGCACAGTATTTTCTATTAAGCATTCGTCTCTTTATGTAGACTCCCTACAAACACACTTTCTTAAGATTTTAATCTGAAATTGTGTTGCCATGAGCGAACAAGTCACTATGTCTTTGGTTTCAGTTTACTCATTTGTGGAACAATGATAATATATCTTTTTATAAAATGGAAGACGTTGACATTGAAGATCCCTAAATGAAAACAATTTAAGTGCAAAATATTATTAATAGTTGCATAAATAATGTTGTTTTGAAGGAAATGTGGCTAGCTGAGGTCATAAAAGCTTTCTCCAAATATCATAACCAAACCAGGACTAACACTTTCAGATGTCCTGTGTACTGAGGGCTTGAAGGGCAGTGAGAATTTTACATCTACCTTGAGCAAACGAATTGAATAATGTCTACTTATTTCAATTAAAAAAAAATTTCTTAGCATGAAGAACATACAAAATGGGACAGATGAGTGACATTTCTCTTTAGAAATTGAATCTAAAAGCCAAAGTCTGTCTTAAAGAGAGAAGCAAGCCCATGGAATAACACATAAAATAAGCCTACATGAATAATATATATATTTTTGCAAGACAAGTTTTTTCTTCTTACAGACATTAATTCAGGAAAGTATATAACCTGTGCTAAAGAATCACAAGAACTGCAAGATAACACGCTGTCTATCCTCAGTTTCATCTAGTCTACCACAAAGCACGTCCAATTATACCTAAGCTATTCCTGGTATGTTGTAATTTTGTCTGTAAAAGCCTTCAGAGAACAGTATTCTACAGCTTCCCTAGATCATCTTTTCACTTTACTGAGATAATTTTGAATTCTCATCTTGTTCTCCAAAGTGCCTGAACACCCACCTTGGCATTCTCTGGCAGTGCATCTCCTTTGGCTCATCAGCCACATCGTGAATAAAAATTTTGAACAGTAGTAGACTTGTAAGAGACCTCAAAGGAAACCATGTAACCCAGCTTTCTATTTTGACAATCATCTACTAATTATTCTTTTCCAAATTCCTGCTTATTCACTTTAGAGTAGTTCATAGAGGAATATAATCCCTAGCTTGACAATGAAGAGCTCTGTGAGACAATGACATAAATCCTCTTGAGATCAAAATACTTATCTACTGATTTACAACAGCTACTATTTGGAATATGGGGACACCTAGTTATTTGTCATGATTTAGTCTCAACAAATTCAGGTTAACTGTAACACTTTACTATTTTCTGAGCATCTACAAATAATATTCTGAATTATTTACTCCGACAACTTTCTAGGAACTGAAGGTAGGCTGATGAAATCCTTGGCTGCTCAAAGCTATGTGCACTAGTCATCTTTTCACAGTTAGTAAACTTAAAAAAGAATGAAGTTAAAAAAAAAGGAGAGGGGGTACAGTATCATTGGCTTTACGTTGGCTTCACAGTTTTATACATGACATTAAACTAAATGATTAAACTAGCTGATTCCTAGATTAAATAGTGGATACTAGTTTGATCATTTAGTTTAACCTCATGTATAAAACTTGATTCCTTGGTTATATAGTAGAAACAGAATGGCTTAAAAATTTGTATCAGTTTTGTTTAAATAAAACTACAATGCTTTCTTAACATCACTTTTACAGAGAATAAAATTGTGAAGTGCCAGTGGATTTAAAAGGAACTATTTGTTTATAGATAGCTATAGCCACATCTATTTAGATCTATCAAAGGTGACATTACGCCAAATCATGTTTCAGTCTTCCCTACAATCCTATATGTACTAGTGACTACTGTGAAAGACAGTTCTCTCTATCCTGTCATGTGCATAAACTATAATGCTACGCAATGGACTTAGGGAGAAGTGACTCAAAAGCCATAAGAGTAAAATAAAGTAAATAGTAAATAGCAAAGTAAATCTTAAGGAAAGACACTTTTAGGGTGCTTAGTGTCTTCTCTTAGGATTTTCTAAATAAACAGTTCTGGTCAATTTTCATGTTCTTAACTCCTGTACATGTACGCACTTGCACTGCACACAAGATACCACCAGACAAACTAACCAACCCCCAAACCCTGTCACTAGGAAGAGAAAGAAAACAGTTCCTGAGTTTTATCAGAAATTGCATAGACTTGCAGATGATGTTTTTTATTTTGTCTAACAGAACTCAAAGGTATTTCTAGGAAAAGGTAAAAAAAAAGGTATATTGAAGATTCCCATACAGAATAAAGCCAAAGATTGTAACAACTCCTAACAATTTGAATCTTTTATCCAGGTTTTCTTACACAACTTCCAATTGTTGCCAGTGTATCCTCCAGGACTGCAGGGAACCAACCAGTTGCTTAAGTTAATTAACTTAACTACTTGGTTAATTACTTGATTACTTGTTTCTTTAAGTAAAGCAAGTTGACCCAACTCCTCTGGAAAAAGGAAACTTCTGATCAACTCCAGAACATCATATGAAGTTAGGCTCTGCCTTACCTACACCCTACAAAACTACATTGCCATTTAAAAACAACAAAAGAATGACTTAAGTATGCACAGTGGCCGTATGAGCCCATCTTACCTTTGAGACTTCGCTCCTCGTATTTTGAACTATGTTGATGATGTCCGGATGGGATTTACAATGGCTCAAAGCTACTATTGTTCACACTACATTAAATCTACAATATATGCAATGAGATACCATAATATTTTCAGTTGGAACTTCTATTAACCCACAACTTGGCTGTATTTAATGAAATACGTAGTGCTCACAGAGTTGATTTATATGCACCACTATCTACAGCGCACGTTTATAAAAGAGGAAAAAGCACCCAAAGGAACTCATGGTTCTTTTGACTTTCACAAAAAGCAAAAAGTACCTGATAAGGCTTAGCTCAGTAAGCTGGAAGACCCAGAATCTCATAGCTGGATTAGGCATGGCGACAGGAATAACTGATACAACCGGAACAGCTAGTATAGGAAATGTACTATTTGCTATCAATATCGAGCCAAAAATCTTTTGCCTATTTTAATTTAAAACAAAAATCACAGGCATATTTATGCTTGTTGTGTATATGTCTATGCAGAGACAATAAAAAGGTAATGCTGAAGACCTGGAAGCCCACTTTTGCCAGTCTTGTTCTAGAAATAAGTGGAGCGGAGGATTAATATTCCCCCCCTAAAACTGCAGATTCTCTTGAACAAGTAAACCTTTGCTTCTAACAGAACTACTGGATGTATTTAATTACAGAAAGTGTATGTGTACGAGTAAAAGAACAGTGTTTCGTACTGGAAAAGGAATGCAGAAATGACTTGGAAAAAGTAGCATACTGGCTCTCTCAGAACTATCTTACAAGCGATCTGTTGTATATGTTAGTCAGAATAAAACTGTCACTCTCTCCTTTACCAGTTTAACTTTAGGTAACTTGAGTAATTATCTCTAGAAAAATGCATTATTTTTGTTCTTCTTCTAGGTAAGAAGATCTACACGATATGCAGGTTATGGTAAAGACAAACCTTTCCCAAAGCAATGCCCTTTGGGCAGCAAAGGACATGGGGCACTAATGAGTTCCGGGAAATTATCTTGTGCTGCACCTGCCCTAAGTTCACTTGCACTAATTCATTAGCCAAGTGAGAAAAGACAAGACGGGCATTCATTCACCAGTGTTAGGACTGTGTCTATGAAAGCTCTTCTACTGATGAGATTTTTCATGGTAATTTCTGTAAGAAATGTTGTAATCTATTAATAGAAAAGCAAAATATGACGAAACTGCATTCTTAGCACAGAGGTTATATGCTATGTTTTTCACATTCTGACTTGAAAGAGGTCTAATTTCATTGCACTGTCTAGAAATTTTGTTCCAAGAACTACTGAGGGGATCACTTACACTAAAGCCAGTCCCCAGAAAACACATCCAGAAGAAAAAATATCTCCAGTGGAAAGGCATGGAAACAAGAGCACAGTGTAACTAAACTCTCAGGAAGTTAATGACTGCACCTCCTTTTCCCAGCTCCTCCCAGCAACATTAATAGTCTTAGCAATTACTGAGTGGAACAAACCCCTTTAACACCACCACCTGGTGCACTTTTCAGCAGTTGGTCTTGCTTCCAGGCCTGTCATGGCTCATTAAGATAGTACAGTGCTTTCTGTCTACAAGACCGCTCCTGAGGACCGCAGAGTTCAAGATAAAAAGGGATACAGAGGTTTTATCATAAGACAGAATGGGACTGGGACGTATAGTGCCAAGATTTTAGTATCTGAGGAAGCCACAGGCGAAAAAGTTTTTCAAGGAAGGTGAACAGTAAAAACAAACCACTTATAAAAGATATGCATAACTTCCTGGTAGTTAAAGAAACACAGTAAACCACAACAGCCTCTTTCTGTGTATGCGCCTACAGGGCACCTGATTTACATAGGCTTCACTAAAGGTTCCACTGCTTTGCTTTGCAGTTTATTCCTTCTGCGAAATTTTGAGATTCCAATTTAATAATTCTTTGACCTAAGAGAATCATTTGACTACAGAGTTTTGAACCGCTGCCCATAAACAGGTTGAACTTTTTGGCTTATTTCCATGATTCAGGATATTCTAGTATCAATTTCACCGAAAACAATGTGGCAGACTCTCTAATGTTGTCACTATACTGAGGATCTTAGGCTCTTTCACAGTGCTGGAGATCAGAAAGAATAACAGGCTTCAACCTGTATTTACCAAAAGAAGTAACATGTGAAAAAGATAATGTTTTCTCGCAAACTTTCAGCTGAATTAAATAACTAATAGCAGAACTGACCAAATCTGAAGGTAACAAAAATGGGCAATTACACTTATGGAAAGCCTAATGTTTCATTATAGTGAGGACAACTATGGAGTTAAAAAAATGCAAAATACATTTTTTGGCCTTTCAATGACGTTTAGTCTTAGAGGATGCACAATATATGTAAATACAGTTTCAGCTTTCCCATTGGATTCTGTGCAATTCATTCTGAGATTAACAGCAGTTCCAAGATCGGTTGATTTCCAATCTAATCTTAATTTCTGCATTTTCCGGTATCTGGAAAGGGGTAACTTTTCACATTTCAGGCTATTGTAACTGAATTTTTTACAGCTTAAAAATGTCAAAATCTAACAGGGTGACAATATATATAGTTAAAATAAACATACATAATTACATATTTTATGCTTGTCAATTAAAAAAGACAAAACAATGGCAACAGGATATCGTTGCAGCCATTTTCACTGTGTGCCTTCCCTCTGGAAAAGATGTTTTAAAGTAAAGACCTGAAGCCTGTAGGTGGGAAAGGCACTGATGCAGATGCACTTGCTCGGCTTTGCCCCGAGCAGTAAATTGTGCAGACATGGAGTGCCCCCTGTGGGATTTTAGCTTATTTAAAATCACACAAAGTAATTACAGGAGGTGTGTTTGTACCGCTGCTGTGATTGCCTGATGACCTGATATACCAAGCGGCCCATATAACTTACAGCCCAGTTGAATATGATGAAGTGTTTTGGCTGGGTGTAGAAAGCTATATCTTGCAGATGTAAGGTTAGGATACTATTATTTCTTAGCACAGAAGACAAGTGTGAACCGACTTCAAACTAGAGAGACAACTGCTTATCTGTGTGGAACATATGCATACTTCTTTTGCAGCTAGGAATCACTCTTCTCCTCTGGAGAATGGTTGCTAAATTATGGACATAAAACACAATTTCTGTAATGACTCAGACAAAGATTTCTTTAATTTTCATGAACACATTTTCTGATCAACTGACAAGTTATTACTGGATGGACAGTGACAACATTTTTTTTTGGTTGTCGGATCTGTTCATCATGGAAGTACATAATATGAAATATTTTCATTTTGGCAAAACTGTTTGCTGCATCTGAAATGACTTCACACATCAACCAAAATTACTTTTCTGGCAAATAAACTATATGCCAATTAATCAGTTTCTTTTGGACTACTTTCGATCTCAACCTCATACTCAAATCCCTGGACAATACTGCTTTATTGCCAAAATGAACTTTTGAGTTGAATGAGGATGAACATTTCAGAAGACAAATAACCTTGGCTTCCACTGACTTCATTTTCAGTTGCGAGTGTTTGTATGTGGTGCTACATGTTTCTCATCTTATAGCCAGAAAATGTACATGCAGACTTATCAATCATCTCCCAAATATTTTAAGTTACTTGTATATCATGCACGAATAGTAGGATGAACAGTCTTCCTGCATGGCACGACCTAGGCTGCCATCTTGTTTTAAATAGCAGCCCTCATCTAGCTCTCAGCATGCCTTCGCACTCCTAGATGAATAATACAATAAACAGCTTCATTAAGCTACATAGCCTTGGTTCACCTCCCATCACTGTCTACACTCTGTATCAAATGAAACAGCATCCTGTGGAAAAATGGGATGTATTCACGCAATTAAAGACTACTGCGATAAATATTCAAAGGACCATTCAAGTAAAGTTACATGAGTAATCAAAAGACATTTTTGAGAGACATTTTGATTTCAAAACATAAATTACGTTCTATTATAAGAATTCTTTTGTCTGTAATAACTTTGACTATTTTTAAAGAAAAATAAAAAGATACTAAATTACCCTTGGGGAACTAAAAATCTTTCTGTTGTGTGCCACAAGGATCAAGGATTCAACTCAGAAGTGCCAACTGCACTACACAAGTCTGCTTCCACTTTAATTACAGAGCTAACAACAATGGCATCCAGCAAGAAAAGACTTAATTCAGAAAAGGTGAATGGGGTATTAGACAATTTTCCAGCCTGAAAGAACAGATTGAGAAATACTCCCACTTGGACTTTTCGACCCTGAAGCAGATGACTAGGGAGAACTTTTTTGTCCTTCTGACTGTCACAAAAGGGCCTGCCTAGTTCAAAAAAAAAAAAGAAAGAAAGAAACAAAAAAGAAAAGAAAAGAAAAGAAAAGAAAAGAAAAGAAAAGAAAAGAAAAGAAAAGAAAAAAGAAAAGAAAAGAAAAGAAAAGAAAAGAAAAGAAAAGAAAAGAAAAGAAAAGAAAAGAAAAGAAAAGAAAAGAAAAGAAAAGAAAAGAAAAGAAAAGAAAAGAAAAGCCATTCTCTACAAGTAGACACCATGTCTGTTCCCCTCCTCTCTGAGTGCAATGTCCACTGCTACAGTTTTGGCAATTGCCTGAACTCAGCCCTAGATTAGAATGTTTGCATTTAGTTATTTTCACACAGTGCCAAAATTTGCTGACAACACCAGGAGGAAAAAAAAGGAAAAGGAAAACTAGTGATTTTCAACAGTTTATAACTCAGCTCAGCCTAAGCAGGTTTTTATGGGACAAAGAACAGAGATTTCTCTGTAGACAGCACTTTACTCCTGCCTAATTTAAAAGATTTGCTGTGAATGATGGAAACATTAGAACTTCTTAAAGAAAACAAAACAAAACAAAAATCCTTGCAGTTCACTATTTTTTTTTACAGTAGATCATGTTTGGTGATACAACTACAGAGAACATTATCTACCTTTCTCACAATTATTTATAACAAAAGTTTGTTTTTGGTTAAAACAAAAACATTAGATTTAAAGGAAAAGGGGTTCAAAATACATAGTATATTTTTAAGGACTAAAATGTATTCCTTGGAATAGTTCACATATCTAGTATTCTTTCTAGTGACACAGGATTCCCTAAAGAGTGTTAAATGATCTTCTCAGGGTTATAGAGTCAGCAGTAAACGGAAGTTCTACTCTAAGAAATAATATTTTGAGTATATATTATCACTAACATAATATCTAACAACTTCCTGTTACACATACAGGTAGCTTTCTGGAGCCCTCTTGCTGACTTAATACTTTGTTTCCATCCATAGCTAGAATCTCTCAAAGCAGCATTTCTTAAGCTATTTGTCTTGTATACTTCCTTCACTTCCCTCCACCCCGTTAGCTGACTGTAGCGCCATGTTCTCCAACCTATGCCTCTTTCAGTTGCAGAATTCAACCACTGCTGCTTCTGAGCACCTCAAGCTTTCCTTGGTGAAGCATGCCCTAAAATTTGGGAGACAAGATTGCTTTACTGAATCTTTGAACAATATCTGTACCACAACTATTGCTCTCAGTTAAGGAGCCCCAAACCAGCTGAATTGTTTCATAAAATTGACTGCTCATTCAATTACTGTTATTTTTGAGTTGAAATAGCAGAAAACATTTTAACAACACTAGAAATCTCTGCAAAACCATAAAACAGCAGAGAGGAGTGCTCTTCAAAAAGCATGGACTGGGAAGGTAGAGTAGTAAAGAATACACTGGTGTTTCTGCATATAAATGTTAAGATATTTAACTGCCTGGGAGTCATCAGTAGAGACCTTTCTGCAACATAGCTTCATGGTTAGGGTGAGTTTTTGAAGTTTGGATGCATTAGGCAGCTTTATAGAATTTTAAGACAGACCAGCTATGTCTAAAACATGTTCAGCTGGTTAACTGCACAAATCTAATGTTTTTTCCATCTTTCTGTCCATGTGCTGACAGCATTACTGTTCTCTTCAGTGTTCTTCTTCCTTCTGAGGTACAATAGCTCTACCAGTTTATGTAGTTCCTGATACTAAATTTTCAGTACAGTAACTTTCCAACAATAACTTCGTAAGCTAAGAGAGGGCATCATTTAAAGGACGTGAGTAGTTGTATTAAAGGCTCTAGAGCTACACAAACTCCAAATACATTTCAGGATATACTGTACAATACGTGTACATTTTAATGAGAAGGTTTGGCAGAACAGTTTGGCCAAAAAAAGGGCTGCCAAGTGATTGGATATGGATATATCTCCAGTTGCTTTGGATTCCCACATCACCTTAAGAGCTATTCCTCCCATCCCCCAGTATACCAACTCTCAAGGCAGTCAAATTTATAGCTCAATAAAAACTTTTATTAAAAATAAAAAGTGTGGTTTTTAAGTACTGCAGTCTTCCAGTGTCTTTATGCCACATCTAGATCAGACTGTAGTAGCTGAATATGAAGCTGGGGAGGCTTGGCCCACTTTACACAGCACTGCTAAGCTAGAGTTTCAAGATCTAAGCCACCTCTCTTTCCATTTTGTAATAGCTGTTTTTCTATCCTTCCATTAAAAAAAAAAAAAGGAAAGAGGTAACACAGAAAAGTTAAATAAATAAATAATGGCTCACAAAACCACAGTGGAGGAACCACTTTTTATTGGCCCTGCCAATAAAAATGTTCCTTCTCTTCAGGGCTGGCTAAACAACTGAAAGTGTTTCTAATGAACTGCTGGCAGCGCTATCCATCATTGCACTTAATGGATTCATGTCTCCCTGAACTAAGGATAACCATTCATCTATAATGCACAGTCAGAAATTAGGAAGTATTTAAGCCTTAGAAGTCTAATTCCTCACTTTTCCCCACCTGCTCAAAGCTTGGTTTTATTCAGGTCTCCTTATATAAAGATGACAAGAGAAGTCCAACTGATAGAGAAGTTTATATTCGGTTCCAGCTAATGAATCACTCACACGAGTTTGAAAAACGCTTTAGCAGACCAAGCAGACGTCTGCAGTCTGATTTCAGCAATTACAGTTATCTGTCATTATGTTTATCTTCTCCCTCCTTCCTTCTTATCACTTGTTACGCTCACTTGCACCTTGCCTTAAAGTAGATTACAGGTTACTCAAGGTAAGATGGCACATTCGTAAAACACACAAAATAATGGGTTCCCCAACATTATTTAGAATCTTTTAGGATGCTATTGTGCAAATAATACATGTCTATTACAAGAAAACGGATGACCGGAAGGAAGAAATGTTTTTGAAGCCTACTAACTAACAAAAGTATGAAAGTAGTGTACATAGTCCTTGGTCAGAAGTCGCTTCTGAAGGCTTGACTGATTACACAGATAACTGCCTAGCTACAGAGAAATACTCATACAGTGATTGTCTTTACATCACCAGGGAACAGAAGAGAATTCAGAAATATCAATAACATATCTATAAATAACGGAAGGAAACACTCACTTCATCTCTAGGACCTCCTCCAAGTGTTTCCTTCTTTCTGCTCGTAGGTTGGTCAAATGGGTTTCCTTCTCAGCCAACGACTGCTGCGTGGAGGACAGTTTTGCTTTCATTGACTCCAGTTCCTGCTTAACCTTCTCCATGGCCATCATCAGCTCTTCTACCTAAAACATTTTTAGGGCAGGCAAGAGGAGAAAAAATAGTATAATGCGATCAATATGAACTTAGCAAGTGTCACAACTAAATTGGTGTCCAAAGGGTATCAATGCATGTGCACTGCATGATGCTTTTGTAGACTAGAAGAACCATCCAGTCCTGTGGAAAGTACTTCTACATTTGATTGAAACAGTATTATAGTCTGAGAACTACTCTGGTCTTGTCATTAGAAACTTACTATTATAATACCACATTACAAACCTTCAACTCTTAGATCATTTCTATTTTAGAAAATGTACCACAAAGATAAATAGATGTCTATGTATCTTAAAACTGGATCAGTAAAATGCTAGGTATTAAATGGAATACATCTATAATATATGTTGTGATACACCAAAAGCATAAAAAACCACCTCTGTAAACAATCTCTTAAAAAAAAGCTACATATGTGCTTTACAAATGAAGTCATAAGTGTCTTCTAAAACAGGGGTAGGATTGGGTCCCCAGAAAATAAGTCTACTTCCCTCAAAATATCTGTTGAAGAATGCTTATAGCTACACTTTGTGATTTAGCAACATAAAAGGTGTTCAAAGAGTGGCTGATGATAGACAAGTATAAAAGAACGATGCTCACACCTTAGACAGTTATCAAACAGGAAAGTTCAGAATTAACATGACTGTAAATTCTAGCATAGATATTAAACAGATGTACCTAGTCATATTGTATCCTGCAGTAGTAATGAGTTCTGTGTTGGTTAGAATTTATCACTAATTAACATGCTAAAAACACAATAAACATTCAACTATAGCTCTATCTAGCATAAAAGTATCTCTGAATAGTCTTTCAATAATTTTATAATAATGTTAATTACCACACAGATTACTTATACAAACTTCTTCCATATACATTTTCTCTTTCTATCAAACCAAGTGTTCTCAATTGGGAGAAACTTAGATGTTATTACTGGAGATAGTCAAATATTGGTATAAATTTAGTATGACATTAGAACACTGCATTGCATTTATATCCCTGCCTAACAATAAACTGGTACTCCATTCTAAAAGTGATTTACTAAAAGTTCAATAATTATATTAAGCTCAATTTATATTAACTACAACTTATACTTACATGTTTTTACAAAGAGAGTTGGGTATGTCACTCACTATACAGGTGCTGGAAGATGCCAGCTATGGAATATACCACTACTTGCTTTAATAAATTCTGTACTCCTAAAGGTAGAGTTACTAGCTCAGGATAAACACGGATGACAAAACTGTTTTGCATCCCCGAGCAGTGACAGAGCAAGAAATACTGCAACTCAGAATTTGCACTCAAACGCAGCTGACAAGAATTCTTCCTATATCCAACAAACTAAGAAAAATTTAAAAAAATGCAATTATCAAAAACTATTCAAAGCGTACAGCTAACGGTTCATCCAGTGATCAAGCTACTGAAGGAGAATTTCAGTGACACATAGTCCAAACTGGCTAGCATACATAAAATAACCAAACTTTTCTGGTCTTAATAGTTATTTTGTGGGCAAAACAAGACCAAAAACTCTATCAATTTTGCAAATAAAGAGAAAATTCCATAGAATGAAATAGAGAAATATGTCAGAAAAGAACGTAAAGAAAAACTACATAACCAGTGAAAAGCGAAAACACTAGCAGGAAGGAAACCGCTGAGTATTTCTAGAAAAAGAAAACCAGCAACATGCTGGGGAAGCAAAGGCGTACTAGTATATCAGCTTTTACTTCCGTTGGATGCAGCAGAATGATCTATATAAACATTTTCCTTTTAACTGAGAAAAAAAAGGAGCAAGTCAGCTACAACACCCTCTACTTATAACAAAAAACAGCGTCAACTAAGAAAATCTCCAGTCAACTGCAACAATCAAAACACTTTGTGCCAATCTGTCCCTTGCCAAGATAAAACAATCTTTGGAGCAACAAACTTTTCCATAATGAAGCTGGAAAGGTTTTTGACATTCATCATTCCATTCCCAGTCATAATCAAAATTTGCAATACTAACACTGAAGGACGGGCTTGATGCAGATGTGTGGCTTAACAACCGTGGGCTGTTAACAGAACACAATGATGCTACCGGCTGATATCTAGGCCAAGCTTGTTAGTGCTCAGTGGCAAGATCTAACTCTGCAGGAAAGGATTATATTCTTTTGAGTACTGGTCATTGCAGCTACTTAATCTTTTTCTAATTGCTCCATTTGGTAATTCTTTTAATTCTAGGGTTTTATTCTGTATTTCTGAAAGCTAACAGAAAACTGATCTCATCATATATTGGGGAGGGATGGAATGTAAGTGGCTTTTAAACTGTGCCAACAACTTAGTTCACTGAATTATCATTACCTTCCCTCCCTTCCCTCTAGAAAGTACCACTTGCCATGCTATTGACCAAAGACAAAAGTCACCAAAATACTGACGACCGTATTTATAATAAAGACTTCAGTTTTCAGATTGATCAAGTTATAGACATTCCAGGGGAGCATTTCAATTAAACTTAAGACAAAACATTTTATGCAGTAACTTATTAATCTTAGAGCAGACCTGTCTATATATGTCCCAGTAAGCTTTTCTGGAAAAAATGAAACAGGAATATTCCCTGAAGCAAATTGCTTACAATGCATATCTAATTTACCTGTTCAAAAATAACTTTAAATGTACCCTTGGTCATTTCCCCCTGAGAGTAGCTAATTATATAACAAATTAAAAATTATTTGCCAAGAACTAGAGTTTTTGGAGACATGCTGCTGACATACACATTTAAACTGTAGCTAAGCTTGTGCCCTGTCAGTTATGACTAGGAAGTTTCCATGGGCATAAAGTGTGCACTCTTGCTCCTCTTTTCTCCCTAGCCAGTTGACAGCATAGAAGGCAGAGTATCTTCCATCACTTCCATCTCCTGCCACAGACCTTGCAGTTACCTCAATTACTGAATTAGCTGGTGAAGGATAGCACTGTCTTTCACTTAAATATTGTGAAAAACACTCCAGCAAATACTGTATCAGCTCTTAAAATCTCAGAGGTAGAATAGTTTTTAAGGAAGGTATGGATGAAGCTTCAAACAGCTGTACAGCAGGTGTATGGAAACGAGGCATTCCTCAGTCCTAACATCAATCACTGGACTCCAGGTGGGGATGTAGCCACTATTCTTTTTGACAATCACTATACAAAAATAGTAGCACTCTTAGACCTTCCAATAACATGCACTAACAAACTGCCAGACTTCTAGAAGGGTTTATATTTGCAAAGGTAGGAAAAATGATTCCTCTTACGTCAGTGACGTAAATATTAGATCTAATCCCAGAAATGTGAGGTTTAGGAAAGAAACCAGAAGGCTAATTCAGCTGAGGAGGAACTTTGATACTCCCTTAGAAAGAATACCTATGTGCCTAAAGGGATACTGTATTCTTAAAGAAAAGTATCTAAGGAAGATCAGTCCCAAGGAAATGAATTCTCCCTATCTTCCTAATAGAGTAACATCCACTGAGAAAGTCACCTTCTGCAACAGAAGAGAAAGGTAGAAAGAAATGGGTGATTTAAACAGAGGATACATCAGAAACAGTAGAACGAAATTAGAATCATGGAGTAATTTAGGTTGGAGGGATCTCTGCAGGTCATTTGGTCCAATCCCCTGCTCAAAGCAAGATCAACATAGAGCAGGTTGCTCAGGGCCTTGCCCAGTTGACTTGAGAGTAACTCCAGGAACGGAGACTCCCCAGTCTCGCTGGGCACCTCCTCCAGTATCTGACTACCCTCACCCTGATTTTTAATCCAAACTTCCCAGCTTGCAGTTTGTGCCTGTTGCCTCTTGTCCTTTCCTCAAACACCTCTGAGAAGAATCTGTCGCTGTCTTCTCTGTACCTTCTCATTAGATACTTGAAGACCACAGGACGGTCTCCCCTCAGCCTCTTCTTCTTAGAACATACCCAGTTCTCTCTGCCTCTCCTTCTATGTCATCTGCTCCAGCCCCCAAACATCTCCCTGGCCCACCGCTGCACTCACTCCGGTATCCCAATGTCTTTCGTGTTTTGGGAAGCCCCAAACCCCACATAGCACTCTAGACGCAGCTCCACAAGTGCCAAGTAGAGGGAAATTACCGCTTCCTTTGACCTGCTGCCTGTGCTTGTGCTAATACAGCCTGGCATGCAGTTGGCCTTCTCCACAGCAATGTGACACTGTTGACTAAGGGTTAACTTCTTGCTCTCCATCACTCCGAGGTGCAGTTTCTGCATATCAGCCTTCTACCAGTTGGCCCCCAACCTGCACTGACGCAGGGGATTATTCTATTCCAAGTGCAGGACTTGGCACTTGCTTTTATGGAACTTCATGAGCTTTCTGTCAGCCCATTTCTCCAAACTGCCTCTAGTCCTGCTTTCTAGCATTTTTGGCCACTCCTCCCAGTTTGGTGTCATCTGCAAACTTGTGGAGGTGCACTGTGTCTCATCATCCGGGTCATTAAGAAAGACATGAAACAGCATCAGCCCAGTTATCAACTGCTGAGGACAACACTAGTAACTGGCCACCAGTTGGACTTCATGCCACTGATCAGGATCTGGCTGTTCCTATCCCATTCAGAAACAGGATGTTAACAGGAGGGTACACACTGATTCTGAAGAAGGTTTTGAACAATGTACAGAAAAATGCAGGACACTTGTTGACAAGTGAGCAGAGACACAGGGCACAGATGGCCAGCAGACATTGGCTGAATGTATCAAATGAAAAACCTATGGAAATAGGTACTGAATAATTTTTTCATAATATCATGTAGAATAGTTTTCCCTGGAGGAGAGGAAGAGCTTACAGAGAAAAGAAATATTCACCACACAGGATGTGAAATGTAATGTTCCTAAACTGGGATGGAACAGGTGAGCTGATTTCTGAAAAAAATGGTCCCAGAGGTGGAGAAGAGGTCGAATGATCCATCACAGGCAACCAAAGATGCACCAGGAACCAAAATTATGCAGGGAAATTAAGATCAGCAGGATCCTGCATTATTTTAGCTTGATCATAGGAGTTGGAAGCAGGACAGCGGGAATCAAGAGAGGAGCTCAATTATAGTACCAGCAATGTATTCTGGAGAAAAACTCTGGACTCTTATCTGAGCTCAGATGAAACCTATGTAAATTCCTAGAACGCGGATTAAACCAGAACTTACATGGGGTTCTTCCTAACTCCAGAAGATCATGCTGCCTACTAGAAAGTTGGATGAAGCTAATAAAGGTATGATCACAAAAGAAGTGTTGCTGGCTATCACCGAAGTCCTGAGTCTGGCTGACCTCTGGCCAAGTAGGGAAGACCAAATTCCTCCCTGTCTGTTTAGGTAGCATGTGTAGGACAAGTTAGCTATCATCACTTATCCATGATTCAATTCACTGTAGACAGGGCTGAAAGGTCTTGCCTGTATTCTGAGCAGGATGGATCTGCAAGGAATTTAAGAGAAGACTATTTTTTCCATGTTTTCAGGGCCTAAATGGCTTGATCAGGAAACAGGCTGTCTTTAAGGAAGAACATGACGTTGAAGAAAGTTACCATTAGAGGAGAGGGTTTCTGAGAGACTGGTGTTGAACAACCTATGGGAAACATGGTTGACAACACTGGAGATAGGTCTTGAAGTCCTGATATGGGCAATCACTATATCTGTAACTGAAAAGGGAAACATCAACATGAGATAAATTTTCTGCATAGTGTTACATCTCCTTAGAAAGATCAGTCCATTGGTATCATGAAAGCAAGGCGGATAGCCAAGGCAGTAGAACAGGAGGATTTAATTATCATGTCAACAGCAGCCTGTCAAGATACAGAACATACCATTTAATGCAAAAAACTAAGCCCTTTTCAGGGGGCTATCTAACTTTGTAATCTCCCTGCTTCTACAAACTCTGACTGTAGGTTCCTCTGATGCAGCTGTCATGATAAAAAAACAGACAGTTGAGTAGACATACAAATACCACATTATCTCTAAGCAACTGGTGTTTCTGGTCAGCTGTTCTGGCCACTGGGTGATGGGAAGCCAAGGACTTCCAAAGAGCTTGGTCCAGCTCCAAGAAAATCTTAATGACAGACAGTAAAACTGAGAAAGGGGATGGATGTGCAAAATATGAATTAGGTTGTGGACCCTGCCAAGCTCTGTAATAGCTCCTGGTAAGATCACTGACGATCAAGATAGGCCAGCTCAAAATTCCACCAGGTATGAGAGAAGGACTAATACACTACTGAAGATTTCTGACTAGATATTTCATGTGAGGAAGAAGGCCACATCAACTGATGTGGCTGGTAACTGGTTGTCTCTTAAAAGCAGGGCCTGAAGACTCCCATACCCAAGGTCAATCCAGCCAGTTAGGCTAACTAAAGCAGCCTCAGAATCCCCAAATGCTTCAGAGAGCACTCAAATTGCAATGCGGAGGCATCTTCCTTTTGCTTCCCAGCGTGAAGTTCTTCCTCAGTGATGAAGAATCATCTGACCAGAACTTTTCTACTTCACAGCAAACTGAAAAAGGCCTTTACAGCCCTCTCAGAAAGACAGTTGTGGAGCTTAATTTTATGCTCCCGCCCTGTCAGAGAAGCAGAGTAATTTTGTGCACATGGCCCTCATCCAAGCAACAAATGTATCATGAATGCAAGTAACACAATGTGATTCACTACAGTTTACTATGCAAATATAAAGCTGACACGGACAAAGTCATCAATATGGCAATGCAAGGAGCAAAATGCTATGCACTTGAAAAACACTTGCCGTGGCAGAGGACTTTATCTCAACAGTGTAGTTTAGAGTAACTGAAATGGTAACCCATGCAATCCTCTTTTATATGCTATGGGCCAGAAGGGTAGAGGAAACAGCTAAATGCATGTCCCTCCACAGAGACCGCGAAGGAAAATTTTCCAGTCTCAAGTGACAGGACATGAATGCATCCATTGTTCAAATGTATACGTAAACTGGCTTAAATAATATTTATTGAGGATAGCCAATATTCAGACTTTGACTAGTACACTATATAAAATTGTGTTTTATGTCAATGGTAGACGATAAGGCTTTTCCCCATCTATAAATTAACAAATCTCTGTTTGCAGAAGAGATTGCATTTCTCTCAGTTATTCATTTTCTTACTGATTGAGCTGAAGTTTCAATTGTCCGGATGGCCCAAGGTAGCTTTTAGTCTTCTTTCCTCATTCTTTTTTTTCCTTTGAACAAGCATTTGAATAATTTTCTGGTCACTCAAAAGAAGACTGCACATCAGTACGTAATCAAAAGTCTGAAAGGGCATGGCAAAGCAACTTGAATATTACACTAAGAATCATGCATACTCTTCTGCAGGAGATATAGTTCTTCAGATATAGTGATATATTATTTACATGCCTAAAAACAGACACATTTTTTGTTGCTGATTTAAGGATAGAAATTCAATTTCTTTCCTAAATGCAGACATGATGGGTTATGGGATAGCTGTTTATATTCATAATGTGTCTCGTAAGTTCCAGCAAGAATATAAAAAGACAGTATTTTACAGAGTAAAGATATAAGATGTTACAGGCCTCTTTCCTCTAGCATTGTATAAGTCAATCACAAGAGATCTTATTTTCAAAACCACCTCACCAGGCTAACCTGTATATTTAAAATTATTGACTTTTTGAACATAGAACTTCCTTGTGCAAACAATATATTGGCATCACAGTATACAAGACACAAAACGTACTAGAAATCTGTATTTTTGACCAAAACAAGTAAGGCCACCAAAACAAAAGATCTTGAAATTACAAGTCAGAAGTAACAATACTACAAGGACAAAGAAAAAAAAAATCAGCATTCTTCACAAAGTGCCACTCACTCTCTCAGAAGACTCTTTCCTATTTTTTTCAGATCTTAAGTTTTTAAACCATTTTTCATTTCATTGTGTACCTTGCTGAAATGACAAAAGGACTGCAAATTTCTGCTTTTACTGAGTTGGACTGATTAGACTGCAAAAGCAGATAGAGAGAAGAAAAAGAAACAGACATGAAAAGAAAGACGACGAGAGTTCTGGCTCCATGTAAACTTATTTGGGTCCCAGAAAATTTTCCCAGAACAGATGCTAAGACATAGAAAAAGCACAAGCCAGACTTCGAACTTTAGTATGTAATTTAACTGCCCCAAGTAACATATTACAGGGAGAAAGCACTGAGTCTGACATAACTTGGATTGTCAGCAGGACCAGATGTTTTGCTTAAATCACAAGCTAATAAACCTTTACGCAAAATAAGAAGGAAATGAATTATGGCTTCGTCACAGCCTGATTTTTGTTAAAGCAGTAGGGTGGCTTTAGGTACTCTTAAAGACACATCCAGGACACGACCAAATACCTGGCTATGCCGAAATAAGAGAGAAACTTTTAAATTTAGAGATATTGAGAAAGCTGTTAAGTACAGTTCATGAGAGCTAAAAATACCAGAGAAAAATGGAGAAATAAGTAAGCAGTAACAAGAAAAATCTTATTTTTTATAAAATTAAAATGCAGTTTCTAGTCTGTAAGGTAAGGAAAGCCCTAGGCTAAAAGAACTGTTGCAAGCTTGGCCACACTGGCAGCAGAATGGTAAAAAGCAGAATGGCTTTGCCCCACCACACAGACAGGAGCTTTGGCTCCCTGTCAAGCCCCTGTAATTCAATACCAGTGTATGAGTATGCATATGTGCGTAGGTGGACAGAGGAAGGGCTCAAGGCTACTGGGTTCTCAGTTAGGACAATGTGACCACCGCTAATCCTTGTGAGGCAGATTAAAAAAAAGCATTAAGATCCTTCACCTTCATTTTTATTCTGCAACTGCAGACACTATAAAAATATCCTAAAGTGAACAGATGTTCAGCACCTACAGAGAGTATTCCTCTCTACACCATATATATCTCCACATAAAGCTACTTCACTTGTGTTCACTGTGTGGTCGCTGTTAATTAATGTTGCCCTAAGGTCCTTTGCAGACAAGTGAAAAAACATTCTTTTGAAAGTTGGAATTACTTAGTTGAAGATAAAGAAACTGGGAAATAAACACAGCAGAATGTTGTGCAACAACTCAGATTTTTCTATATATCACGTTTATCAACTGATGCTGTCAACAGCATATATTTTCTGTTTCTCCCAGTCACAGAGACAAAATTCACTGGAGTACAACTGTAAAATGCTGCCCAAAATACACCGGTAAAAAAATAACCTCCATCTTGGAAAGGATGCCGGATTTCCAACAACACTTTGGCCAAGGACAACTGCATACAGTATTAGAGGACTGTGGCAGACTGTGCACATGGAGAAATTCTGTTTTGCTCACAATAAAGAGGGAGTCAGTGTCAAAGCCGTGAAAATATCTGCTAGATTATCATTCCTCCAGAGACAAAGCAAGAGCTTCTGATTATTTGTAGTATACAACAGGTATTTTAGGGATGAAGTGTGTGTTTCTTAGAGTGTGACTTTCTTAAATTTTTGTGCCTTTGGTTTTTAGGTTGCTAGGATTCTGTACATTCAATATCCCAGATAAAATACACTGTTTTGGTGGCTTAACAGAACTGGAGTCACTCTCCCATTCTTACATTATTAACTAGGAAAGAAAAGAAGTGGAAAGAAGATAAACAGAGAGGATAAAAGACGGCGGTCTAAAAAGCTGCAGGATACTTTAGTTGAGTGCAAATTTTCTTATCATTGTGAAAATGAGATACTTGGAAATAAGGGATTTCAACTCTTCTTTATCTATGAGCTGGGGCCCAACAAAACTTTCATTATGAAAGAGTATCTGATAATGAGGAGGAGTTAATGCTCTGTATTGCTCCCTTCTGTATCCACTGATGGCTCTAGGCAACGAAGAGCGCTAATATTAGCCTGACCAGATGATATCTGACAATACAATGTTACTTCTGTATAACCCGCAGAAACAGAAATACAGGAGTCTTTGTGAAGGAATACATTGCTTGAGTATCATCAGGAGTGTTTTTTGCTCATATTCTGAGAGTGCTGAGTTATATGTTATGCTCTTGTATAAAGTAGTAACAATCAAAACTCATGGATGTTCGGGAAAAAGAAAAACCTCTCAGAAATCTTCCTGAGAATGTTCTTCAGGAATGAAGAACTGACAGCTGGGTCCTGTCAGGTTGTTTGGAGGTAGCTGTGACAGCCGTATCTCCTAAATGAGAGCCATATAAGCCATATACGTAGAGCAGTGGCCTGCTGACGGGACAAGAACTCTTGAGAAGGAAGCAATGATTGTCTCTGCTTAACACACACAAAAATTTTGAATCAGGCCAGGGGAAAAGAAGTGAAAAACTGAATGTTTGATATCTATCGAGGACAGAAACCTGTTGTATCTCTGGTATCTGAAGACCATAAAAAGTTAAAATTTATTTTTGCTCCTTTGTTCAAAGGTTCCTGAACTGGAACCTTTATCACAGGAAGTATTCACTTTATGCTTTTGAACTCTTGCAACCACACAGAAATAAGCTGAGACCTGTTTTATTTTACGTGTTTGTCCTGTGTGGCTAGGAATGCACCTCTCCAATCTGTTGGGAACAAGGCAACAATTGCTACTTCTAGGGGGTAACTAACAATGCTGCAAAAAACTGGATTTTAATCAGCATTTAAAAATCCGTACAGAGGCAGAGAGACTAGAATTAAGCACATCTACTATCATTTGTTATATCCAAACAAAATCTTTAAAACAACGGTTAGTTAACTCATAATACCACAGCTGCAACTGTACACCTTTAAAATAACTTTTGACCTTTCTTATGGTACGTCTACTCTGTGACTGCTGCTAAGGTAGCAGTTCAGTTAAGTCACAGGAAGCCTTTCGGCTCACATTAATTGCCTAGGTATTTAAGCAGTTTAAGCCTTCAAGCATTCTCTAGAACACCCTGATCTCCATTTTACTGCAATTTAGATTCAGGTTAACTATGATACGACACTGTGGTAGGCTGAACTTCAGACATAATCTAATGATATTCAAAGTAAATATTTAATGCTGTGCTACATAGTAAATATATATATACATATACATTGGCAATATATACAGTATACATCGATTCTCCAAGGAAAGAAATGGAAATATAGAGACAAAATAACTCACTACAAGCATCAGAAAAATGTCATGCTAATTCTATACACAACTTTTAACACTCCTTTACCAAAAGACAAGAAGGATCGTGAACAAAAGTCTATAAAAGCATGTTAAAGTATATACATGGAGATGAAGATTAAACTGGTAGCTAAGTTTAATTGAAGAAGCACAGTCTCACTGGCAACCTCAGGAAAGTTTCCTCTTGTACTAAACTTGTGGAAACCAACCTTTCGCATTGGAATTAACAGAAAGGAAATAGCAGAACCTAGTCACAATAACTAAAAAGTAATCTCACAGTACTGAGCCAGCTGAACTCAGACTGAAATTCAGCTAAGCGTTTGAAGGATGATAACATCAGTCCAGCAAAATCTGAAAGCTTTTGTGTGAGTACAAAATGTTTCAGAAAGAAGAGGCACCCTCAATATAATGAACCTGAAATCTGTCACTTTTCCATATTTTCTGTACAGGAGAATGATCTGGAAAGGAATACAATTTCCTTTCTTACACTTCATGGATGAGAAGGAAAAAAAACAATTATGTCAGAAAAAAGGATGCATATTTTTCTGATTTATGAATCTAACCCACGAGTCTCATGAACTTGTTTATCAGGCTAATATACATTTTATAGTATCACAATTACTTCTAAGATCACAATTTAAGATCATAACTGGAAATAGAAAAGAAATTCCAAATGGAAAAGCACAAGACTAGCTTAAGCAAATACTAGAGCAAGTATTTGCTTGGATCCTTACAATTCCAAGCATGCCCTGAAGTTTGCATGACCTTACCCTTCAACAACCAAACCAGCCTGGAAGGCAACTCAGATTTTGACTTTTTCTTGAGCCACAACAAACTCAAATACATTCTAGAGGTAGGTGCTTGAAAAAATAATACAAAAGGCAGAGAGGTGCCGAGATGGAGCTTTCTCTAGAAGGCCTGACTAAAGGATAATCTGAAATCCCTATTTATCTATTAAAAAATAAAAAGGGATAAAAACCCAAACAAACAAAATAACCTGAAGATCAGCAGTGGCACCAAATTTCTGTATGACAATTTTCATCAACATTTTTCATTTAATCAAAAGGAAAAGGTCATTTAAATGGAGTAATGCTTAATGTGTATTTTGGACATAAGTTGATCCTCATTTCAGTGTCAGGACCTCTCTCCTAGAAGTCTTAAAACTTTGCCCACCTCTGCAATCTCAAACAAGTGCAATGATCTAAACAAAATTCAAGGATTATGGGTTCTTTAGAAGTATTTTTTCCTATAATGTCAGAAAAAGGTCTCTGTCCCAATACTTTCTTGCGGTATGATTTTAAAAGCTTTTCTATTCACTGTTTTCCACCGGAGGCAAACCCCCCACTCCAAGACACTAACTGGATAGAGCTGAACACATCTGCAACAGAAAAAAATAAAAATTCCACTGTTGCCTCCTAAAAGCTATGCCACTGAATACAGAAGGAATTATGTGTTAATTGATACCGAATCTCCCTTCCCCTGTAAGGAGTGTGACTCAATATAAATCTGAATGTATTTAAATGAAGAGACTACACAATCAATTGAAATACTGAGGAGAAGCAGTGCTTCTAAAAATGACTGCCAATATTAATTGATGAAGACACAGTACGTGGTTACTGTAGTCAAAATACTTTTTCTAACTGAAGGAAAAGGATTGGACAAAAGAACGTTAAAATTCTGGATCCTGCAAAACAACAGCAAGACTATACTCAAGGCTAACGATTGAGTGAAAAAACTTTTCAAATCACTTATGTTGGTATTTTCTTTTGCCAAAAGAAATTCAAATCTAAGTTCTTAGCAGTGATTCTTTACTTAATACGAATTAAACATACAGAGTAGTTGTGCAAAAAGCAGATAAAGTTGGGCAGACTTTTATAGAAGGGAGAGATGCAGAAAATATTCAAGAGCAGTTCAGCCAAAGAGAATGCAAACTGCTTAGAAAAAATCAGTGGGAAGCAATCAGGCTCCAGCAGCTTTATCCCCAAGCCATAGCTTGGATTACTGCCTTGATCTCCAGTCACTTGGTTTATCAAACTTCTCAGCAGGAGATAACACAAGAATAGCCAGAAACACTCATTAAAAGTAAACTATCCAGCATCTGTTACAGATGAGTCAGAATTCTGACATTTCTAGAGTGTATAGTCTCTGATACCTCAGAAAACAGCTGCAGGTAATTGGTTCATGAGAAATTCCACTTAATATTTCCCATTTACAGGGATCCACTGGAATCAACTTAATGTGCAAACATTTGTGCTATGAAATAATCCCAACACTCAACACATTTAAAAAAATATTTTACATATATTTCAGTTACAGAATGCTCAGCAAAAAGGGGATGTGTTTAAATTTATTTTCTGTTCTTAATACATACTTGATTAAAATCACTGCTGAAGGATATGGCCCAGTTCATAATAATTTTGTTGTAAATGTATTTTATCTTCTTACAAAAGAAAAGTTAGTCAATATAATAAGCGTTCTTCTTACAAAAGAAAAGTTAGTCAATATAATATGCGTGAGGAAGTTACAACGGGGTCAGAAGGGTGGCCTGATGGCAGGTATCATTCCAAACTTGTCTATAGTTTCTGCATAGTGACTTCTAGGTAAGAGAGGAAGGGCTGAACTCCTGGAGGCTGGGGTTTCTTTTTACTTCAAACCTCTGCAGAACTTGTACTCATAACAGGGAAATCCTGGGGAACAGGAGATGGGGTAAAATGAGAGAACTCGTTCTAGGTTCTAGGATCTAGCTTCTAGTTCAGTTATTGACTGATTTCACATTTTTTTCTTAACAAATCGACATGAATTTTGAAGTGAGCACAGATGATACAAAATTTAATGAGTCTTGTTATCAACATATTTTACTTATGCAATTGAGTCTGAAAGAATATTAAATCCTACTGAAGTATCTTATAAAGACATGGGAAGGAAGAATGAACATAAGAAAAGATATTTAAACAATACTTTACTATTACAATACTTCAGTACTGTATTTATTCTCAAAAGGCAAAGCGGAGAAACCAGCCATGTGTAGGATAAAATGATACAGTGAATCAAGATATAACTATTCATAGGTCTAGGTTTACATACTTAACCTCTATTAAAATTTCCCACTGAGAACCATAACTTTAAATAAAGTTGACGGAAGGCATCAAAATCAGATTGTTACTCAGAAATTTCAGTTTAGGCAACTATTCAAGGAAGGGAGGACAGAATAGGAAATGGCCAGTGTTTCACATGTTTATGTGCCATAACATTTTAGGACAAGGAGTTAGACGTTAGCTGATATTGTAGAGACGGGGAGTGAATTTAAGCAGGAGTTGATATACATTAGAGAACAGAACTAGGCTATTGTCACCAGAGGTGACCTACTGCTTTTAGAATTTGAAGGAAACAAAATGAGGGAACGTATGTTAACATCAGGTAGTACACCATCTCACTTACATAGAAATAGCAGCCTACTGTAAAGGCCGTGATAACAGCTTTTGGTAAAAATGTTTTTGGTAATAATACTAAGAAACTTCTCCCTCCTTTTCTCAGTCTTGCCCCCACAGTTCAGTACCTCCTCAGATGTGCTCTTAGAGTTCTATGCAGGACCACGAACCAGATCAGTGAATTGGGTGACATGAAAAATTTCCTTCAAAAAATAAGATAATCTTTATTGTGCGTTAGGTCACTGCTCCATTCACAGTATGACCTCAGAAAGACCTGAGCTGGTAAAACTGAAGGGATGCACTGAAATATAGAGATAAAAATGAGTAAAGAAATGGAGGCCATAATATCTTAAGTCAGTGTGATTGCTAACTTCCTGTATTTGTGAACTATGTCCTCCAATAAGCAAGGCTCAAACGGCAAGCGATTCTAATACTGTGCTCCTTGAGCCAAGGACCTGACACTACTCATTACTGATTGACACTGAATTACAGAATGGGCAGACCTAAGAGCTCTGCGATTACGGCACAGCTAAAGTATAGGAAAATAGAATATTGTACCACGGAATATTGATCTTCTGAATACATGTAAGTATTTGCCTTCAGCTTCCTGTTACTACTGCATGCACAAGTTTTCAATTCTGGTAGTTCTCAATAAGACGATATAGTGAAGAATTCCTAACTATGAAAACCCTGATTAATTTTGAATGTTTATCCTCAGCATCCCTGGGAACAAACAGTTTTTTAAAGGGCTGTCTTAGAATACCTTCTTTGTATTTTGATTGACCAGTTAAACGGTTTTTTTTTTAAAAAAAAGAGCTTGGCGAGTTAATGACATTGTTTAAATAAGCCTCATTTACTTTAACAGAGCTTCACATTGTCTCACATATTATCATCACCTAAATTCCATTTAACAGATGAAAAATCAAGATCACACAATAAGAATAGGATGCATTTCACCTGATTTCAGCCATCTACAAGTCAGCCATCTATTCTAAGTTGGTTGTGTAGGCTCCCTTTATCACAAGACATATAAACATCCTGAGACAGTGATTCACCTTTCACGAAGAGCTAGAGACGTCCTAGCGTGAAGGGTCACCACACTTCAATATGTATGTTCATCAAACTACATCTGAACTTGTTATACTTTGTTCCATAAAAAGGGCCTTAATTTTTCATGAAGATTGGAACATATTTCCAGCATTGTTCTGGGAATGGTACTGATCATGGTTATGTTGATATGTAAGAAAAACTCCCGCTTCTTACTGCAAGACGAGAAATGGTAAGATGCAATAGAACAGGGAGAAGAAAGTTTGTGATCAAGACAGGGCCCTTCATCAAAGAAGATCTCCAGGAGTTTTTCCTAGGAAAGTAACACTACCACTGTATATGTGACCAGGGGAAAACTCAAGCTCAATGTATTCAAGCTTAATTTTTTTTTTTTTTCCTGAGGAACATAAGGATAGCTTTACTGAAGCAAACTCAGATTTAGTTAATCCAGAAAAAATGCCTGGATCCACATTTGTCTTTGCCATCTCTAATGGACAAGAAAGAGCTGTACATTAGAAGTGTTTATCCTACAAATCCTACATTGGGCTTTACAGAGAGTACTCAAAAAGAGGTCTCTGTATACTTCCAGACCTTTGACCTAATGGCTTGAACTAACGGGATCAACCACAGTAGTACATAACCTCATAGCCTTAAGGAATTTACAATAATATTTACATACAGGATTCCACAATTGGACCAACAAAACCAGCTGAATATGTTGGAAATAAAGAATTTGTTGAAGAACTTCCAAATCTTTATATCTGTATAAGTCTCCTTCATCTGCTCTTGTACGGTAGGGTTTCTGTTTTACAGAACAATATGGTAAGTCAAACTAAAAAGCCAAAAATCCGAAGGGTGCGTTGCTCCCAGCAGGAAATGCCTGGGTTTTTTGGCGGGGTGGGGGAAGGGGGGAAGGTAGATGAAGGAAAGAAAGAATGAGTCCAAGCCCTGAAATAAGCAAAAAGCTTTTGTCAGCTGGAGAAATTTGCCATATATAGATTGTGTGCTAACACAGTTAACACATTGCCAAGTTAGCACAGGCTGCCAGAATATTTTCAAACACTGGACTAAAGAGAGCAAGATTTTTATCTGAAAAGGAAATCAGAGAACCATGAAATCCTAAGTAGTTTCATGGACATTATAATTTTAATTTGAAGCCTGTAAAACGGAAAACCAAACCTCGTGAGATGACTGGGGGTAGGACTACACAACACAGGCTACAAAAACAACATTACACATTGGGGCAGAAAGGCACACACGAGATGTCCTCATACCTTGAACCACTTAAAGCCAAAATGGTTGACCTCATGCACTGATAACAGCTTCAGACAGGCAGTGATGTGGCAGAACGGAAGAAAACAAGATACACAGAAGAGAGGAAAGAAAAAGCATGCTATTAAAAGCAAATTATAATCAGTTTGGATAACATTAGAATATTAAAATCCACATAACTTCATTCATACTTGGTCTAAGAACAACCTTAACCTATTATCATAGTTTGTAAAAGATCACAGGATTTGCCACTATTTTCCTATTAAAAAAACCCAGAGGTCTGCCTTTGTAAACTGTTAAGTTATTTAAGTGAGGCTTTCATAATTTGACACAAAATCTCCACGGAACATGAAACAAAGAGGACATTCTTTTAAGTAACGGAAGGAATGTAAAATGAAAAGCATTTGAAAAAGAAGTCCTCTCCTCAGCTTGGAAAAACAGCTACTTGCCATCCCTCTGTTACCCGACTGTATTTCATTGATACCAAAGCAAAATCGTGTTGGACAAAACGGGACACAACAGTTTTTTTGATGCTAAATGCAACATGTCACTCAGGTTGCTTTTCTTTCACAGTCTTGTTGGTCATATTTCATAAGCTATGTCTGGTCACAAATCACAGTTTGGTTCCTCTGCTGGAGTACGTCACAGCTGTCATAATCAGTGCCGGTATGGATGCTGAGCTCTCTCTCCCTTCTGATCCTGCTGCTTTCAATACATCCTTCCTCCTCTTCCTCACTTCCATATACACTACTACACCCAATTTCCTTTCCTTTTTAAGATGCTGTAGTCTACCAAATTCTACCAGCCTTTCCCCCCAAAACTTACCCCTCTTGTCTCTTTTCCTCTCCTCACAATCCCTTTCACTAATATCTTTCTCACTAAGCCTTATGGTTTAATGACCCTCAGGCTGCACATTTCCCTGCCTTGCCTCGTCTTTCAGATTGCACACCCAATTCAACTTTTCTATTCACCACAAAGCTGTTTCCTTTTCACTAAGCTCTGATCATCTAATCTGAGCACCCCTCATTAAGCTTTGCTGGTGAACTCTTGGAAAGCCTTCTTACTGTCAAACGAAAAACGTGCACGTATTCTATAAGTACTGTTCTTTCCCCATATTTTAGCTTTAGGGCCTCTCAGGAAAACAAAACTTTATTTCCATGACAACAGTTCCTTATTTTACTAGTTCAGACTCATCTTTTCTGCTGTCCACAATAAATCTGTTAACTAACAGCTCACGATGGACAGACATCCATGAATAGTTTATGCTCAACAGGCTAAAAAGGAGTTCTTCCCATCCTGTGTCTAAAATCTTCCTCACTACTTCTTTCTTTTTTATCTAGGACTCAGCTTTCATATTTGTGTTAATCCTGATGTCATCTTTGACTCAGGCGTCTTTCTAGACCTTGCATAAAGGTTATATTTAAAATTCTGCAGAATTTCTTCTACCAAATGTCTCTAATACAAGCTCTTTCCAATTGCGTCTATATAGCTAAAGTTCTTTAGTAGGATTAGATTCATGTCTGAACCTTTGAAAAAAGCTTTCTTGTGCAGGTCATGCCCATTTGTGCAATAATCTTGTCTGTAGCTTTGATCATGTTAATGCTACTAGCACCTCTTTTTGCTAGTGAATGAAATACAAGCGATCATCCTTTGCAGGATGCACTCAACTCACTTTTCAAAACTGATATGACCGGCTCACTGTGATCAGCCCCTAATACTAGCCTACATCATGCATGCATCAGTTTTCAAATGTTCACCTTTGTGCTTACTCCCATAACTTCAGATGCATTAACAGCTACAAAATTAACACACGGTACCCTTCTTCAAAACCCTTCCGCAAAAACCTTGTCATTGAACCTTCTGCATCTTGTTCTGTTTTACTAGCACAGCCACCACAAAAGGGTGTGTTTTACGGGTTTCTATGTGCTAAAAGAATATGAGTAATTGTCTCTCTCTCTTTTAACAAAGAAATTAAAATACTATGACAACATAGCCATCATATTACTTCCTTTTTGGTTACTTTTGCATCTCGGCATAAAATTTGTTTCTTTGTGAGATAAACATTTTTCTTACAAGGAGATCTATGCTTTGATGTGGTATTTACTACCTATTTAACATTTCTTCTTTATACAATTTTTTTTAAGCCAACAAAAGGGATGGGAAGAAGACCTCTTGCTAAGTGAATTCCTAATGTTGTCTAGGATCTTAGAGTACAGCAACTAGAATTTTCCTTGGAATAGGTCTACCGGCAAACAATTGAGCTTGACTCTATCCTAAACATAGAAACAGCTACTTTCCTCCTGAAAGCCTAAATTATTAACTAAAAAGAAGACACAAATATCTCAGGGAGAGTATGCGATAGAAGAACACATTTTGAAAAAACTTTGCAGAATGTTTTAAATTGCAGTTAGTCAGGACTACTTTCATTTAAATAACAAATGGAAAGAGAAAATGCCATTGCGGCTTAGCTGACCAAACGCTCCTATTTGCTAACTAAGGTCAAACAAGGAACAGTGTAACTGTGGAAAAACAAAGAGGCTCAGCAAAGCACAGTAAGAATGTCAGATTCAGCTTCTTCTACTTCAAAAGTACTATCAAAATCTCAGGGAAGTTGACTCAACAAATATGGTATGCTTTCTTGATGATTACTTACGGAAGTCAAAACTAGGCACATATATGATCAGTGATACAGAATAAATCCATGCATAATATCTTACACCTGTGGCTTCAACAGACAAGCGTGTATTTTCTGTGTATATGTTTAAGCCAGAGGATTTGTCTCTCTCCAGTAGTTTTGCAATTGCAAGCACAATGAGATTGTGGTCCATAAACAGGACTTTTAAAAGCTATGTTAATAAAAATCATCATCTTCAAATATGTGCAATGAACAGTACAGTGTGTGTGTGTATGTTTACACATAGGAAAATAGATGGCCAATTGATAGCAAGACAGGTCAGAGGAATTTTTACGTAAAATACTATTTTAAACCACAGGATACCTTACATTTGTTTTTATTTTCAAAAAAAAATTACTTGGAAAAAACACATTATCGTGAAAGCTTTGCCGACTTTATGGGCTGTTACCTAATGTTTGAACAGAGATTTAGGATCATCAAACAAAACCAGCTGTGTTTTGCAGGAAAGCAGGTAAAATACTACTTTACTGTCAGGTTACTCTCCTAAGAGGATTACCAGTGACTTTGTAAGATTGCAGACCTGTTTCTCAGCATTGATCCTGGCTGACTCCTCTTGTGCTAGCACCATTTCCCGCTCTGCAGTTATCTGAACACTTTCTCTGAGTGCCTCTTCCAATTCTTCAATCCGATCATCCTTTTTGCGTAGATTGTCCTGGAAAATGATGGGAGACCAGGTGAAGAAGACTTGTTTGAAGCCTTTTAATCAACCAAGTTCTATGCCAACCAAAACGTGTTTCTCCCTCCCAAGGTGCAACTCCAGGCAAAATATCTTCACACAAAGGAAAAAAAGATGAAGTGATGCAAGAGAAGGAAGAAGCATTTAGTAAAGTGAAGGAAAAAGCTAGCAAAGCAAGACAGATATGTTTGCCCTCTGTGTCTGACATATCACAGTCTTTCCAGATTATGCAGCATAGACAAGCAGGAGTTATAAAGATTAGTGTGCAGTTCCAGAGAAGCATAGTAGCCAGAATTGGTGGGAAGGTAGCAGGCGTTCAGATTTGCCCATGTGCTCACACATTCACCAGAAGGCGTGGTAAAAAGGGAAATATAGGAAGGCAGTTTTGTAATTTGCCATTTCCAGGTTAAGGGGTAAAAAAGTAAGCATTAATCCAACAGAGTTTTCTATTGTTCAGATAAGTCTTTAAAGAAAGTCTTTCATCAATAGCTCTCTTGGAATTATGAAATGTCCATCAGAGCAGTCTGAATCTTAGGCATCCAAAGTATCAACATTCCCTGAAAATTTATTATTTGATTGAGCGCATCTTCACAGTTGCAAGTTTAGATGTCCCATTTACTTTCAAAGGCCACTGAAGAAAAGTGTTTTGCTTCTCAGAAAACATACCACTTGAAAGGTTTATGCAAACAATGTAGTTTAGAAAAAATGTTATACAAAATACATGATGTTCTTTTTTGTACAGGAGAACCTGCTTATCTGAATATTGCTAAGAAAATAAATGCCTGTCTCCTGCCTCTGCTGTAGCTTGGACAAAAGACTGCAAAGAAGGCTGCCCTGACAGGTATGTATGAATGTCTTGGAGCATGGCAGCTTAACACGTTCACCGGAAAGGAACAGGTTGAAGAAATGTTTATGTATTTCTTGTCCTGCAGATCGGTTTAGATCATATGGTTAAGATCAGATGTTTAGTGCACATGTTTAAGTTACCATAAGGGCTTTTTAGCCATCTCAGCAGCAGTGCAAGAATTAAGCATGTTTTTGCCTTTGCATTGGACTTTTTGTCAGATTCACACTTTTGTCTTCTGTCCTTTTTTACTTAGGACTAAAATTTTCCACTGTTTCCTTAAAGGATAAGGAAAAGGATGACTGTCTTGGAAGAAATCTGACTTTGCGACCTTCACAATGCTAAAATTATTCATTGGAGTTTAAAGAAAGATCCTGACTTATTCCTTAATTTCTGCTTTCTAGAACTTTGAATACATTACCGAGGATACTAACATACGAACACCGTTTCTGGCTGTCTCGCGACTGCCACTTTGAACTAGAGGGTTTCAGCAGACAGACAAAGCTTTGTGTCAGACCAGTGCAAGACCTCCGGAACCATTGCTATTAAGCAGAGAAAGGCTGGTATTCAACTACTAGCACAGGCAACAGCACTTGTTAGGCTTTGCAATCAGAGGAGCTTTCAAAGTCGTACTTCTCAAAGTGGATTCACAGGGCAAGTAATTGCCCCAAAAGCAAAATACATATGGAGATACTTTCATCTCAAAAATATGAGTTGCAGAGCATGGTTTCATACCTTTTGAATCCTTCTGAAACACTGATAAAACTTTCCAAAATTACCTCATGGCTACAATTACCTTAACCAGAGACTCTTTAAAAAGATGAAGAGACAGCTCGCAAAAAACTCAGCACAGAATACTAACAGTGCCACACATGAAAAATACTTACTTGCCTATCTGCATTACATGAAAAATATCAACTCCCCTTGAGTTATTATTCCTGGATAGGAAGTGTACCCCTCCATTTCAAACAATAGACCTGGGAATAGTTCGTTTGAACAGCTGCTGGTTTAAAAGAAGGAAGCAGAATTAAACATTCTAAGGGTAAATTCCGGGTGTACACTCTTCTGCGCTCTTTATCACAGGCAAACAGTTAAAAATTTACATTCAGAATATACATGCAGACAGCAGACAGTTCAGATAGCATACTACACAGACAGCTGAACTCTAAGGGACAGGAACAAGAACAACTGAACCCTACTGATGGTTCCAAAATGGACCAAGACAGTGCCACATTATGTATGAATGCAGATTTTTCAACAACAGATAATGTAATTATTTTTCCTAAAGTAATATACAAAATTTTTACATATATGCTACGGAGTTGCAAGTTTATAGAAAATCTAGCGTTAACTTGCAAATGATTGCCAATGAATTTTTAACCATTTTAAAATTTAATCTATGAACTACTAATAACCTATTCAGTAAGGAGAGTTTATTTAGGAATTTTTTCTCAGACAAACATACTTAAAAGAGCCGTGACAGTTTACTTGTGTTCGTAACGGTAGCACAATAAATCTACTCACCTGGTCCTACAAAATGACATGAATGCCTGGAACGTGTAGCAAGTTGTTGCACAGCCAGATAACACCAGCACTCCAAAGTGCAGATAGTTTCAAGAGATTTTAAAACAATTCTTTTGCTTCTAGCTCTTTGTTTCATGATTAATTGATCAGTATTTGATATTTTCTAGTATAAACTACAGTTTCAAACCAAATATATTAATGGAGAAAAAGTAAATAAAAGCAAACCAGCATTTTCCTTTTAATAAACCATCACATTTTTCCAATTGTTTGGCTCTAAACTCTAACAAGACAAGCTCATGATGAACTTCGACCTGTGCTACTACCATTTCCCTCTTTTTAATCACATTATTGTGACATGCATTAACTTTTGAAGAAAGAACTGTGTTAATTATGACTACCTTTACCCACTAAGTTATTTCAGAAGTTTCCTATTACAAATTGTTCTGGAAAACTCAACAATTTTCTACCCAGTAGGCTCAAAATAGGAGTTCAAGAAGAGAACAGAGATTTGAAACCTTTCAAATGTGAATAGAAAACAAATGAACCTTCTGCAGCTGAAGAGGCTTTGATAACACAGGCACTATACTCACTGCAGGAAAAAGAAAATCATCATGATTTGCCATATGCTGATAAAATAGGTAATCCCTGATAATCAAAAGGACTGATCCTCTGAAGTAGTAGACTAGAGTAGAACTAGAGTTGCTTCAAAAACGCTTTAGAATGTGATATTGAGAGCAAATTCATAACCTTATATTTTGATAAAATTGCAGAATGATGGACTGTAGCAGTCTCCTTTCATGAAGCTTATATAGATGACTATTCAGAAAGAAAAAGAAACCTGCACAGTAACTGGATTCTTCAAGACGTATTGCCTACCTATGTACATTCTCGACCCTCCCTCGCCCTCCTCTGACCCCAAGTTGCATATTCACGAGATTGCATGGCAGAGATGGAACTAAACTGGGATAAAGGAGATGGTTCAGCCTTTATGTTCATTGGTGATAGCACAAAGAAAATGAAAAACCCAACAGACACTGTGGGAGTGCCGAGTTCGAACACAATATAAATTTTTGCTACAAGTACTGTGATCTTGAAGTTGATTTGTATGCAAATCCCATCCCCAACACTTAAACATGTATTACTTACTTAAAGCCTTAAAGGAAAGGAAGTTGTGAATGACACACTTTGGGGCTTTTGCTATCACCTCAGGAAAGAAATAAGTGGTAGGATGTCCAAGTGATATATGTTAACAGCATACATCAATTTCATCTGGCCTGCATTCATGTAATGTGTAATCTGCCATGAAGTTTTATGAAAGTGCATGAAATAGGATCTCTGTTTTCACCAAGGAGTTTAGGTTCAATTAAATTTGAGATAACTTGGCAGACTACTTCATAACTGTGTCTTGACCTAGACTGAAAATGGTCTTTATGGTCTTAATTGTACCCTTGGAATTGGAATTAACATGGATTTCTCTAGTTAACTCTTGGAAAAGATTAGTCAATAGTTTGATAATGCAATGAACTGCTTCTTCTGACTGCTAAAAATATTTCTATGAGGAGCCAATCACCCAAGTATGGAAAGATCATTTTCACGTAATCCCTTAATTAGCAATAGCATATTTGGTCCTTGTCCTTTCATAGACCAGAAGGGAAGAATACAGTATTGGAACTGCTCCTGTCTAAGGAAATGGTGAAGTTATTACACTGCAGAAATACACAAGCACTTATCCCTGTGAACTGCTCCTCTTCCTTACCATGTATTTCCTCGAATAGTCCCCTATACAAGGAATCTAATGATAATTAACTCTGTCCATTTTAAATCAGAATACAACCCTCCCTAGGAAGAGGAATTCCCCCATTCTGTGCATAGACTTTCCGCTAGGTAAGTGGAACCTAGGAACCCAAGACTGTCAGTTGCCTTAATACAGCCTTACGCTTCATCCTGGATGCAAACTGTCATTCAGTTACGGGTAAAGAAAACTCTTCACTAACATTTGGAAGCAGCCCTCCTACAAATGTTCAGAATTTTTCACTGTTTAAAAATACGAGGTCCTGGTAATCTGCAATTCTAAACTACATGCTGGTTGAGCAACATATTTCTTTCATACATTAAAATCTTACTCAGGTTCTTCCATAAAGTTGCCTTGCTCCTGTCTTCAGCTATAACCAGAACAAAATGTGAAGAGCAAAAAGTCCTACTGCAGCCAGCCCATTACTCAGGACTTCAGATTTGTCACCTCTGCAGTCTACGATAAGATACCTGCACCAAAAGACTCTCTCTAAAATATGGAAGGTGGGTTTCTGCAGTGTTGCTGCATTATTGCACCACTGAAGTCAGAAGGAAAGATCTTATGACAAAATGGGAAGGCCACTCTCCAGAAGAACACAATTTCTTAAGAAGTTTTAAGCTAATGTGATGGATGGTACTATAGTCTCATTTATTTTGAGAAGCAAATAATCAGTGCAGCATAGCTCAGCTGAGCATGGCAGACCTACTTCATTTAGTTCCTCATGCTGACCAGCTACTTAAGTAAGTCTCTGAACAAGAAAAGCATGAAGAATTTCTCCCTCTGTGAGTAACAATATATTTTATACAGAAGATAGAATATTTTGACTTAATAGGTTTCGAAGGACACACATAGGGTAAATGCTGAAGGACAGAACACCATTGTACAGGTCTACAATGTTAATTACAATAAAATCTAGCTCAAGAAGAGTGTTCAGAGTCCCTGGTTACTCATCCAAAGCAGATGGTGCCTGTGGTGAATTGTTTCTGTCTTCACTATCACCTGCCGAAGAAGATGGCAATAAAAAAGAAGCATTCAGTCTGGAAGAGTGGAATAAAAGAAGACATTGTAAATGACTGAAGAGGGAAATACCTGAAGGTAGTGCTTAGCTTAATTCCATGATGTGGTGTGAACCACAAATAAACACTAGATCCACTACTAAAGATTCAGAGCGTGAAAATAAAGGAACAGAGAGGCCAAGTACTATGTACTATATATATTGCTGGGCATGCAAGAACAGCGAAGTTGACAGAATAACTACTAGTACTGATTCATCCAGTGCTCCAGTAGTAGTTACAGCCTTAGTTAAGAATCTTATTCTAGATAGTGAAGTAGATAGTAAACGCTAGTGCAAGAATCATCAGTGTTGCATACTGCTGCCTTGATGCCCTCAAATTCTGTAAGAACTAAAGCACAGGGGTTACTTCTGACCACAGAACCCCTGCCTCTCTATTTGAAGCTGAGTACATTGAAGTGTTAGGGTTATATGTAATCTGTTTCTCACAGAATGAGCCAAAAAGGGCTCGTTCCTAAGTACAGTGATAGCAGACATAATTAGCATGAGTTCCTACATGAGAGGAGGACTTCAATAGTTTGAGAGTTGAGACAGGAACTGCCAAGCAGGAGATCCTCAACCAGTGCTGCGGTATCTTTGGAGAGATCAGAGAATGAGATGCATGGTGACTGTCTCATTCAGACAACATTTGTCAACGTCCTTCTCTTCCAATGAAGTGCCTTGCAACCTAGATATTTATGCATTTATTGAAGGAGGATGCAAAGTGAGAAGAGAAACAAAAAAGGACAAATAGTTATAGACAGTACTACACAGATAGCCCTAAAAGAAGAATAGATTGAATCTAGGAGAAACAGGTAACTTCTCTTACTGATAGCTACCATGCTTTTGATACTTTTTTTGTGTTACTCTAAGGTTCCCACCCCAAATGCAGGAATTAAGATAGGTATGTTGGTTTTGTATAGACACATTTCATTAGCAACAACCCAGACAGACTAAAGTACCGTGCCAATATTAACAGCCAGGTTTACCACTTAGCAGCTCATACAGGGCGCCAACAGCTTTAACATTTCACTTCAGCTGTTGCAAATTACCACTTTTGTGTTTTTTAAAACCAACAGGGACTATGCTTCCATGTAACCACACTGGGTCAATGCACTGACTATTGGAAGGAGATCGGAGGCTGACAATACAGCTGTGAAACTGCTCCGAAGTAAGCAAAACCAGCAGATTTCTGTAACTGTGCTTTTGTGAGGGGCTAACAGGAGAAAGCCAGCTGCAAGAAGATTTCTTCTTCACGCATAAATCAACAGTATGACTCAAGACTCCTAAATTCATACGGGATTTCAGCAAAATAGTGACAGTTATAACTAACTGCACTATTAATGAGAGGCCTGAACCCATAAGTGATTCCCCTGATACACCTCTACTCCTCTGAACTCTCTTTCCTGACATCAGTCCTGTCATCATCACTATGCTAATATATCATAGCAGTTGTAAGACATACCTTTCTTTGGCCATTTTCAATCCAGTCATTCAGCCAAAAAGAGCAGCAGAAGCAGCATGCATGGATAACCATCTATAAAAGTTCACTTCTCCTATTTTCACTATTCAATCCATTCACTATTCATTTTACTTAAAGTGAAAGGAGCGTAACCCCTCGCCCCTCCCATTCTCTCCCCACCCCAGGAAGCCAGATGCATCGGGTGAAGTTAATTTCAAGGAAAAGATCTGTCTTGGTACACACAGGATTCAGCCACTAACCAAATATATCTACATACACTTTTGGGGAAATGTTTCGCCTAAAACAGTAAAAACCAGTTTCTGTTCTTCCTCTCAATACCTTTTCCAGTGAATGCATAGATCAGTTTTACCACATCTGATCTGATGCAGTAATGATGCCAGATCTGAATATCTAATGAAGGATACATTTGAAAACAGGAAATAAAAATATTCATATATTAAAAAAATCCCTGTCAAATACCTTAACCTGTTAAATTATATAACTATTTATTACATAAACTGTCATCATGCAGGTAAGAGCTCAATAATCATGATTAATACTGTCTAAAAAGATTTTTTTTTTTATTTTAAAACAATTGTGTAAAGCAAAGCGATAAAAAATAGACAGGCCAATAAGATGCAAATCTGTTACATTGTTTTGTCAGAAAATAGAAAGAATGTTGCTGGCTTTTAGCTAAGATCTGTTCTTTCCAAATACCAGTCAAAGCTTACGTAAATCAATGTGAATTATACTACTAACTTAAACTCATTTAAAGAATGACAATCAGCCTGTAACTATAACCTTCACTGTAAATTTATGCATGACATCAGCTTGATGTGGAATTCAAAATGTCTCTTATTCAATGATGCTTCTTTCTGACTTGGTTAAAGCAACAGGAACTTTAAAAAATTCCCTAACAGTGTTTCAGGAAGAACTGAATGACTCAGTCAATTCATATGTTTGTATGGAATACTAAACTGATTAGATACCACTGATTAGAACACAATACTGAAAAGAAAGAGGTAAAAAGTAGATTTGTAGATATTAACATCATGAGAAAATCATGAATTCAAAAATATTTACATGAATATTTGAAAAGAAAAGCTTCTTGTCAGTACATTTTCAGTGTTATATTGATAGTATTATTTCAACAAACAACATAACATCACAACATTCAGAAAAAATACTATTTAAATTCACTGGCAAAAGGAACAAAAGGATGACAAAGTGGAAACTCCTCACATTCTGTGAGATTCACCTTTTTTGTATAACATTTCAATTGTTTCTATAAAAGCCTGAAGTAGTCCAGAAGAACGAGATAAAATGGTTATTATTTTTTCTTTAGTCCTAAATATTCCAAAACGATTAACTGCTGCTTTAAGCCTGCAAAGTTGCTAAAAATACTCCCTGGCTCCTGAAGAATAAAATGGCTAGTAATAGTTTTGAAAACTATTTTCTTTTTCTATATAAGTTTGGAGAGATTAGTTTGGAGAAATTCTCGAGACTCTTCTTCACCTGATTCTCCAAACGTCTCCAGGATGAAGAGGTACTTCTTCCAGTGTTTGAGTTCAGAACAAGGACAGATAGAAAACAGGGCTTCTACGGCATCGGAAGGGAGGAAGCAGACAAAGCGGTTATCACACTTACTGCTGCGCCACAGTTATAGGGAGGCTGTGAAATCTCTGCCCATGAAAATTTAAAAGACTCACCTGCAACACTGGTTCCCAAACTTTTGATCGCTAAGATACTTTTTTTTTTTTGATAAAATTGATGGCATCTACTTATCTTCCTAGGCTTTTCTTTCTCTGCCAGAGCAGCTGGGTAGCAGCTCCATGACCACCTCTTAGCCTGTTACACAGCACATCCTAAATTCGAATTTCAAAACCCACTCATTCCTCTGAAGGATCAAATGGATGGAAGCCAGGAAGATTGCACCTCTGGGGAGACGTGAAAGATAAAAATGGCCTTTGCAACTATCAACTGACCGATAATATGGACAGCTAAGGAAAATTCCTTCCTTAAGGCTGTTGGTATCTTTGAAACTCTTCGACTACCAACATCAGCTACCAAAGCCAAGAAAACTATTTCAACTTCTTATATATAGTTTACAGACCGGGACATTCCTACTTACAGAAAACTAAATAGCACCTTTAACTCCAAAAATACAGTATAACCAGGTATACATATAATAATTTCATTTTTATTAGAAAAAAATTATCACTGACCAGTTTTTTAAAGAAGTTTTTCAAAAGAAAATTAGAACGCTAATGGGTCAGTTTGAAAGTTCATCTAATGAGGCATACCAACAGTGACCTGTAACAAACACTTAGGAAAAATTTAAGAACTAAACAAGTGCCCAGTGATATTCCACCCAGTGCAGCAGTCGTCAGTTTTGACACTTTCTCTACTAGAGTTCTCTTCTTCCAATTTAATAGCTCTTAAAAGATTTTTTTTCCAAAAATTTATCCAATTATTTTTTGAATCAATGCAGACTTTATGCATTCACAAGTTCTGTACCAATGATCTGCATGGTTTAAATATGCAGTGCATAAAATAGGTTTTTTTGTTTGTTTGTTGTGATCCTAATGCCCGATAACTTCATTTCATGCCTTAGACTTTATACTAGGAGAAAAATTGTTTCGTAACCACCTTTTCCAGCCATGATTTTATAGATCTTCGTCAGGTCTTTCTTGATTCATTCCTCTTCCATGTTAAAGTGTTTATTCAATTTCTACCTGTATGGAAGCTAGTCCATATGCATATTTTCTCTTTTTCGCTTAGCTTCTCTAGTTTTGCCATATTTGTTCTGAGGTGAAAGGCCCACACCATTGTATCTTATTCAAGAGGTGAATGCCTGGCTGATTTATATAGTGGTATACTGATATTTTCTGTTTTGTCCTTCAATGTTTCTCAATGTTTTATTTGATTTTTAAAATACTTCAGCTAGCCACTGATATTTTCATGAAAATATTTATTATAACTCTAAGATTTTTGCCATGTGGCAATATCTAGATGAGAACCTGTCACTGTGCACATATATTTAAGATTGTTTTTGCTGACATATGTGAATAGGTACTCATACTGAATTTCATCTGCCATTTTATTGAGTTAGAATTGTGAGACGCTTTTAGAGCTACATAAGTTATCTTTTGTTTTAATATCCTGAATAAATGAATATAATTAAGAAATTTAGTCTCATTTACAGAAAATATCACATTTGCCTTTTTAATGAGACACGTCACCTTAACATAAAGCAGTAATTGCACAACGTAAGCTAAAAAAGCCATAGCACTGGGACTGTAAGATATATGCATCTCACACATCTTCAGCAGAGAGACCTGAAGTCTAATCACCAGAAAAGGATGAAGTGATTCCAAGATCCAGTTAGTTTTTCCTGCCACCTGCATTCAGATCTGAGTGTATCTCAACCAAAATTCAACAGCTGAAAGACTGATGCTGACTTTGAATATTTTATAATCACCACTTATGAATAAATAATTTTTAGCCTAAGCCTCAATGCCAGTTAATGTGGGCACATCACAATAAGAACAACTGTTGTGACATATCCTAGGTCAAAGAAGAAAACTTAATAGGGGAAGTGCTAATAAAAGCCATAATAGGCTTGTTTCCATAGAAAAAACAGAGTAATTTAAGGATGGTAACAATTTGGCAGCCTGATCAAATTGTTTATACACATACACACACACACACACACACACACACAAATTCCAAATCTTTAGGTCCACAGCATCACCCCACCACCTTTCCTCGTCTATTGGCCAAAACAAGAACAAAGCAGAGTAGCAACTTTATCAAGCAGTGAGAGTAAGAAGTACACTGGAGCAGACTGGACATTTTTATTCTTGAGAAGATAGAGGTTAGAAACAATTTTCACACAGCAAGTAAAAAAAAAAAAAGAGAGAGAGAGAGAGAGAAAATCAGGAGAAGGAAAAACACAAATTTATTGCCATTTCTCAAGCCCAAGAAATAAAACTCCAAAATGAGGAGAAAGCTGTCTTTCTCCTTGAACGTATTCCTATTGTTTTGCTTAAAGCTAGCCCTCAATGTTTTCTACTCTCAGGAGAGACCTCCTCAAAGGAACCACACTATGTTGTCAACAGTTACATTAATCTCTCTGACAGTTTTTAGGAAAGGAGTTTGAACTCAGACACTAATCTTGGGGAAAAAAAAAAAACCCTTCTGAAAAACATCTAGTGGTTAAGGTTGCTGGCACGCATTCAGCTGTCCAGTCTTCACAGCATTTAAGCTTCTGGCATATCCTAAAGGGTATCAATGCTCTTCTTTGCCAAACAGACAACTGCGTACAAATAGCAGATTTCATCATCCACTGACACCTAATGTTTCTGTAGTAAAGACTGGGAGAAAGTGTGTCTGGAGAATACTCTTCCGGATAGATCACAGAGAAATGTTAAGATGTAAGGAGTCCTCTTTCCTCTATTAAAAACTCAGGCTTCACAATGGCTTCCTCTCGCCACAATTCTCAATTTGCAGTTAAGGAAATATTGGGATAATTGGGAGACTGCCTAATTCCAGTTGTAAATAGCTAATTTTAGGATTTTCTTCTAGCTTTCTTTTCAAAACTGCAGACTATTTTTACATTATATACAAAGACTAGGCAGTGACTAGGTCAAAACTGAACATAATAAATGTATAGTAAACTAAACTGTAAAGTGAAAACAAATAGAGCAGATGGCTAAGTGTCTATCAAGGCGTACACTTATCCATTCCAAATGTCAAGTCTGTTCTCAGGCTTAGTTTCTGTAAATGTTACAGTAACAAGTATTGCGCTCTCTTCTGGTGGAATAAAGGAGGTGGTAATTCTGTAACAATGTATTTCATGTCATAAACATTGATTACACAGAAATGACAGATTCTGTCTCTATAAGAACTGTCATATCAAATCAAACAGCAAGGCTATATATTCTGATATTCAAAAACGTTATGTTATGTTTCAGATGGAGGAAAAACCCAGATTTCCTTTCTTTAATAACACAAACAAACAACTCATACGAGCTACAGAGAAACTCCTGAGACAACACATTTTCCATTCAAAAGTATATTATTTTTGTTGTTGCTTCAGCATGTAACACTGCACACATGAGCGATAATAAAGTTTAAGACCTTGTAAATATTCGTCAGAAAAAAAGGCTTTGTTAATACTGGAGATAGGACTGTCATCACATTTTTCTCATGGCTGACTTTGCAAGAATATTAACAAAGTAGCTAGACTTTCACAAGTATGAGAAAATGAAGAAGTGCCAAGGTAAATTTGCACTTTTTATTGGGCACCTAAACTACTATATACTCTTATCTGTATGCAGAAGTCTGAAGAAATGCAGAGAGCAGATTTCTGTATGGACAACTGGGAAGGCTGATATAAGAAAGAGACCCAGGTAAACACTCTCAAAGCTTAATAAGCACAGAAGTTTGTCTTTATGAGTCTCCTTCTAGTAAATGGAGAATTTACTGTTTTGCAAAGTCCAGCAAAGAGAGATGAACAGGACTAATATTCCTAAGAATGGGACCTCCTCTGAGAAGATGCAGATATTTTTCCTACTTTTTCCACTTTATTTTCTGGTAATTTGTTAGTAATTCTTCATGATATCCTTTGGAATAAAGTTGTGCTTTATGATTACAACAGAGGAAATGGAAGAAACTTTAACTTTTAGTTAGAAGCTCATTTTTTGTGTGTGCTACCAATGTGCACTACTGTCTTGCTGAGATTGAAATCCAATAGTGTAGCTTTCACACAAAAACATAATTTCATTATACTGCAATTTCATATTATACATTAATTTTTGGTACTATGCAATATTGTTCAATGGACTAGCGTCCATTCCAATCCTATTTCTGTGACGTTAAATGAAAAAATATTGAAACACTAAATTAAAATTTAAGGTTTTTTTTCATTAGAGAACATTGTAAATGCAGATATCTGAAAATTGTTCTTAATTGTTGCATTACTTCACACACATATTACAAAACATGAACATGAAGTGGGGCTGGCTATTCATCAGCATACAATGTCTATCTGCTTTATATAAGTAGATATATCCAGGAATGTCTAAGTAGGAATTTTTAATTCCTTAAAAAAGGGCAAAATTCAAAGTAACCCCAACGAAGAAACTTTGCCTCACTATGAGTTGCAAAAAGCCTCACTAAAAGGTCATCATTTTCAGAACTTCTCTCAGGTTTGGAAAAGTTCCCTTGGCAGGTGGAGCTATGACTAGACATGAACAAGGGCTAGTTTTAACCCATGCATACGCCAGGGTTAAACTTTTGCTTGTGCCTATAGTAAATGCACAGAACTAACTAAACAAGCATAGAATGTAACATTTGGGAACGCTGTATTTTCTGTAACCTACTGTAAAAGCTGATGGAAATTAAAATGGTTACTGGAATGTTACATCTCTAACAAATCATGATGCATTAGAGTATCTACTGCAGAAGTATATCCTGTTTTCCTCTGCATAGCCAGCTGTCACAGAATCTGTCAGAGAGAGGTTTGGAGGGTCAGTTGATCCCAAAACTACTGAGTGGCTACCATTGTGTCCAGTCTAAAGCAAAAGGGAGGAATAATTTGCACACATTTATTCCACTTAGATTGCTATGAGGTATGATTGTCATTTAAACCCTATATTTATTCATACATGTTGCATGCTTGTTAATAAAAGTTCTATATAATACCGGGGGACCAGACAGTACAAATCTGATTCAGATCATGTGTGAACATAGAATCACATTTTTGCTTAATTACCAAGAACATAACAATGATGTTAGTCCCATCCTTTATGCTGAGCTATGGAAGGATTTGATGACTGACAGGAAAAAGTTACCCCTTCAAACAATGCTAACAAATTTCTTAAAAGCAGAACTGCGAAGTGAATTCATACCACTTCAGTGCTTTATGTCATGAGGTTCTGTCCTAGGGTCATGGGTAACCTAGAACTGGATATCCCATTTAATGAAGTCACAGCCACCTGAACAGCTGACAATGGCACCTAGTCAGACCCAGGGAACAATACCACCTCCAAGGCTGGAGAGCGCACAGAAGTGCCCAATACCAGGAAGGCCAAAACTTCTTCCTGATGTCATCAATGCCTTACAAGTACTGGGAGAGGAAAGGGGAGAGAGGAAGAGCATTTGGATCTGAATAATTCTCAAAGATGGATCTGAACCCAAAGAGAAACTATAGGTCTCAAATGTCAGAACATTTTCTGGAATAAAACCTGCAGATGCAAGACAAAATAAAAATAGATACTGCATTTACACTTTACAAGAGTATGAATTTTTCTTCTGTCTCACAGTAATTACAAAAGATCATTTTGCTGAAATCTTGATTCATCTCACCTTCACCTATCTTTCCCACTGAAAAAGTTCACTTTCTTTAAACTCTCAAATTGAGAGGGAAGTGTAAAGTGTATCAGACCAACCTGAGTAGTGCTGTGCAACTACTGGCTTTCCTTTCTTTTTCTTTTTTCTTCTTTTCACCTGAGCTTTCACAACTATCGTTCTTATAGCTTGGACAGAGGTCTTCCCTAGAGCACAGGACTTCCCTAACATAAAAGACCTCTAATACATAAATAACTTTTCCTCTTCTCCACATTGCCATTGCCAACTACTTGAACTCTCACAGTCTAATTGATTTTGTTTATTGATAGCAGTTTTGGAGGTCTCATATTCTGTATTCTAAAATTTCTTTCATTGACTCATTTCCTGCACAAATTCACAATCCGGATGTTGAAATCAACATAACCACTTTACTCCAAACCCATGTTCACTATCTACAGCACATGATAGAAAGAAACAACCTCTGCATTCCCCAGAGACCTTGCAAAATAAATACAGTGCACTAATGAATCTCTGTAGCTAATGATTTCCTCAGTGGTTTTGTACACATAGTCCAAAGTTAAGTTCATAGATTAATTAGGGAAGCATGATCTTTCTTTACTGATAGCTGAAAGAAGATGCATCATTTTCTCCCTTATCACGGAGAGATCAATCAAGAGATCAGGCTAAAAAGGTTCAGCAACCTTACCCTTAAAATGCAGGCATAGCACGTTAGAATTACATTCTCCAGTAATTTAAGACCAGATGTATTTCAGTAGGGCTTTCAGACTTTTGAATTGTTACACTAGCTGTGTGTACATGCTATAGTGTCTCATGACAAATAGTTCCTGGTAAAAAATGGATTCAGATGTTTCATTTGATGAGAAAGCATTTGGCTATCTTTCAGTTTCATCTAGCTTGATCTGGGTTCCAGTAAAGATATTACTGAACAAAAGCTTTCCTTAAAAGCCTTGCACAATTGTTTAGATGAAAAATTCAGTTCTTTCCACTTCAGAGATATATTTCCTATCTAATGCTCAACATGATAAAGGAATTATACAAAGACAAGGACCAAGAAACATAGACTTGCCCGCTTGCATATAATTCAAGGATTAGGAAGTACACATTAGATTATCTAAACTTCAGTGTATAAAAACAGAAAAAAAAAAAAGAACAAATTTATTTGGTGTTACAGCTGTTCATTAAAGAATTTAAATGTATTTTACACAGCTTCTGGATATACAGCTCATTAGAAGCAATCAGAGATTGCAGGACAGCTGCTGCAATATGGATACAGTGGTAGACAACTCCACGCCACAAAATATTCTGAAAATTCCTTCTGAAAACTCTGGAAGACGCTGGAGTGTTAGGTAAGAAAATATGCATGCTACCTTCCATATGTCTGTTCCAAGTACCCACTCAAATTTCTCGAAATTTCAGTAAATGTTACCTTTCTAAGATAAGATAGAATATCACTTCCCTCTCAGAACAGTCAAGCTTCAGTTACTTGAAGCAAGAATTTTCTATTGCAGCCCAACAGCCTGTTTTTTTGTCCTGTTTATAGACCAGACACTCGTTAACTTCTCAAATCTCTGGAGAATTGTGGTTTTAAGGGAATCCAGGAGGAAAAGACAAATTTGGAAACCCATTTATCCAGCTCACTAGAATTGAGACATTATGGTTTTCATTCTTCCCCCACTCCCCAAAATACCAAATTTCCATCATCAGAGCTCTCTGAATAAACGAACATTTTGTTACTGGACTCAGGAAGAAAGAAACCACATGCCTGTTAGGGACACAGAGAGGAGGAGCGGAATATGTGCTTGGGAGCGTGTTTATTTGACTGGATTGCAGACGGTCAACCGAGGAACATGCAGATCATATATTTTTAAGCATTTCATAATGTCTTATTATTAATTCCAGCCAAAACCACCAAGACCAAAATTATCTGAAATTGGTGCTTGTGTGTCCTGACCCCAAACCCAACAATGGCTGCACAAAAAATATCTCTTTTCCTCTCAGGTTTATTTATTTTTTTTAATTAATTAGAAGGCAGTGCCCTTTAGAGTCTACGGAGAAGACAGGTCTCCATAGCTAACAAATTGAACTGTGGTACTGGGTAAATTTTACTTCCAGGAAACCAAAATGTTGAAGTCCTTGAGAGAGAGAGGCTACAGGCAGAGAGCTCTTCTAAAGGAAGGAGCTTTTATTGAACCTGTCACTTGTCATTAAACACTCCATATTTTACCTTAGCCTGATATTTTCATTAGAGCCTAAAGACCTTTTTCATCTGTGAATGAAAGCATTCCCTTCAGCCTTGTGCTGTATATGGGGAAAGACTCTAAAAATGAGCCCACCCAAATAGGACAATTATGTTCACAAAAGCAGGAAAGACACTAGGGAAAATCAAGTAATATTAACATTGTGATAACTTCTACATTTCAACACTGAGTATTAAGTGCCACTTCAATCTCAAATTCTTAGATATTTGTTAATGTCTATTTTTATCTCATAAATACTTGTGTAAAATTATATCGAAAGTAACACTACAACTGAAGAAATCAGTAACAAATGAGCAATTTTAGCATGCTAATAGGATCTGAGAGAGAACAAATTTCAGGCTTCTTCCACGACATTCTGTTTGCATAAAAGAAAGGAAAACTGAAAAGGGAAAGCATAATGGAACGGGAAAAAAATCAAGTAAAGAAAACTGTACCTTTTAAAACCTGAAAGTACTACACCAAAAAAGATGATCTTGTGCAATGGTATCATTTGATAAATATAGTATGTAAAAAATTGCATTTCAGATGTCAAACACTACTTATCTTTTCCAACTTAAAATATATATTTATACAAAAACAGATTAGAAATCTAATCAATTACTACATTATTTTCAGAAAATTGTCAAGACACTTCACTAATACAAGGAATATCATGTTATTTGAACTTAAGCTGCCACATAACTAGAGCCTTGTGGATTGTTGTAGCATTACAGCCACAAAACCCATGAGCAGCTGTAGAATTCCCACATCCCAGTCTTTTATAAAAATCTGGAGTTATGAAATCATTTTGTACACTTAGAACTTAACCATTTCAGTGCACTGTACATACAGGACTGAACTTGGAGGGGGGGGACGACCACAAAATAGTGCATCTGAGAGCATTCCACATGGACACGTGTTTCTGTGGTTCTTCTGAAAGTTCTTAGAGTTGATACCGCTCCACTGGAATTCCCCAGAGCAGAGTAAAGAGGTATGTGATTAAATTAAGGAGGAGATTTGTCTTTTCTAGTGAACTATTAGGATTTACCCTATGTCTTTATTGTAGTTGCAGTATCAAATGTAGCTAGTAACAGGAACCAGGATTTAACCTAGCATAGTAAAAGAAAATAGCTCCTGAAAGGTTTGCTCTGTTAAGATTTCAAATATAATTTTAAAAGACTTCTATGTTCATTTTCACTAGCCAAAAAGAAAGTTACATTTGTAAATTACAGACATCACAGGCAAAACATCCATTGTCTTCTCACTTAGCATCATGATATCTTTGCTTTATGCCATGATCATAGTTTAATATAACTATGACAGCACCTGATAACTTACCGCTTGATAAAACATCTACATGTCTCAGAATGAGAAATATTTCACTTAGTTTCAACTGATGATTTTCATTTGCCTATATAGATTGGAGGGCATCAGTTAACTCTGTGGGGCAGCAGCAGATTATGATTTTAAAAATAAAGCAAAATACGTAACTGACTAGTGAGAAAACCTAGAACTCATGAGGTAGAGTAGGATTTCACTGTCAAACAATGTTGAGTAAACACAGAAAATATATGATCCTCCAGTTACCTCAAAATAATTTCAATTTACTATAAGAATACTCACTGATATAGGCTTGATAATCTTTCATTTACTGAAGAAAACATAGTGATATAAGGTGAAATCAGCTGGGAAAATACACAAAACAGCTAAACAAAAAGGCTGTTAGAACAGCAATGAAGAAAGAAATGCTATACCAGTCTCAAAGCCCGTATGATAAAATTATCTCAGTGATTCCTTTCATAACTGACTTGACAGTTAAACCTTTTTTTTTTTCTTATTTCAAAAACGGAGTAAACTACAAAGGAAACTGAGAGGCTGCTATCTTTGAAATGTTCATCTTTAAAACAAACAATAACAAATTTCTTATGTAACAGCTATGAAAATAAATCAGGAGGTTCAGCAGAGAGTGAGGTAGCTAAGACTGGCTGATTGGCCGTATCCCTTTAACTCACTTCTCATGTTACCTGAAGCTGTTGGGAGCTGTCATTGAGATTATCCTCTCTTCTCCTGGCCTCCTCCAGCATCTGTGCACTCTTCTTCTTCTCCACTTGCTCTTTATGCTTCAGATTTGCTACTTTCTTATTTTGATCTTTTACTTGCCTGTAAAAGAAAAGAACACTCAGAACGCAGTTTAGAGGATACCTCCAATCAATCCCACTGCAATCTGGACTCAAAAAGAGTGGAAACCCCCAAGACGATCACTTTTCTGGCAGCTGTCCACAAACAGGCCAAATGTAAATGTTATCCTCAACCATCAACCTAAAGAACACTTCATTTGGCTTATCACTATCAACCGAAACAAGGAAATTTCTGAAACAAAACCCTTAAAAATGATTATTTAGTATAAACTGATAATCAAAGGACACACCTGCCCTCTTGTGACTAGGTAGGATGTGCTACACAGAAATCTTTTCTCTAATCATACACGCACACACATATAACCAAAATATATATCTAATAGTTTATTTTGCTTTGAGTATTACTGTATGTAATGTAAGAAATATAGGAGGATTAAAAAAAAATAATCAAACACACCTTGAAAGTAGAGGACTACCTAAAAAAATCTAGGCAATCCATTTTCAGAAGTAAAACTATTTCTTTGTGACCTCAGATTCCACTTATTTACTAGATATTTTGAGGGGTTTTCTACCCTTTATTTCTACAGAAACAAGCAAGATGGAACAAGCAAGAACAAACTATTTCAGAAAGCGTGCATAATTTCCTTTTCACTCGCATCTATGAATTATTTTTGATGATCCTGGCAACTAGCATTGCCTGCAGACAGGGTTTGGCCTTCCAGGGCATTAAGACACATGGAGCATTGAATCTAATTACAGGCCCTTTAATCTTAGCCTCCTGACCACAGAGAACTTAAGTCTAAACTTTTAGTCCAATCAAAACAAAACCGGCTAGCCTTGCTTCCTCAGCCCTTTTCTCCATAATTATATCTGGAGTTTGGACTTTGGAATAAAAGACAGATTCTTTGGTTGCAAGATTTCCCCAAAACATCATGCAAGTAGTAGGGACAGCTCTTTAATTTACTGTTTAGAAAGCAGAATGATATACCAGCTTCCTATCTGGTATGTTATCCACGTAAAGATGGAAGAATGTTTCTCCTGTACTCCAGAAACACTTTTAGAACAAATCACAAACAACTCTGATGATTGCTTTAATATTTGCTTCAGAACTCATAAAAAAAAAATATTATCAAGAACATATCTCATTGCAATATATATGTTCAAATTATGTGGCATATGGCTAGTCAGTGCTTTGAGTTCTTTCAAGAAATGCAAATTCAACACCGAGCTCTGTTTTTTGCAATATAAGCCAACTGGAGCTCGGAAAACGGCAAAGATAAAAAAATTTCCTTGGTGCTACATAAACTCCTATTACTGAGAAAAAGTGCTGATGACCTCCAGAAACTCTTTTCTATATTTCTACCAAAATAAAAAGGGAAAGTCCTTTTCTGATCATGTCAAAAAATTATTGGCATATTTAACTACCTTTTCCAAAAATTACAGCTGATTTGACTCAGGATGCTTTTTAGACACAACTAATATAATTGTGAAGTTGCTCGAACCTAGTGCTGCATATTGGTAATGGGTGCATTGCTCAGTTTGAAAGCAGACTTGCTCAGTGATTAAACAACTTATTGGAAATATGTTGGCGCTAACTCAGCTTGTACAATACACGGTTCTATCTGTATTAAAAAATAAACATAGAAAGCTAAGTACAGCTAAGTTAATGCAGAAAATGAAAATACGTAAGCCCAACACGTTCAGTTCCCCATGAGCATTCTTATTCTAATTCTAAATGAAAATTAGAGGAATGAATTAATTTTCATAAACTTGCAAACGTAGATCTACCATCTGGCACACTGTCCTGTGTTACTATAATTCATTGGTTAGATTAGAGACAACAATATTAATAAAGGCACAACCCTGATCAAAATATGAAGTAGATCATCTTTTGTGTCATCTGAAATATCTTCAAATAAAACGTGTACTTTGGAGAAAGGAGTGAATATAAGCGTTTGTGCTATGACGCCTACCTCCTATGGTCTGAACCAAGATGAATGTCTTTTAATATATTTGACAGAGAGATAGGCATGTGCGTGCATGTGCATACACACAGTACATACGTATTTGTTTTAATGCAAACAGATCTTAAAAGCTTGATTAACAGGAATCACCCAAATCACTCAGTACGACAGATCTGTTGATATCTGTGATCGTTTAGATAATCTAATGATGAGTGTCATAGAATGATTTCATCTTCATCACTGAACAACATGCAGAATGGGAGCACATACTGAACTGGGAAAATAATATAAAATACAGAATGTATGCTTCTTAACTGAGCACATTATAACTGGTACATTTTACAAGGAGACAGTCAAGAGGAAAATAAATATACGTTATAATATATGTGCACAAGGAAGCTAATTAAGACTGCAGAAAGAAACAAAACTCCGGAATTTCCTCAGTTTGAGAGCTTGATCTTGTAACCTTAAGAATGTTGCTTTAGTGCGTTTGAATGCAACTATGCATATATAGCTCATAACCTTGTCAAAGGGACAGTCAGGTTTTAAAAAAAACCCTTCTCCTGTAAGAGTAGTTTTACCAGAACTGAAATAATTGCACAAGATTAAGGATAGCAAAAAAGAAGGAATTTATTACACTGATGGTAACTGCTTAGAGGTTTATGAATGTTTTCTAATAATCATTATTGGCAGTAGACACTAGTAAAAACTAATTTGCAATGTGCAGGTAGAATGATTGTCATAAAATAAGGACCATATGCATTTCTTTGAGAGAAATAGAGCAATAATAATAATTATTATTATCAGATACTCCTACGAAAACATTTTTATATTGGACTACAAAGAGAAAAAAATGCTGGTGATCCTCATATAAATCGGAAAGTCAGTTCCTTTTGAACAAGGTAAATATTTAAAGTAAGAAGACACAGGAACCAACAGAAACAATAACAAAACCAACAATAGCAAAACTGATTTGTCACAGAGGAGGTTAGTTCTCAGAGCCACCCTCAAATCAAATCATAAACAATTTTCTAGTCAAATATAAAAAAAGCAAAATCTAAAGAGAATATTTACTGTCTTGTATTTCAGGGAAAAATATAAGCCATTTTGGAAAAAAATTTTTTTAATTTTTTCAATAGTGAAATGGCTTCTATTGCTAGACCAAATTTTCAGATCATAACATTTTTGAGATACAACTCCTAAAAAAAATTAGGCCTTCAAGAGCGAAAAATCTTTTTCAGCATATATAATTTATCTCCATGTAGCAATATGTCATGTCATGTACTCGTAGAATGGAATGTATTAGAGAAAATTAAGTAGAATCAAAATCAGGCTTCTAATTAAAAAAGAAACAAGATACTGAAGATGACTATTAACTTTTATGACTTTAGCCTTTTTTTTCCCAATGAAAGATACAGTTACATTGTTTAACGAAACCTTTCCACTTCTCTATCAAATTCCTGAATTTCCAGGGATGAGGTATAGATGAACATGATGAGGACCGAATTAAGATAATCACAGCAAGCAAGAACTTTCAAATGACAAGGTTTCCTATTTTTAAATAATTCTAATAAGGGAAGAAGACTACAAACAATAGAAACCAATGGACCATCAAGTGTTCTTCAGAAAAATAGAAAGGGGATTGATCTAATTCACTTTATTACCTACAAGCCCTTTGGAAGATTTTTCCTCCCTATTAAGATTAATTGCTTTATAGCCCCTATTACTTATTAAGGCTTTAAAGGAATTAATTTATTCAGTACTAAACAGAATATTTTTTGCATTTTAATACTAATCTCATTATATTTTACTGCAATGCATATCACCATACATAGCTGTTAATTCTTTCCTTATGCGAATTTTCATGTTAAAGTGACATAAGCTATTATCCTCCTCTAGCTATCTTTTCTGAGGTAATTTAAATTAGAATGCTCCTGTAAAATAAAAGGTGATAAAATGTCAACTGAAAATGCGCAGAAGTTAATTTGAATTTTGCAATTATATTTTTAATATTGCTTTTCGTTCAGTTACATGCCTAAACCACAACAATATTTCTATAATAACCCAAGAAGTATACATCTAGAACGTGTTGCAAAATACAACAGTCCAACCACCATGAGAAGCTTACCTTCAAGACAAAATGTATACACGCATATTATATTTCACTAAGGAATACATGCACCAGAAAAATATACACAGATCTTGTGCACTGCAGTAGAAAGAGCTTGTTTTATTCATCTGCCTTAGGTACTTGGAAAATATTCCTATGTTAAAAGTAGACATACTGTCAGTCAGCACGTCAGAAAGATGGTGCACAGCTAGAGCCTTTATTGACGCAGCATTACCACCACCCACAGGACACTCCGCTGTTGCTGCAGCTGCTAATCCTGATGGACAGATGAACTTAATTTGTTTTAAAGTATTTGCTTTAAAAATTAGAAACAAAAAAAATTTTGCTCCTCAACATAAATTAAATTGATGCAATACATACAAAGTTAATGCAACATTATTGCAAAAGCTGCAAAGAAAACTGTATGCAATAAAGTAGTGAATTATTACCTTAGTTTAAAATTGCAAATCCACATTGTATTATGCAATATTAGATTTTATAATACATAATATCATCCAGTAAAACCGCAAAGCACTTTGTAGTCCTGAGAGATACAGAGAAATACATTTATTCTCCTGCGGAATGAAATGGGACAGCCATCTGAAAGAGTATAACACTAAGAACAGTTCAGGCCATAGAGCAAAGCACGTTATAATCAGAAAAAATTCCAGAAGGAAATGCTGGGAGGCAGAAAACAACGAACTAAGTTGCCCAGAGTTTTACTAGTAGCCTTGTTCATAGATTATTAGACGGGTGGAAAAAAAAAAAAAAAGCTGTATTACCTTACTCCTGCAAAAAAATCAACATCAGCACAATAGGATGCTAGCACTCTGAGCTGAAGTAATTTAAAACCATGTTGGAGGAAAGTGTTGAACTTACTGAATCACCATCACCATTTCCTTCACCACCTGCTTGGGTTTTTTTTTAGGTCTTCCCCACCAAATATTTTAGCTGGTCATAACCTTTACCTTAACTTACAAAATTGTAAAGATCGTAAGTACAGCGACACTGTTGAGACTTTATTTTTTGTAGTGTTGTTAAACAAAGAAAAACATTCACATTTTGGAAATCAGAAAGAAGTCAAAGAAGAACTGTTTCCAATAAACGCTACTTAATATTGAAAATAAGAAAAAATACTTTTCTGAATGGTTTTACTCCAGCTTTTAGTTGTTCAAAACTTGCTTTGCCTTACCTGTGGTTGATCACCCAACCACAGAGAATAATGGCAGCATTTGAAGGCCTAATTGTTTAACCTCAAGAAAGAAGAGAGTGATGAAAGAAAGCTAAAAAAGTGATGCAGTTGGTCCTGTTCCCTAGGATTGACCACATCACACAGTCCTATCACCACAACTGGGTGTCTGATTGACAGTCAAAGCCAAGTTGCCAAAGGCTGAATGGACCATGTTCCCTGTCTTACTGAAAAATTAGTATCAGGGAAACAGTTTACTGCTAAGGATCTATAAGGAATTTGGTATGGCTGATGCTATCATTCCTCCACTGTGAACAGAAGATAAATCTTCAGAAGCATCAACCATTTCAGGAATAAAGAGCCCACAGAGAAGGGGGCCATGGGATTTTTTCAGCTTTTTGTTCATTTGTGTATCCAGGAACAGTCACTCTGGATATTAATAGCTGATTTGTTTACTTTATTTTTTTAAAGAACAGTGAGTGTTATCTGGGGTTCTTCCTTTGCTTTGCAGGGCTCTGCCTAGCAATCCCAGCACCTTAAGTAGTTTTACACTATTCTTAAACATTATGATAAGAGTTAAAAATGGCGCATTAAGTTAGCAACGAAAAGAAACAATAATTTCATAACACTTTTCCAATCGCTTAGTGTAACCTTATAATGTCCGTTCCACTTATAAGGCGTCTGAGCTAACAAATAGTCAACATTCTTTCAATGAGCTGCTTTGGTTGAGATGGACAGCTGGCAAACTCAAGCGTTCAATTAGCACTTCTGTTTATGAGTCTCTCCTCCCACAACCTACTGTCATTTGGTTACACTGTTTGTCACCGTTCTGCGACATTTCTATGACAAAGTAACATATGCCAGTGAAAACATTAACAGATCCTGAAAATTTAACTGGCCTGCGGCATATGGGTCAAGAAATTCCAGAGGCGCTTTCAGAGATGGGGAAGGTGGACTTCATTTCCTGAGGCCTAGGAAACTCACAGTTTTCAAACAAAGTGTGTGTTCAGGGCAGCACTGGAGGTAGCAAGAGATGAACACTAGAAAGGCTAGGGGAAACCAGCCTGCCCCAGATTTTAGAAACAGTGGCTTAACAATGTCTGAAGCAGCATGTGCAGAAGTGAAAAGTTAGAAGCAGATTTCAACTTTACACTGGTCTTCGACTTTCCTTTGTGTTAAAAATTACCTGATTGCTATCAATGCTCACTTTCTGATGTAGTCAGCATACCTCTGTCTCTAGCTAAAGCAACGATAATTTTTTTCTTCCAGAACCAGCTGATGGGAAGATATAAGAAAGTGGAGCATGTGGCATATGAATCAGACACAATCTAGAAATTCAATTTAAATAGAAATATAGCCTAAAAATTCCTCTAACTTAAAACTTCCTTAGAAAGAAATCCATCACCTTACTTGTTAACATTGCCTAAAACTTATAGATAACACATTTCAAGCACTGGTGTGGGACCAGTTACTAATGCTATGTGGTATGTTTTATGAGATGCTACTAGCAAGCCCTAACCAGCAAAAGCAATCAGCCTGCAATATACTAACATACTACCCTGAAAAATAATTTCATTAGGCTTAACTAAATGCATGCAAACTCAGGTCTAAGATTCTTGAGGTTGAATGTGTGTCAAGTGTCAAATATGACATCATCCCATATGTGGCCATACAACGCCTAATTAGAGGTTAACATGATTTGTTTGTTTTTTTTAATCTTCCTGTATTAAACACTCTGACTTACACAGTCCAGCTGAAGACCAAGAAATGTAATCAAAACTGCAAACGCCAAATCTGAATGCTACAGGTGCTTCCCCTGTGAAATGTAATTTCTTGGAATGATCTGATATACTGTAAAGTGATCAACAGGGAACACATATACAGAAACAATTTTCGTCATGACAGTGAGATGATACTGCATCAACAGACAGTGAATTTAGAGAAAGGTACATAATAAATACACTAATAGGAAGAGAAGCTTTACTAAGGGTGGGAAGCTTATGAGTCTCATGCATACTCTAAAGCACTACCAAAGTAATCTATTTCAGGAACAGAAGACTTTCTTCAGTTCCTCAGTCAAATGAAAATAGAGAATAAACCAGGCTTTTCTCCGGTCATGAAGTAGTACCCATGTTACACACAAACCCTGACGAAATCAAATGTAATCTTAGTATTCTCAAAATAATTTGAGGAAAAGAAAAAGGTGTCTTAACAAACTGGCTAAAATTGAAGGATTAACAGCTGGAATATACAGAAATTCTTTCTTCTAGTGCAAGTTCATATCAAACTAAGCAAATCCAAGATTCACTTTTAGACTGAGCCAGATACAATATGCCAAAACAAGACACTCTAAAAGCTTTAGCTAAACCTTAACAGCACCACGTTTTGACTAATCTACAGTTCCAGCTTTGTAGATATAATCCCCTGCATCTAGCCACCCCACTATTACATTTTAAAATGAATGTGTAGCTTCCCAACTGTTTAAACGCTCAGCATCTACCTAGTAGGAAACAAATTTTGTGATGAAAATAATGAAAAAATTACCATATTTCATAATTGATGTGTAATTTAAAATCAGATTTCAGAGATTAAATATCAAATTAATTATACATCAAGTTCTACAATTATTTTTGAAAGCTGATGGCAATTCAACTAGAAAAGAAACCTTCAACCCTAAACCTTGTAACCTTTAACTTTTATTGAAGTTAACAGTGTTAAAAACATAAACTCAAGGTGAACCCTGAAATAAAGTTGAAAGGTAGTGATATGGCTGTTCCTTTACTAAGAAAATAGGAATAATATATGGACCTTACTAACAACATTCAGTATTTCAACAAATAAGTTTGTTTTGTTGTATTTTTTCTTCTGCTTTTGTTCATTGAGCAAACACATGCAAAGCCAAAAATGACATTTGTGAAACGGTTGACTTGGCCCCAGGGTGGTTTCCTTCTCGCTGCTACATGCTGAGTTAGTTGAATTTGGCCCTAATGGTGTGGGCAGAACTCCCAAAGGTGCTGTTCTTTCTACCTTCAACTCCAATGCATGAGCCAACTATCCTGTGAGCAGATCACACACAGCCAGTTACTCACTGCTCCAGAGACCTGCATGTTTTGGCTGAAAAAAGTATTTTCTAAACAGCAATAAAATCTTCTTTATGAATGACATTTTATTGAGGTTGCAGAGGGTATTTTTGTGATCTAAGATCACACGTGTCTCTTTTAACTGCCGTCCCACTAGCCAAGAAAAAAAAAAGAAAATACAGCAGTTGATTTCTTTCATAAAGGTATGCAATCCTTTCATTCCCTCTAGAATAATACCTGATACAAATAATGATTAAAAAAATGAAATGTAAAAATCAGCCATTGAAATGAAACAAAAGTTAATGCAGGGAGAATAAAATTTTAAAAGCAAAGCATTCAAAAATCTCTGCTGGAGTAGCTTATATTTATCTTACAGCATATATTGAACAAACTATCAATAGAGAAATGTCCTCTCTGAAAAAATTTCCAGAAATTTAGTACATTGCTTGAATATAATTCTGTCATTTTGAAATATTTTAAGTTAAAGAATCAACATATAGCCACTTATGCGTTAAAGTTCACAGCTACTGAAAACGCAGTCTTTACCAAAAGTTATTATAATGAGCAGTTGCTAAGGACAAAAAAGAAAGCATAGTGAATGTACCAACTCAGAGGAAGAGAATTTCTGATGCGAAAGAAAAATATGCATATGAGAACATGCAGAATCTTGCCTCTGTAGGGAAAAGAAAAAGTACAAAGTAGCTCTAGGAAAATGATTCGAGGATAGTGATGCTAGCACGACCATTCTGAAAAAATATGAAAGACACTGCTTCAGGGCTAAAAGCTAGGTGTTTTTTAAGGTCCTGGGATGCCCAAAGTAAAAAAAAAAAAAAAAGAGCTTAATATATGTTATCTCCTTAAAGACAAGCTTGTTTTCAAGAAGAATCTTCCAAATGGATTCTCTCTATAGAAATGAGTGGATAACTGTTCATGCTGTTTGCTGTAAAGAAGCTGTGTCAAATCTGACCCTTTTGACAAGACTAAACTTGACCATTGCCAGAGACTATACTGGGAGAAATATGTAAAATGATGTTGATGATTGAATAAGCTATGTTATCGTGACCATGAAACTGTACCTTGCTCCAGCATCTTCACCATTATAGGAATCTGAGATAGGAAAAATACAGCTCTATGCTGGTATTTACTGAGTGAGACCTCCTTCTGGTAAGGAACACAATCTAGAACGTCTTTCCAAACATAGTATTTGGTATATTTCCTGCTGGCGCCTAGCAAATAGATTTGTTAAGAGGTATTTCCTCTTATGAAATACGCTCTGCAGCACAGTCTTTGACAGCTTTGACATTAAGAAGACTTCACTGGTGGTGTTAAGTTTCAATTTCAGAGGCACTGAGAAAAAAAATCTTTGGTTGTGATAAGGGTGCACGCAGAGACTGAGGGACGGCAGCAACCTGTTTTTGATGGGACCTGAAATGCAGATACTATAAGACCATAAGACCAATTTTTTGCTTCAGGAGGTGTTTATTCTGAGGAGAATAAACTTGAATTTGACAGTGATACAGTTCTGAGTCTGGGGATCTTCTGTTTCTTTACAGACATAGCAAGGAAGTGATTTTTAAAAATACTCTAAATGCATTCCAAAACAGTCTGATTGAAAGCTGAAAGAAATTAAATGTACCTGTAGAATTAGGGATGTTTTCTTATTTGTTGAATAAGCACTAGAAATATGAATTATGAATTGGTGCACTATGTACTTCGTTAAACATTATTAGGTCCTGAACAAATCCATTAATCTGTGGAAAGTAACTAAACTTTTTTTTTTTTAACTTGCTATAGCATCTACCATCATCTAAAATAGCCTGCAAATAATATCACAGAAGCAGTCCAAACAACTGTAACAGTGCTATGAGTAACAACAAAATAACTGGAAAAAAAACAGACCGGCTTGCATGGACAAAAGAAGGGTGTTTTTGCTTTAAGATCTTTGTTAGCACTTGAGTATACTCGGACAGTAGTGGATGCAGCAATGCTGTACATTGAGCTGCACAGCAAAAATCACTATCAACATCCTAGCAGGAGAATGTAACTACAGTAGAGGCAGTAAGGAGAGAATGTGCTGCTGCATCTCATTTCCTTGGACAAGGCTTTTCCAAACAGTTCTAAGAAGAATAATTTGGCAATCCTCTATTATTTTGTTTAATAATAATAATGCATCTGCTGAAAAATGCACATCTGGTGCTGACATCCAAATCAAGTGAGAGATTGCAACTAAGTTGCAAGCCCTTGCTGCTAAACAGATCTTTAGGTATCGTATGGGAGATTTAACCAAAAAAGGCAATGCTCTCAGAAGCCTCACATCTCCTAATTTAGGAGAAAAATTAGAATAAATTGGGAATAGCATGTACTTACCCTTCTAATTAAGATTAACCAATAGAGTAATACTTTAAAACAATCTTCCAAATGTTAGGCTTTTGTTCAGACTATAAGTGTTCTGCTTAAGCTATAATACTATTTAAAGCTATAATAAAGCTGTAAGCATTTAAAATACAAACCAGACTCCTTTAGCTACATTTCAGCTGTCATTTGTTCATATGATCCAGGTATACTCCAAAAGAACAAGGAAATAAGCAGTCAAAGGAAACAAACTGTCAAATACTCTGTGTTAAAACCCATCTCTGAGCAAATACATCTGCATATTCCATATTAAAATGTAAAGTGTGTGCTGAAAGCAAGAGATATGAGAAAGGGAAGAAGGTGTGTCTTAAATTAACAAGTAAAAACAAGAGTTATCTGCATCTCATTGTCAACCTTGATATAATTCAATAGTGCAGTCTTTACAAAAAAGTATGCCTGTTACTTATAATGTAATGAAGATTCCTTTTGATTAACAGATGTGGTCATGATCTATTGCCTTTAAGAAGAAATTATATATTATATGACAGTTACTATGTAGGTAGTGTATACTAAATGCACCAGAAAAAAAAGTCATTTTTTCCACATCAGAAGTCAGTGGCTACTTGGTCATTTTGCAGTAGTCTGATAATGCATTTACTAGCAACTTCATTTAATGCTCTCCTGCAGCTTTTCTCATATAGGATGGCCACTAAGTAAAAGAGGAAAAAGAAAAAAAAGAAGGCAAGATTTTCTGTGCAAGACGCAAGAATGACAGAATCATGGAGCGGTTCAGGTTGGAAGGGACCTCTGGAAATCATCCAATCCAACCCCTCTGCTCAAGCAGGGTCACCTAGTGCACGTCCAGATGGCTTTTGAGTATCTCCAAGGGTGGATACTCCACAGCCTCTCTGGACAACCTGTTCCACTGCTCACTCACCCTCACAGTAAAGAAGTTTTTCCTCATGTTCAGATGGAACCTCCTGTGTTTCAGTTTGTGCCCGTTGCCTCTCGTCCTTGTAAAGTTGACTTATGCCACCTCTCTTTCACTTCCCAGCTTTCTAAGACTTTGAAAAACATTGTATGAACCCCTCAAGGCATTAAAAGAGCAATGGGAAGTTTGTAGACAATCTGAGTTTTGCTGGCATCCAGAATGGAAACAATCTGGTCAGTGCTACTAGCGCCAGTGGGACTGATGAAGCTAAAAGTTGCACTGATGCTGAAGCTAAGGAAGATAACACATGCTTTTAGAGCTATTTCCATCTGGTGAGCCACAGTAAATCCACGGCTTTGAGAAGTCGTAAGTTTAAATGCCAAGAGGCAGCTGAGCAGCACAGGTGAGTAGGAACTACTAGGAAGTGGCCGCATGTTAATTTTCTGTTGGATCGGAGCCTTTTGCCATCTTTTGTCAAGGATGGCACTGAGCACTCTGGCTTTTCAACTGCCAGTTATTGGCAGCTGTAAATTCTAGGATTAAATGAGGCTCTTCTAGTCTTCCTAAGCAGAGTGCTTTGCAACTAAAATTTCTAGCTCTTGGTTTTAAAAAAGGAGACAGAGAACTTCAAAGGATCAAGTTTGTTAGAGAACGCTTGAAAGCAGGAAACGCTGCAAATGAATAAATTTAACACCACTGTCATCTCAAAACTACAATCTTATTTGATCTGTTTTTATCAAATCTATTCATTACTGTAAATAAATTGAAACAGAATAATATTCCATATAAAAAATGTTTTTAACTGGTAAATCTGAGTCACCAGAGGGATGGAGACGGGCACTTTACTCCTGAGACCAGGAGGTTAATTAGTCAGTCAGGACAGAAAGTAAAAACCGGAAGCATTTTTTTACTTCAAGAAAATGAAACAATATTTATTTTAATAAGAAGAATGGCTGGACTATCTCCTGGACTAGAAGGAAATGAAGTAAGTTTCTCATTAAATCTATGTAGACTACTTGGAGTACTTCAACAGGAAGATTAGTTATAAAAGCTAACATATTCAACCAAAAAAGGGGCTCTCCATTGTTTGCAATTGAAGATCAAGCTATGCAGATGGAAAGCTGGTTTCAGAGGAGTCAGGATGAAAAATATTTGCCAATGACCAGTGGTAACAGGAAATGCTCTCAATCAAAGAGTAAAACATTGAGAGGAACATCAGAAATGCTCATCTGAGGTAGTAAAGTCATCTTGTGCACAGGTCAAAAATGGAATTTGATCTTCACAGTTAACACAAGAACAACAGGTAGCATTTTTACTCACAGACGCAAACTAAACACACAAGGAATAGCTTCCTAACCAGCTGAAAATCTCACAGTAAAAGAATGGTCTGCCTCAATAGGGCAGCTGAGAACTGTGTCAAGTATGCTCCATTTTATTTGCCCATAATCCGAGCAAGAGAAAGGATCTGAGAAAAAGGGATGCGAGTACTGCAAATGGAAAACAGTTCTTTCAATCTGAGTAATAACACATAATAGCATACCTGGTAACTGCAGACACAGACTGACAAACGTCCCGTCAGATCTATGGTGATTCTTGCCTTATTCTGGTCTGTGGCCAGAGGTGGATCATTTTACCTTCTATGATTCTATTAACAGCAATAAGGTTCGACAATGTGTATGTTTGGGGATGGGGAGGAAGGTGACCAAAGAAGGAGAAGGAGAAAAGGATGGAAGGAACGAGCTAATATTCTGGATAGATGAGAAACCTGGCCCAGGTACTATTGTTCTCAGGAACTATATGTGTATATAGGCAAAGTTAGAAATCTATAAAGAAAAAAAGCCTGAGCAAATAATTATTTATGAAAGGACAAGGCTATTAATATCATACTGTCACATATCATAGTGAAGTATCATCCCAGAAACCAGCAACATATTTTATTTTTTAAAATTGAGAATACAAGTGGAAATTTCAGAGAAATAAAAGTGCAGTGGGAAAAATTCACTATATTTTGGCTGCTACTTTTGTTTCGTCCAGCTGCTGTGTCATGAAACAATACACAAGTACTATTTATCTTCCGTTTTTTGATGTTAATACTATGCAGCAAATTCTCAGCAAAACCCTGAAAACCAATTTTTAAGTTTGTCCTAGAAAACAGAATCATGGAGTAATTTAGGTTGGAGGGATCTCTGCAGGTCATTTGGTCCAATCCCCTGCTCAAAGCAAGATCAACATAGAGCAGGTTACTGACTTGAGAGTAACTCCAGGAACGGAGACTCCCCAGTCTCGCTGGGCACCTCCTCCAGTATCTGACTACCCTCACCCTGATTTTTAATCCAAACTTCCCAGCTTGCAGTTTGTGCCTGTTGCCTCTTGTCCTTTCCTCAAACACCTCTGAGAAGAATCTGTCGCTGTCTTCTCTGTACCTTCTCATTAGATACTTGAAGACCACAGGACGGTCTCCCCTCAGCCTCTTCTTCTTAGAACATACCCAGTTCTCTCTGCCTCTCCTTCTATGTCATCTGCTCCAGCCCCCAAACATCTCCCTGGCCCACCGCTGCACTCACTCCGGTATCCCAATGTCTTTCGTGTTTTGGGAAGCCCCAAACCCCACATAGCACTCTAGACGCAGCTCCACAAGTGCCAAGTAGAGGGAAATTACCGCTTCCTTTGACCTGCTGCCTGTGCTTGTGCTAATACAGCCTGGCATGCAGTTGGCCTTCTCCACAGCAATGTGACACTGTTGACTAAGGGTTAACTTCTTGCTCTCCATCACTCCGAGGTGCAGTTTCTGCATATCAGCCTTCTACCAGTTGGCCCCCAACCTGCACTGATGCAGGGGGTTTATATAGGACTCTGCACTTGCCTTTATGGAACTTTGTGAGTTTTCTGTCATCCCATTTCTCCATGCTGTCAAGGTCACTGTAAATAGCAGCCCTGACCTCCAGCATATATTACCCATAACCACTCCCCCCATTTTGTTACCACTCATGAACTTTTTGAGGGTGCATTATGACTTATCATCCAAATCATTAAAAAGACATTAAACATTGCTGATGGCAGCCACAGAGAAATAACACCAGTAACCACCTGCTATTTGGACTTGGTACTCCTGATCACAAGTCTTTGAGCCAGGTAGCTCAGCCAATTTTCCACACACTTTACAGTCAGCGTCTTCAAACCACACCTTGCCAACTTGGCTATGAGCAGATAATGGGACACCATGTCAAAAGCCTTCCTACAGCCAAAATAAGCAACTTCAGCTTCTCTCCATTTGAGTCAGACACCTCATCACTGGAGGCTTGGTCAGGGCATCGCTTACCCTTGTAAACCCATACTGGCTGTTTCCTATCACTTTCTTATCCTTGATGTGCTTGGACTTAGGCTGACTGACCTTCCAGATCCAAGGATCCAGATTCCTTGGATCCTCCTTCTCATCCTTCTTGAAGATGGCATGTTGTCTACCCTTCTCCAGTCATCAAGAACCACCCCTGACAGCCATGAACTTTTGAAGGTGATAGAAAGAGTCCTCACAGTGACATCAGTCAACTCCCTCAGCAACCCTGGATGTATCTGATTCGACCCCCACGAACCTGCAAATTTCCAGTTTGCTTAAATGGTCCCTAACTTGGTCTTCCACTTCTGTGGTTAATGCTTCCCTCCCTCAGACTCTGCCTACTAGGCTCAGGGAGCTGGGCGATCTGAAAGCAGTCCTTATCAGTAAAAAGTGAGGGAGAGAATTTATGGAGCTCCTCGTACCTTTCTAGACCTTTTAAGAAGGCCTCCTGCCCACTTGTGTTTGATGTAACTACGGTATTATTGCCAAGTCCAGGGTCTGTTAAAGCCCTTGTTACTGTCACTCATGCAAATGTTCATACGAAGAATAATTTAAGACATAAATACGCACTTTGGACACATAGTGAGGGACAGCCTATTTGTTCTTACTGCAGCAGAAAAGTTACAAAAAATTAGTTCTGGCAACTAAAATTCAACCCACCTGGCTTTTATAGTTTTGATAGAAAAACAAAAAATCTCCCTATTTGTGAATAAAATTTTGCATACAATTTACCTATTAAAGAAGAAATATAACCTTTGATTGTTATTACTTTGATCAAATGTGATCTGACACAATGCATTAGTCAAAATCTTTAATGTTGCATGAAGCATGAATGATATAGATGATGGCACTCCAGATAATTTGTTAACTTTGGGATATTTTAACACAAGGATATGCTTTAAAATGAATTCTAAATACCATTCTATTTTAACATTTCAAATAGTATGGTAATAGCATGGTGTTCTGTTATATCCAAAAAAAGAAAATTGTGATGGATTGCTCTGATCCCTCAGAGCATTCCACTCAGAGCTCTTCAGAACTCACAGCATGTTGTTGACATACACCTATCTCCCCTAGTGCCATATCCCATCATGTGTCTTTCTAATGCTATCTCAGCCCTAATTCCCACAGGAAAACTGCAAGCTTATAACGAAACAATAACAACAACAACAAAAGAAAAATAACTCATCAGAGTCTCATATAATAAAACTCATTTCAGAAGATAATAGGAAAGAAATCAGGTAATAGAAGACTGAAGACAAGTGAGAATTCGAACATGATGTGCAGCTGTGAATGATTTTGTTTTGTCAAGATGCAGTGAAATAAGCCAGAAAAACAAACGGACCTGTGGCAGAAGATTTAAAGGTTCCACTTCAAATGAAGGAAGAAAGCTCTGATGATCACATTAATGAAATCTTAAAGACTATGCCAGTGATGTACTTTAAAGAAAATCACAGTTGTATTTTGCATTAAAATCATCACAGCGCAGCCTCGATAGCCAAGGAGTCAAGATTTCTTCATTTCTTCCTTTTCCCACTTGCAGATGCCTTACTTCTTCCCTTCGCTCACAAGGAATGGACCATTTTTACAAGCAAAAAGTACTTTTTATGTAAAGAATTCCATAAAGCCATTTTTGCTCTAAGTAAAATAAAAGCAAAAACATGCTAAATAGAAAATAAATATTACAAGGTCATTACTTTTTAGAGATGACTGAGTAAATGTATTTAGAAAGTCCTTTGAACACAATGTATCCAGCTCTACTGAACTAGAACTAACCATTGCTGACTCAATGTGCTAGATATTTTGATCACTGCCTGATGTGGTTAAAGACCAGCATGGTGGCAGAATGAAGACCAGAGTCCTCTGAATGTATGAAATCAAAGAGTAAGCCACACCTCCCACGAAATCTGCCCCAGATTGCCCGGGGTCTTTTTCAGTACTGAGATACATAGCTTCCTGCAGCTGTAGGATGATGTAGATGTCACAGAACGTAAATGTATTCCCATCACAATGAAAAACCCACAGTAGCATACACATCTGTTCAATTACGTGCCTGTAACTCACTACTCTGCTCTTTTTTTAAAAAAACTTTTTATGTTATGTTATCTATCATTTTCTTATAGCATGGTGCTATGTTTTAAATATTTCTTTAGTGGTCAGATGTGTTCTGTTTAGCAGAAACTTAGGAATCTGAAAAAGGACCGAGAGAATACTTATCTCAGATATAGTACTGTGTTTTCACTTTGATTTTATAAGGCTGTACTATCCTTGAGTTGCTACATTGATATTTAATTTTACATGGCCACTCATAACAGGCTTTTACTGGGACACATGCCGCTAGTGTGCACTCATCTAATCAACGAGCCACTTTGCACTTAGGAAATAAGGTCTACAGTAGTTTTTATTGCTTCCTATTGCTTCTATGTTCTCTTTGATATAGCAAAGTTTCCAGAAAACTTCTTTCTTTCAAGATGTGAATCATTTCCTTCAAAAGATGATAGTACAACTAACCATGTGACGTAAGCTATCAGAAAACATGACAGCAGAAAGCAGGGCACTAAAAGACAAGCCTCCTGTTGGATGCATCCTGCTCTTATTCCAGGAAGTAACTTTAGTTCCAGCTCTTTTTCTGTTCCAGTGCTATATTACAAAAATTAAATTGTTGACAAATATTACGTTCAACATTATTCAGCAGATAAGATGCAATGATGCGATACATTAAAGTTAAGTTAAAAAAAAAACTGAAAAAGCTAAGCTTGTTTGCTGTCCTATTTGAATTCTGAAATCCTGCTTTTGCTGTATTGAAACCGATCATTGAAAAGTTGTTGCTCATTACAGCACCTGATTTTGTCAGCCTGGATTTCTAGAGCTCATTACCTTTTTGCATTTTATAGTAATAATATCCTGACCAATTTTTTCAACTTTTGTGATGTACCTAAGAACTGCAGCATATGACTTTATGGTGTTTTTCTATTTTTTTTTAACTTTTGCAGGTAATGAGACCATAACAGTGTTCTTGGTTTTTGCTACTCTCCTGAGTTCAGCATTAGATAGTTCTATATGTAAAGCTGTCATCAACAGAGATGCTTAGCACAGACTCCTTATAGAAAATTGATTTAATCCCTGTATCTTCTAAGTCTGAGATTATTTCATTTACTATGAAACATTAAGACATCCATTTTAGGCACTTAGAATTCTAAGCAGTAAGTACCTGTGATAACAGTAATGATGATGCAGATAACACAACTATGTTCTGGTTCACTGCCTTTATCAACAAGATCGGAAAGATCTGAATAAGATCTGAAAATTCAAAAGTTTTGCGCTGATTACAGTAAGCAAATGATGAGAACAGATATAATTCAGATTATTTCTTTCTTTTTCTGGAATATAGACCTACCTAATATTTTTCCATAAGTTCACTTCTTTTTCAGGAAGGGACATTTGTTTTCATATCAGAAAAAAAGCAACTGCCATTACACCACTAAGAGAAAAATAAAATTATGGCTCCTGTAGTAGCTTCTAATGTAGAAGCTAACTTCAGGGAATAGCTACTTCTTCATATGCTGAAGCTAATAGTAATCAGGCAAACAATAAAATGTATGGAAAGAAAATGAGCTGTACTGCAACCTCTGTAATTTTCCTGCTTGTCCTTATGAGAATCTCTTAACTGTGTTTCTGGCCAGCAGGAATTGTACAGTTCCCAAAGCAGTGACTCCACCTACTCCCTTACACTCTTGATTTATTTCAACAGGTTTATGAAAATTTCAGCACCTAGCTATCCTAAAAATCAATCTGAAAAAACAATAAAACCATCAAGAAACTATGAAATCAGAACAGACAATTTCTTTAATGATGTCTTATCTATCAGAAAACTCTCCAAAAATTGTAATACTTGGCCACTCAAACTCCAGTCATATCTTCTCTTGCCACGTTTTACAGTATGCTCTAAATGACAGAAATAAAAATTATGGACAGTTTGGTGGAGGAAAGAGAAACTACGGCAATCCTCAGAAAAATAAAATAAAATAAAACAAAACAGTTCCCTCTCCTATCCATTATATCCGGCACAGGTGCATGTATTGACAAAAGCTTACAGCCATAAGGACTGAAGCAGAAGTATCTCTGACAGGTAGCTTTTATAAATTTTAGGACTTCACTGGCCAAATAAAGCACATCAAACTCAACCCACAGTGGCAGCTAGCAAATACAGACTATACAATATAACTACTGCTCATGCAAGAAAAGATACTACATGTATTTCACAAGAGAATGCTCACAAGGCTGAAAAGCTTCCTGGCAGTTCTGTTCTCTGGGATCTGAAAAAAGAGGATCATTCAAGGCTAGCCCTTCTCTCACCAACAAGTACAAGCATGCAAATACAACACACTGAACACAGAGGATATTGATGGACCAACAACATGATTAACTTCCAATCTTTTTCCAGTTTGTGGGAGGAAGCAAAATACCCAGCCAATGCCACAAGTGCAACTTCTGTGCCAAACCAAGGTCAGAATGCTGACACAATTTAAAGGCGTCAGCAGCATCACAACATCATGGGATTCCATTTACCACTACATTTTTCACAGTGTTAATCAGGAATAGAAAAGCCAGACATTGGTCGATAAGTCAGAACTTCAGTCATTAAGTGGTGGCTTTCTGGGCAAAGATGCTGCCTAAAACAATTAGAGTCATTCTCTCATCAGCAGTCACAGCTGGTATCTACCAAACAGACTTTATCTGTCAGCAAAGACAAGAATCCAAAATGGTTTCAAAGCTTTTTAAAGGTAACTGTCGGTCATTAGATCATGTACTCTGACCTCTTATGTTATATAGGCCATAGAAGTTAACTCCTCTATTGAAATCCAAAAATCCCTGTTTAATAACTACTTAAAAAAAATTCTAAAACTGAGTCACAATTTAAAGACTTCCAAACATCTCGTCCCTTGGTAGTTTTTTTTCTAGTAGTTTATCACTTTGTACCTTCAACACATTCATCTTCTTGCTAATTTACTTATCATAACTTCTAATCCTGGATTCTTTCTCAGTTAAAGCACTGAATACGTGCTGCACAACAAGCTCAAAGTGCACCAAAACTAGCTCTGCAACACCACTACAAGGTTTCAGACACAGATGCAATGACAAAAATGCAACATTTAACAAAGTGTGCATGACTAGTATTTAAAGCAACTACTTTTGCGCTCAACAGCATGTATCAGAGAATTTGATCAAGTCTTTTTTCTTCAAGAAACAGATAAAACTAAGAATATTTAAACTGTATTGCTTCAAATTCCTGATCCTGCAGCTCTTTGAAAGCCCTCATTAGTGAGTCTTTCCCCTTGTTTGCCAGTGTGCTACAACTTTGGTTTACGTGGTTTTGATACAGATTCTTTCCTTCAAGTCCAAGTTTCTTCTAATTGTGTACCTTATCCAACCCACCCTCCTACCCAGAGTGGATCAAATCTCTGATCTTTTATTTTATGGATCATGTAATTTAATGCACAATCTTTTGTGAGATCTCAGTTTTAGCTTAACATACAATAGTCTGATAAACACCCTTATTAAAAGTGGATACTGACCTTGAGGTGAAGCTGAAGGAAGCAGCAAATCCAGGAAGGAGATGCGAAAGAGAAAGAGTTAGAGTTTGTGAAAACAGTGCCCAGAGATAACAGAGTTCAAGAATACAGGACAAAACAAGCAGATCTAAATTAGGTAATGACACACAGACACGTAACTTTTCACAAACACAGAGCTGCACGTTTTACAGACATCTGATAAAAAAAATTTAAATTAGATTACACCATTTCACTTAGATGCAACTTTCTGTACATAAAATAATCCCTAATACGTAACAGTTCTTGAAAAAGGGGAATCAATCAACTTTAGAAAAGTTTAGATTTATATCACAACACTAGCAGGCAACCTTCTTCAAGAAGCCTAAGTAAGTTTTTGAAAATGTGGAGGTTGATTAGCTGAGATGAAACAAGAATCCTGAGGTGTTCCTTTATGCCATCTTCTTATAGGGACTTACTTTTCTCTCCATGAGTAAGAAAGACATTTTATCACTTACATTGTTGATGACCTAGACTTGTCAGAGGTGAATAGAAGGAAAAAAAACAAACACGGAGTAAGACTTTGAGTCTTAGTTTATCTTGTCAAAGTTAAAGTTCATCCTTCTTAGTTTTGACATTGAAGTAATCTTTCCAAAAGATTACCACAACCAACCAAAAAAAAAGCATCTGCCCCTTCTGCCTATGTTGTTGCTATCTTAATTCTCCCATAGAAGGTGCAATCTAAAATCAATAATGACCAAACAGGCATATGTGACAGTTCTCTCCAACATCGTTCAACAGCACGATTGACTAAGACAAAATGCTGGAGTTCCCTGTATAACATGAGGTCCCGTAGGTTCATTATTGCTTTTTTCATTTATCTCCAATATCTTTTCATAGGCATCTGCTGTCAATTTCACTGATAACAGCAATATAAGTCAACCAAGAGTCATAAATAGTGATTTTTTCATTTGATTTTAAACTCTATTCTTTTTCAGCAAACAGGAGATAGGAAAAGTGAACGTCCTGTTCCTGCCAAAAATGTCAATTTGGCTTCTACATTGTAAGTTTACATCTCCCATGGCAAGATTTCACTACATAAAGGCCTACAGGAAGAATATGGTCTGGAGAGAAATATTTCTATAGAATAGCCCAGCTACTATACAGTTTATTACTTTTTGCATAAGTAACTGTATAAACAAAATTTAACGTTCTTATTTCTGGCATATATTTTATGAACAGCAGTGTCAGTATATCAAATTTGTACAAGCAGCATTTTTAAAGTGAGGTACAGCTGAGAAGTGTACTGTTGGTATAAAAAAGATAAACCAGTCTAAAGACAATTTTCTTTGTCTTTTGAGCTAATATTCTTCCAATCTAGTTCTTAAGGAATAGTTGTTGTAGAAGCTGTACTAATTGGCGATTTCAGGAAAGATGAGACTTGCAAAAGCCAAAGTTACCACACGCTCACTGTACGATTAAGTCATAATGTTCCAAAAGCTTCAATTAATTCATATGGAAAACTGTGCAACTGTAACAACCCTGACTGAAATCCAAGCATACTTTCCTGAAGTGAACTGTGGAACTACAACTGGTCAAATAAGCTTAGCAAAAGAAGAAAAAAAAGGGAGAAGAATTGCTTGGCTAGATAAGGGACTAAATAAGGTAGGAAAAAAAGGATCTTGGTCTTTTTTATTGAATTCAGATTACGCAGGTTTAGAACTCGCATTTTGTGTTTCAGAGACCCTTAGTAGTTACTGTTTCCATTGTGATGAAATTATGGCATTGTTTCCTTCATTATAACAGCGGAAAAAAGGTTCAGTATAGAATTCAGGATGGCCATGTAGAATTTCAATGACCCAGTCTCTTCTTTCAACTGGCACTGAAGGTAGCCTCTTTCGCTAGCACAAGATCAAGGTAAAACAGTATCTGAAAAGCTATGCTGAGGTCACTCGCAATTTTCTCTATAGTACAGAAATGTTATTTAGCCAGCTGCACAAGCTTTGTACGGAGAATAATTATTGCTGCATCTTCATTCTGTTACAGACTAAATTCTTCCTTATTAAAAAAAAAAGCAATTGCTAACTGCTTTTTCATGTTTTTTATAAGGGTTTGAAATATTAAAAAAATATGAACTAGGATTTTAGGATAATATTAACACGTATCCAAAGAGAAATGAAGAACACGTCAGTTTTCTTGGCAAGTACGTTATAATTAAAAGAAAATCTGGAAATGTGCTGCTGCTTAAAAACTAAAAATGTGCCAGACATCCAGAATTGCCATCTATTAGGAGAGGAAATGCCGATCTGCTCTGGATTTGGGGGTGAGATCTCAGGACGGGGAGGCTACATCAGTGAAATTGAGCAGAGGAGCACAACAAGCATTTGCCCCAGAAAGCAGGCCCAAGCAAGCAGCGTCAGACACACAAGGAGCCAGGGTCATTATAGAGCAAAGGACTCATTTTCGCTTTGCGCTGTTTCCCTTCGAGTAAGCGCGCCCACTCGCAGCCCTCCCGACAAGATCCAGCCGCAGCTCTTCTGCCCAGCCCCATTAATTGTGTACTCTGATGCAACAGTGCCACAGGGGGACAATACAGTTGTAACATCAAAAGGTCGTCTCGGAGAAATCCGTTCGCTTTATAAATCCTATCTCGTTTACTTTAAAGATACGGCCAATTTACATCTGATTCCTGGGGGTAGCTCAAAAAATTTGGATGTGTACACGTCAGTATCTCAAATAATAAAAAAGCTTATGGAAGGCTTCCTAGTCAACCTCTGAATTCCACCTGCCGGACAGGGTGCGATTGTGTATATTTAATATGGCTTCACAGTTCCCTCAAAGTTGTCGTACAGGGAAGAATACACATTTGTTCTTCCTTATGTCAATCTTGAAAGGCTATTTATGTTTACCACTTTTGACAGCTTTTATTGGTGAAAAGAAAGATGGCTGGTCTTTTCCTTTCATCTTAGCAGATTCTAAAAGGGATGGGGGGAAAGAGACAGAGAGAGACAGAGGATGCATGTGCGCCTGCCTGCACACAGGCACGCACGTATCTAAGAGCACAAACATGACTACTGGTGGTCAGGGAACACTTTGTCACTTGCATACTGGCTCCTACAGGATTTTCCTTCTTGTTCTTACTGTACTCCACAGACTACAGAGAGGTCTGTCACTTTTATTTTTACTGTATCAGTAGTGCAAAAAGGGATTTTTTTTTTTTTACTAGTTTGTGAATAAAGGATACACTGATATAGCTTGCAGATGTTGACTAAACAAAGTTACAAGAAAGCTTTTGATGTGATGTATTCAAGGCAGATAACAATGAAACTGATATGCAAACAACCAGGCTGCATTATTTATCTAATTTCTTTCTAATTTTATAATTATCTTAATTACATCACAGGACTGATATTCTAGTGATCTAGCAGTTGTATTGCACGATATTTGCTAAGTAAAACCCATCACTATTACAATGCAGACAGAGTTTAAACCATCAGATGACAACTCCTATATTCACTATGGATAATAGACTTAGGCCTGCAAGACATAGCTGATAACCACCTTGACTTAATGGTAAAAACAAACAGAATTTTTCCTACCAAATTTCCTGTAGCATTAAAGAAGCCTTTATAAAAGCACACAATCAATGCTTCTCTCTGCTCATAAGTATTTCTCTCATGCAAGATGCTTCTTGGAGGATCCAGGATCAGGTCCTCAGTCTGCAGAAATGCAGATCAACAATTGCTTTCAGCCCATTGCTGAATTTAACAAAGGAGATAGTCTGTACCCAGTTCATTAGAGATGAATGGCTCCGTTCAAAAGTGTCAGTCCTGCCTCATCGAGCATGGAAATAATCTCGGAGCAAGTACTTCGCCTTAGGTTCAATGATGGCGTATCACATCGAGTGCTTTCAGCCAGTGTCTGCAGCAGCCCAGACCTCTCGATATGTGAAGGGTTGGACTAATCAGGGTTCTCTGACTTTAATTTTTTAAATAGTTGTTTTTGCAGTAACACAGCATTTTAGTTGCCCTGATAACACAGGAAAATGGAGAGAATGGGAAATAAAGAACAGTTAAAGGCAAAATGGAAAAAGGATATCCTTTGATAATAAAAAGGTGAGGATGGATTGAGAAGTCGCCATAAAACCACTGTGATAGCTTTTAATCCGGCACTCTTTACAAATGGATTTGTAATTACTGGCAATCTCACTCTCTCTTTTTTCTTTTTTTAAGATGCTTCAAAAGTGTTCAGTGAGTTTAGGTGTTGATCATAAGACACCTTAACAAAGGTTAACTTTCATAAGGCAAACCTCTGCCTTCTGAAAATCAGAATACTTTCAAATGTCTAAAGTTAAATACCTGTGAGTAAAGAGGCCCAAGAAACAACAGTCTTTTTCTAAATATATGCCTTATACTCTTGGCTGTTTAGAGCAGCTATGTTGATATAAAATATATTACTTTTTCCTCTGTGAAACTTCAGGCGGGACTTCAGACCTAATGTTCATTTTGTATGAAGGTAAAGCAAGATCAAAAAGAAAGAAACGACTTCTTTCTTACCTACCTCCTTACCTACCATTTCCTACCTTGGAAATGATGAAAATCTTAATATATAATAGATTTGTAAGCTCAGAGACGGAGCTGGAAGTACTAAATACAGGTCTGACCACGTATTTGCATCAAGACCTTGTTCTCAGTTGCTTGTCATTCTGCCTAATATTAACAAATTGTGCTCAAATTTTCTGTGACAGGTGTCAGCTTCAGCCTGTTTTTGGGAAGGGACAATTTCTGCTACATTCTTCAGACAAAAAGGCAATTTTCTTGTGGAAAAAAAAACTGTCATATGGTTACAGACACTGCATGCTGAGATGAAAGGTGAATTAATATTACATGGCGGTCTTAATTTTGGAATGTCCTAAGTTTTGTGATCAACTTTAGAATCTTAACATTCACTTAATCTAGTGATTTTTGAGGGGAAGGGGATGGGAATCTTTGTACTTTGAAGGATGGAGGAGAAAAAAAGAGGGAGAAAATGTGAGAAAAGGAAAGAGAGCACGAGTATGTCTATGGGTGCGCATGCATACGAAAATATGGTTAAGAAGAACAACAGTTTAATTCTGCCTTGTATTAATACTATGCAATCATGATATGACTAGATTCAGTTTACTTTTATGATTTATCCTACCAAAATGGAGGGAAGTATTTTAAAGAGATATTTTTAAGTGATAGCTTTAAAGTGATGATTAATTATTTTAATTTTTCCTTTGTCCAAAGCAAGAGTTGGATTTATTTTTGGAGGACTTTAATGGGCCTTCCCATATGATAATATGGAATTACAGTCATACCATCTCTTAAGGTGAACTTTAACTGCGATGATTATGATGCCATAAACATCTTTAAAAAAATTAACAAAATCCCTTACACTTTAAATTACTTATATGCGCTGATGGAGCTCCTGCTTAGGAATTCTGCTTTAAAATTATTAAAAATTTCTCACAAATACCCAACTGGGAAATCAAAGAGAATTATAAGATGCAAACAGTTGTTTGAAAATATGTATTTCAACTTCCAATTGTTGACGTAAGAAAAGCAAAGGGCATAATTTACTAGTATTGTTTCCTTCACACTGTTCTAGAAAACCATAAAGCTGCCGAAACATGCAGTTAATTTCTCTCTCCCTCTACACTTCACAGATCACTGTACAAACACATCACCATCTTATAGACATACAGAACAAGATACTCCCTTCTACCATTCTCATTTTTCACCATTCTCTCCAGATCACCCTATGTTTTGGAACCTTCTATTTACTGTTGAGAATATTTGGTTCAGAAATACTTAAATATTTACACATCCAAAAGTTGAAGATTTATCCTGGAACAGGACATCCTTAAATTATTTTTAGAAAAACTCACCAAAATCTGTCTCTTAAAACAGTCATCATGTGCAACTGTCCTTAACGGGACTGATGATATTCCAAAGCCGGACACTTCCTTTGTTCCCAAATAAAATAAAGTCAAGTTACCTTCAGGAAAAAAAGGTGGTGTCCTATCTCTTTAGGAGAATTATCTATCATATATAGTGAACATCTCAACTAAATTCAATTTCAAGTCTGTAACTGGAACCAGGGCTTCCACATATATATGCCTTCAGTGCTTACTTCTGAAACAACACATTCATATCTATTTATCATCACCTCTCATATATAGTATAGAGAGTCATTTATTGTATCTGTAAAAAATATACACATACAAACACATCGTTGTCTAAACTACCTATCTAAGGACTGTGACGGCCATATGCCAGACAATTAGCATCATCCTTCATTTTTTTTCTCTTCTAGTTTTTTTCTTCCTCACTACAGGATAATAATCACAGTGAGATGTAAGAATGAGGCAATGCTGACCTCTGTCAATGATACACTTTAGAGCACCTGAGTTGTAGCTGGTTCAGGCAGAATCGATAGTAGAGATTAGAACCAAAAACAAAACACAGCAGAAAATCAGAATAAAAAGCAACAGCTTCTGCAAAGTTTAAATCATGGAGGCTAGCAGCAAGCCTACTTGGGACTGTGGTTGTGACTAGTGTGACGGGCCTTGAACGCACAGATTGTTAGCACCGTACTTGACATAACTAGCTCCTGTTTAATCTAGAAAAAAAAAAAAAAAGCATAATTGCAGCAGACCCAAACAGCAGCAGCAGCAGCCGGGCAGCCAACAGTGACATTCCATCCCGGTATGAAAGAGCAGCCTTATTTAACACTCACTTTCCCAGGAAGTCCCACACAAACCCCCCTACGTGTTGCGGTGCAGGGACTGACACCTGGTAGGGAGGGTACAATTTGCGGGAGGCGTGCTTTCTGAGAAAAGGCATAGTCCAAAAAAAAAAAAAAATCCCACATATACAAAACAAAACAACTCATAGGTCCAGAACAGGACAATAGAAACGGAAAGAAAAAGTGAGGAAGGAAACAAAACACAGAATGAGAAGTTACAGACAGAGAGGAGATTATGGAATGGCAGTATAAAGAGCAAACAGTTAGTAAAAAGAAAGTGAATAACCAGACACCTACAACACCCTCTATAACACCACAATCAGGGGACAGAAACAAAACTTGTCAAGCTGTTCACCCACAAGAGGAAGTGTGGATTTACAGTCCTTCTCCCCACAAGGAAAAACAAAATCCTACCACAGAGAACACAAATTAAATGAGCTGGTGCTTTAAATCTGATGTTGACTCTAGAGCATTTCTCAAACTTTTGCATAGCATGCACTGCATTTAATACATTATTTTTAAATAACGTTCCTCCCATTCACTGTCGAAGAACAACCCCCTCAGCCAGTAATTACAACAGTGAGTAAAGAGTGAAAGCATTTCCCTCTTTATTTTAATCTGATCTGAAGACAATTTTGTCATCTTTGAAAAGGCATAAGACAGCAGCCTTCTGCTTTTCATTTCATCTCCTCCTATGCTTTTCTCCTTCGCCATTTACCTGCACATAATTTCCTGACACTTGGCTCATTTCTTCTCTTCTATGGATGACGCCACGTTATTATTTCTCCTCCCATGCCATGTGGTCTAGTTGTCATTTAAAATTAGTGTGAGGAAATACTCCAGGGAGGGACTCCTTCTCTTGAAAATTCCCATTTTCTTTAATACATTTAGTCTCTGAATGTGACTTACTACTTCTCACCTTGCTCTTGGTGTTACAGTAAGAATCTGTAACAGAGGCAGCTATCTTTGCTCTTGCTTGTTGACCAATGGTTCTGCAAGCACCAAGCTTCTTTTTATACAGAAGAGTTTGAACAGCTGTAGAAGCATCAGACAGCAAGATAATTTCTAGCTCACTCTGCACGGACCACAGCTTTGGAAGGCCTTTCCAAAGGCAAAATTATCTGTTCTTTTCAGAAGATCGAGACTATAGCTCTAGAACTTCCATATAAAACATGTATGGATATCTCAGTTCAGCATGAAAGAATGCTTTATAAAAGAGCACAGTAGACAAAACCAGAACCAACCTATACATTTAATAGGCATCTTAAAACCTCTGCTCATGTATAAACAAATAAATAAATAAGTAATAAGAAAAAAGCTTTCAGAGAAGAGGAGGGTGTGTGTTGTTTTCAACTAACTAAGGCCAAACAGAAAGTTCAGCAACTATTCAGAAAATGAGAAGTTATTGTGAAAACCTCCCTATAAAGACCGAAGTCTTGAAATTTTTTTTTCCAGTGCTCTGATTATATTACAGTTCCATCTGAAAAATCATGTTGGGAATTGATACTGTGCTAATTCATCACACTCAACACTATTCACCTTAGCTCTCCAGACCTGTAAGGTTTTTTCCATGCCTATTTACCAGGCTTAGAGAATGTGAATGCTCTTAGATTTTTCTTCCTTGTTTTACATGGCTGCAGGCAGTCACACAATCACAAAAGTAATCTTTTCTTTGACGTAGCTGAAACAATATAGAAAATCAGTACACTAGAATCCCACCTATTCAAATTACTAGAAACAAAAGAAGAAATATTCTATTCAATCTCAACATTGGCAGAAACAAGCTAGAAAGCAAGCTAAAAAGAGAAGAGGGCCACTTATTTTTATTTGCTCTTAAGAGCAAAGATCAGGTGGTAAGAAGGAATGGGTAGCACTGAATAGTTAGAGCATTCCATCAAATTGTTAGCAAATGATGTCCAGTTGTTTTGGGGTTTTATGCTTTCATTGACATAGCAAGAGTGTGGTCTGTGACTGTTAAACAGCAAGAACCTACCACTGTAACATGAAAAACTTAATAATTGCATCACGGATCTCTGAAACTGCATCCTTTCAAAGCAAAAGTTGCTTTGTAAGTCTGTGAAGACTGGGTGCCAATGCCTTTATCTCTAAAAGAGACAAAGGCCCAGCCTCATTTCCCTTCTTTTTTATTTTTGTTTTATAGACTATAAACTCATTTTATTATAGGCCATCTATATGACTGACACTGCAGGTCCCAAGTTTGACTACGAATGCTAATGTAACAAAAAAAAAAAAGGCTTTTATCGAAAATTTGCATAAAATAAAATGCTCCTCCTGCCACTCCAATCTTCTCTAGAGATCAGGTTATGAAGAAAGATGAATACTTCCAGCTTGCTTTTCCTAAACAGGTAATTACCCTTGCACACAAAAAAGAATCAAAGCACTAAGAACATATTTCCTCCTCGTACATTATTTCTATTTGAAGTGTGATGGCTATTTCCTGAGCCCTAGTCAGCTTGCCTGCCCTAGGATGGTGACACAGTGAACTCTATGCCTGAGATGGGCATCTGTAGGGGATCTGGAAAAACACGCAGAAAAATATGACATAGAACTGCTATTTAGCTTTCCTCATGTCTATACTTAAATGTAGCTATTCTATCGACCTATTGCCTAAATGCTCTGCTGAATACAGAATGTATCAAAAGACTGAAAGTTATATCGCTTAGAAAATAAGGAAGATGGACAAAAAGAATGCATCCTCAGTTTCAGGAGTTCAAGCTTATACCATGCCGTGGAGAGAATTTTGGTTAAAATAAAATAATAAAGTAAATTAACAGGATGCTATTTACAATCACAAAGAGAGAAAAAAACGTAACTGACATGCTGAACTGTTTCAAAGCAGTGTCACTTTCAAGAAAATCAAAATGCATCCTACCAAAAGCTATGGCTGGTAAAGTCATTCAGTTCAGTAGGTTCATCACAGTATAATCAATTGCTCTGATTTTAGTTAGCACATTCAGAGAGTCTTCTTCCCAGAGGATTTATCATTCGAATTTCCTTGCACAGGATGAAGGAAGAGAAATGTGAAGGCATATAGCAGATGCAGAAGAAAGGAATTAGAAGAGTTACCTGGACCTTCTAGTTAATTCTTTCTCTGAACATAGTAAAAACAGAAAGTCAGATCCCTAAAGGTGGACTTAGTATTTATTAGCAAGACTTCTTAGAAAAAACTTTTCAAATTTTTCAGAGGAACCCGCAATTTGACTATCATCAAGCCAGGGAATGGTTACCACCGGCATCATGAAGAAATTGAAACGTCCTTTACTCCCATAATCTTCCTGACACTAAAATGCCGTGCAGTTAAATTGTGATAGGCTAAAAATTAGAAAGACTATTCTGGTACAAGGCAAAAGGAAATAACCACACTTCCATTTGGCTGTTCCAGGCTAGCCATTTTTTTTTTAGTGAATGGTACAGTAAACACAAAAATCTACAGGTACTTCTACTTAGAAACTCCCCCTTGGCACACAGAAAGGTTGGAAAAAGACAGGAAACAGAATCTGTTTCAAGCCTTTCCCAAGATCTAATACTTAGGATTGTGATACATACAATGTAGAATCATAATATACTATCATTTTTGTTTGTGAAATTAAAGCCTAGAAAAATATCAGAGCATCTTGGCTCCAGCAGAAAGATAGAAAATGTTAAAAGTGCTGAATCATTCAGTTTGGACAAAAGTAAATCTATTCATCCAGCTTTTTTAGCTGAAGTCTACCTGTGTCTCTACCAGCACAGAGTTTCAATGCCATTTTTCAGAAGAACCTGTTTAACTAATATTCCAAGTTTTTTAAAATCATATTCTCTGTTTGGTTTTTGGAGACCCATATGTGAGGAACGTATTAAATTGAACAACCAAATTGTTTTCCAAACACGCTATAGTGCTAGTAACTTTTCCTACCGTCTCCATTCCCTTACAGCTCCTTCTATCCCTCTAGTTCTATCCACATCAGCCCTATTTTTGAGCACCAAGTAAAGAAAGTACACTGTATGGCTTCTTGACACTTATAATTTACCAAAATAAAGGACTGAAGTAAAAAAACTCAGATTTTCCCAAAATAGGCACTCCAAGGTTTCTGAGAGAAATAAAATGCAATAATTTATCTTTAACTTTGGGCAGCTCTTTTGTTCCTCTAGTAACTGTATACCATTCTCACCTCTCCAGTTCTGCTATCTTCTTATCTTTATCATTCTTCTCATTTTCCATCTCTTTCAAGATTTCTAAAAGACGATCCACTTCAGCTTGAGCCTTGCTAGATTCTTCCCGGTACCGAGCTACCTCCCTTTCCAGCTGTTGCATACGATCGCTCAGCTCTGGGCTAGCCCTAGCCTCCAGTGCTGCCTCATGAGCCTGTAAAGAAAAAAGTTCAAGAAAAATACTACTTAATTCACATATACATATTTTACAGGTACTGTAATAACTACAAAACACTCTCTAAATTCTATTTTGAAATGACAAGATGAATTATTTAACAAAAATAAACATACTGGGCACAAGCTACCTTTAAATATGGGTGAATACTTTCTAGAAAAAGGAAAATTCAGAAGCTGATTAAAAACAAAATTCACTCTTAAAAAATAAAAGCCTATGATTTTTTGATCTGAAACAGCACTGGTCCTAGAATAGCAAAGAAGTTAAACTTCCTTAAAACAAAGGTTAAAAAAAAAAAAAGGTGAAGTGGGTATGAAAATTTCTAAAACACACCTCCAATGGAATCAGAGATGTAACTGGAGGACATGTAGAGTTAATTATCTACGATATTTTTAACCTAGATAATCTAGAAAAAAAAAGTCACAGTTTAATAACCTTCAATAACTAAATCAGTACACTAAGTGTCAGACAGATTTGTTCAGACTGTGCTGATGCACTGAAATCTTTGCTTGCTATCTAAGCTATTTAGAATAGGGCTAATAGTATAGGCTACCTACTGAAATCATCTTTGCCCTGTTATCTAGGAAATATATCTTTGAAAATAGGTAAGGGGGACAAGAGGCATCACGGGACCGAAGACAAAATGACTCCAGTGAAGAGCCAGTTTTTATTTTGAAATGACCTGTTTTGTTGTAAAAATCACAAATTTATAAATTTTTAAATGAATTAAATAGCATAGTAAAGACAAAGAGAAGGCAATATTTATGCTGGAGTTTAAATCAAAAGGCTATGCTGGAGTTTAAATCAAAAGGCTGAGGCTTTGCTTCTCAGGGTCCCAAGGGAGTTCTCAGCTTTTATGAGGGGAAATGGACAAATGTTACCTTCCTGGAGAATTTTCACCGCACCCTTCTGCTATTGCATCTTGAACTGTCTTTGATATTAGTTAAAGCAGTTTTGGAACCACTCAAATTTGCTTCAGTGAACAGCAGATTTGGGGGAACTATTCTGCCAACCAAGACTGCCTGGGATCTCAAGGCCCTTCTCTTCTCTGGAACAAACCTATGATAGAATATAAAACATTTGATTTTTTCCCCTTTGTGCAGCTTTTGAAGGTTTTTTTTTTTTTTTTACAAGCTGCCAGTACTCTGCTCTAAAGCACAGTAAGTCTAAATCCAATGGTTTAGAATTCTGTTCCTGTTAAAGGCAATTGGAAAGAAGTGCAGCAGCATAAACCTCAGGGTTACAGCTTGCTGCTTCTGAAGAACCAAATAATGGCAAAAACTCACTTGCAGAAAGCTGTTTAGTTTTTCAGCCAATTGATACTGGAGGAAAATACATGCTCATTGACTCCAAACTTTTTACCTTTAAACCTCTTGGCTTTAATTAACCCCATTAAAGTCACGACCATATTCTAGTGAAATCCCACACAAGCTCTGAGCAGAACATTCTCAGATGGAAGGATCCCCATCTTGAGTGGGACTACGGCCCTAGGATTGATCTGGGCTGCCCTAAGGCTGCAATGCTTCACATTTTAGGACCCTCGTCCTGCCATAACCTGCCTGAGGGTCTATCCTAAACTGTTTTGGTTTTTTGAAACAGGAAATCCTGAAACTTGTATAGCATGCACAGCAGTTTATCCTAGAAGGAAACGTTGGAAAACAGCAAGGCTCCAAGGCAGTACAATTACCAGGTGTCCCCAAGAACTATATGTCCTAGAAGAACAGAACCCTTTCCTGAGGCAGGGTGTTCAGGAGGTCTTAAAAATGATCTGCACTTATGAGACACTTTTATGTCATAGAATCACAGAATCGCAGAGTGGTTGAGGTTGAAAGGGACCTCTGGAAATCATCCAGTCCAACCCCCTGCTCAAGCAGGGTCACCTAAAGCATGTTACCCAGGAGCCTGTCCAGATGGCTTTTGAACATCTCCAACGATGGAGACTCCACTACCTCTCTGGGCAACCTGCTCCACTGCTCACTCACCCTCACAGGACAGAAGCTTTTCCTCATGTTCCTTTTTTCATTTTCCTCATGAAACACACTTCCCGTGTTTCAGTTTGTGCCCGTTGCTTCTCGTCCTATCGCTGGGCACCACTGAAAAGAGTCTGGCCCCATCCTCTTCACACCCTCCCTTCACATACCTATGCACATTGATGAGATCCCACCCTCAGCCTTCTCTTCTCCAGGCTGAACAGGCCCAGCTCTCGCAGCCTTTCTTCAGAGGAGAGATGCTCCAGCCCCTTCATCATCTTTGTAGCCTTTGCTGGACTTGTTCCGGGAGCTCCATGTCTCTTTTGTATTGGAGAGCCCAGAACTGGACACAGTGCTCCAGGTGAGGCCTCACCAGGGCTGAGGAGAGGGGCAGGATCACCTCCCTCCACCTGCTGCCAATACTCTTCCTCATGCAACCCAGGATGCCATTGGCCTTCTTGGCCACAAGGGCACATGGCTGGCTCATGGTCAACTTCTTGTCCACCAGCACTCCCAGGTCCTTCTCGGCAGAGCTGCTTTCCAGCAGGTCAACCCCCAGCCTGTCCTGGGGCATGGGGTTATTGCTCCTCAACTGCATGACCCCACGCTTGCCTTTATTGAACTTCATGAGGTTCCTCTCTGCCCATCTCTCCAGCCTATCAAGCTCCTTCTGAATGGTAGTACAGCCCTCCGGCAGCCAATCCTCCCAGTTTTGTATCATCCACAAACTTGCTGAGGAAGTACTCTATCCCTTTGTCCATGTCACCGATTAATAAGTTAAACAATACTGGACCCACTATTGAGCCCTAGGGGACATCGCTAGATACAGGCCTCCAACTAGACTCTGTGCCACTGACCACAACCCTCTGAGCCTTGCCATTAAGCCAGCTCTTAATCCACCTCTCCATCCACTCATCTAGCCTGCTCTTCCGGAGCTTGCCTATGAGGATGTGATGGGAGAGAGCATCAAAAGCCTTGCTGAAGTCACAAGTAGACAACTCCACCGCTCTCCCCTCATCTACCCAGCCAGTCATCCCATCATAGAAGGCTATCAGCTTGGTCAAGCTCGATCTCCCCTTAGCGAATCCATGCTGACTACTCCTGAGCACCTTCTTGTCCTCCACATGCTTAGAGATGGCCTCCAGGATCAGCTGTTCCATCATCTTTCCAGGGATGGAGGTGAGGCTGACAGGCCTGGAGTTCCCTGGCTCCTCCTCCTTGCCCTTTTTGAAGCCTGGGCTGACACTTGCTTTCTTCCAGTCCTCAGGTACCTCTCCTGATCTCCGTGCCCTTTCAAAGATGATCGAGAGTGGCCTAGCAATGATGTCCGCCAGCTCCCTCAGCACTCGTGGGTGCATCTCATCAGGGCCCGTGGACTTGTGGGTGTCAACTTTGCCTAAATAATCTCTAACTTGATCCTCCTTGACCAAGGGAAAGCCTTCCTTTCTCCAAACTTTCTCCCTGGTCTCCTGGGTCAGGGATTCTTGAGGACTGGCCTTGGCAGTGAAGACTGAAGCAAAGGAGACATCTGGTATCTCTGCTTTCTCTGTGTCCTCTATCACCAGGGTCCCTGCCCCATTCAGTAGCAGGCCCACATTTTCCCTAGTCTTCCTTTTGTTACTGATGCGTTTAAAGAAGCCCTTCTTGTTGTCCTTGACATCCCTAGCCAGATTTAATTCCAAATGGACCTTGCCCTTCCTCGTTGCATTTCTGCATACTCTGACAATGTCCCTAAATTCATCCCAAGCGGCCTGTCCCTGCTTCTACCTCCGGTACACTTCCTGCTTCCTGAGTTTTGTCAAGAGCTCCTTGTTCATTCACGCAGGTCTTCTGCCCTCTTTGCTCAATTTTTTGCTTATAAGGATGCACCGTTCTTGAGCCTGGCGGAAGTGATCCTTGAATATTAACCAGCTCTCTTGGACCCCTCTTCCTTCTAGGGCCTGATCCCATGGGACTCTTCCATGTCAAACCTCCCAGGTCCACTGTCACTGAGCTCTAAGTGTGAAAATACGGCTTTTGAGCCTATAACCACGATTCAGTTCCCCAGGGAGCCTGGAAACTCTGAGAGCTGTTTTGGAGTTAGGGAGGTCTATGCTTCCAAGTTTCTAACTGTACCATAAGCACTTTGAATTATAAAGCCTTGGAAAAGGCTCTCTAAGGCAAGCAGAAGTCTACAGAAGGTGCTACCAAGATGCTGCAGATTCTGGGAGGCCACAGCAGCAATGAGACTCACAAGCGTGTCAGGTCCACAGCGCAGCTGTAGGGATCTGGGAACATATTTTGCTTTGAAAAGAGAATGTTGTTGGGTGTTCCCAAAACATTGGAATTTCCAGCCTGCAGGAAATTTAAAGTATTTCATTTCATTTCCTTTTCAACCACTCCCAAAT